>NC_065447.1:94152075-94497649 GCF_917563875.1 Diabrotica virgifera virgifera
AATGTACCTGTAATTCTGCACAAAAATTTTGAAGCAAAACTTACATTTGACATTCTATATATTTGATAACGTCAAATTTTATAATTAAACCCGTAATCGGAACAGGAGCCACTTTCTGTCAGTTGTTGTTGCGTAAAATATATTTCCGACTTATTTCGTATGCTTTAAATGATGACGCACGGGTAAAGACTGGCGGACTCAACTGTAATACTTGATGATGGGAAATTGTAGAAAAAAATTAAGGCTGTAATTTTTATTCTTTTAGTTTTCTATTTGTCAGAATCTCTATAAATGAAATAATCAGTAGTAATTACACGAGACCTCTAAAATTATCCATTTGTATCCGAGTGACACTTTGACAGTTTTGTCACAGTATGTCAAAGTGTCACGAGGGCAAAACAAATCGGTGATTTTTGAGATTTCCCGAGTAATTAGGTAAGATTATTTTTCATGAATAAAACTGTTTTTAAATCATTTTAACTAATATTTTATTGATATCTTCGCCTGAATATTTGGTAAATCTCTTCATGGTGTTCTCTTTGAGAAGTTGTAAAGTTATTTTCATTAATATTACTGAATGTTCATTTTTGAATAGGAACGAAGGGCATCTGACGTAATACTTGACGACGAGAAATTATCAGTAGTAATTACATGAGAGCTCTAAAATTATCGATTTGTATCCCGAGTGAAACTTTGACAGTTTCATGACCCTACGGGGATGAAATTATGTCAAAGTGTCACGAGGGCAAAACAAATCGATAATTTTTAAGAGCTCGAAAGTAATTCGGTAAGATCATTTCGTGAATAAAACTTTTTTAAATCAGTTTGACTAACATTTTATTAATATCTTTTCCTAAGTATTTGCTAAACCTGTTTACGGTATTCTCGTTGACAAGTTGTAAAACATTAATTGTCATTAATGTCACTGAATGTATTTTTGCGTAGCAACGAAGGGCATCTGACGTAATACTTGACGACGGGAAATTACATGAGAGCTCTAAAATTATCGATTTGTATCCCGAGTGATCGATAATTTAAGAGCTCGAGAGTAATTGGGTAAGATTATTTCATGAATGATACTGTCTTTTAAATCTTTTTAATATTTGGTAAACCTGTTTCTTGGTATTCTCATTTTTTCGTAGTAACGAAGAATGTCTGACGTAATACTTGACGACGGGAAATTATCAAAAATTATCGCTGTAATTTTTATTTATGTAGCTTTCTATTGGTCAAAATCACTATGAATGAAATTAATAATCAAAATAATGGGGGAATTTTTCGAAAACTTGTTACTGGTACTGAATTAGGGATGGCGGTTGTTGACAAAACACCGGTTTTCGTTTATACCGTTTTTTATACCTACGGTTTAATATGGCAGTTATAAACGGTCAAAAAAACCGGTTATTCCAAAAACCGGTGTTCGGTTTTTTTAGTCATATACCCAGTAGGTTACATTTCAGTAGGATATCAGTTCATATCAGTATAAAAATCAGTCATCTCATCAGTGATGTGAAATCGGTTTCAGTCAGTTTACAATTTCTCATTTACGCGCGGGGGGTGAAAAATTTCCCATTTTTCCTCAGAATTCGTTATCTTTTCCACTTATCCGTTTTTTCACCGGTTATTACTTTAAAAGGAAAAAACCGGTTATAACCGGCACAAAAAAAATAACCGGAAAAACCGATTATTGCAGAGGAAAAAACCGGTTTTAGGTTATAACCGGTAGGTTTTCACCATCCCTATACTGAACCGGAGGGCTCCAGGGACTATTGACGATTGTATACAAGTTTAAGAAATAAAATTGGAGCATTATTTTCCTATTTATTGTTACTATCGTGTGATATTCGACAGATTATGTTTTAATACATACATATAAAATTCAAGTCTTTGTATAAAACCTTTCAGTGGCATTTGACCTAATTATTGTGAAACACATTTTTCGACTTGTCAAAGTGAACAGCAAAGTTTAGCAAATATTTTGACGAAGATATTAATAAAATATTAGTTAAAATTATTTATAAAAATACAATTTTATTCATGACCTAATTTTTGCTGAAGTAAACTCTTAAACGGCTTAAAATTGCAGATTTGTGTTCTCCTCGTGACAATTTAACATTAGATGCAAAACTAAAAGTTTATTATGGATATTTTCTTACATGTGACAGTAGTCAAAACTAGGAAACTGGTTGCAATTTGAAACAATCTACTTATAATCTACAATAATTAACTAATTGGGCAGAATTAAACACGTGGCGAAAAATCGTACTACACCACTGGAAGTTATAATCATTAAAAAATAATCGCTGTAATTTTTATTCTTGTAGGTTTCTATTGTAGATTTTATCCCAATTAATGTGATACACTTGTCAAAGCACAGTTAAGCAAATATTCAGATGAAGATATCAATAAAATATTATTTAAAATTATTTATAATTTTAGGCCTAGTCATGCTATTTTTTGTAAGTATGGCCTCTTGTTTTTTAAAACCTCTTTAAATTTTTAACTTTTTCTCAATTAAATAGGTTATACTTAATTTTAGGGCTTTTAGAACACTGATGATGGATTTCTTAATCCGAAAACGTTTTGTCTTGTGACCCTTTTTTAGGGTATTTTAAAATATACATTTTTAAAACAAAACTAGTAATTTTGTGATTTATGGTATACAGCCAGCTACAGGAAGTTTATTTTCCTCGTGGATTTTTTAAATTTATAAATAAAGTTTTTATCGTGAAATAAACTTCCCGAAGTAAACTCCATTGCTTAAAATTGCCGATTTGTGTTGTCCTCGTTTTTTGACATTAATTAGACATTAATGCAGAACTAAAATTTATTGTGGTTTATATTCTTAAATGTAACAGTTGTCAAAACAAGGAAACTAGAAATTAAACATAAATAATCTACCTAAAAATTATTCCCACTGTAATAATCTGAGTAGAAAATTCCCGCTCTAATAATAATCTGATTGGACAGAATTTAGCACGTGATGAAAAATCTTACTACACGATTGGAAGTTAAAATCATTAAAAAATAATCAGTAGTAATTGCACAAGAGCTCTGAAATTATTGAATTTTTCCCGAGTGACACTTTGACAGTTTTAATTTCACGAGCCGAAGGCGAGTGAAATTATGTCAAAGTGTCACGAGAGCAAAAATTATATATTAATTTCAGAGGTCGAGTGCAATTTACTGCGATTATTTCATGAATAAAACTGTTTAAAACCAAAATTTTATTGTAATTTATTTATGCAAGTACCATTAAACACACAGTTTTTATAAATATTTGACGATTGAAAGTCATCACTTTTATAATTTTTAAAACATTAATTGTCATTCTAGGGTGCTCGGTAAAAGAACTATAAGTCAATTTAGTCAACTTTTCAGGAGAAGCAAAAAACGAAAAATAATTTTGTTCTGAAGCAAATTAATTGTCATATCTCCTAAACCGTAGTACACAGAATTGTTATATTTACCTATTTTACTTAGTCAACATTAATCTTGAAAATGGTATATCTTTTTTTTAAATAAATGGAAATTACAAAAAAAAATTTTACTTATATTATTTGGACCACACGTACCAGATGACTTATACTTTTTTTCAGCCCAAAAAAGCTGTTGTGTATTAAAAAATAAATAAATAAAAATATATTTATGCAATATTTATTAAAAAAAAACAATATAAAAACATAGGAATAATGTTAACTGAGAAAAGTATTACTCTGCTTCAGATGAATCTTCATCATCTGGAATAATATCAGTAGTATCAGTTGTCTTTAAATTTTTATAAAAGTCGTGAGATACTGGACTTATCAGAAGAAGAAGATCCAAAATATCCTTTTTCTTCTGCACTGATATAGCAAGAGTGCTTTTATACAAATTGCTGGGTACCAACCTAGCATTAGTTTGTCCTCTACGTAGTACACTTAGCGTCAGAAATTCCTCTTTTTCATCAAGTGGTGTTTTATAAAAAATAATTCCCTTTTCTCTTGTATAACGAAACCATTTCACATCAAACCAGTTGAAAGGATTTCCTCTTGTATCTTTTTTACGCATGAGACAGTTACTTTTCAAAAGATCTGAAAAATTTAAGAAATCACCATGGTAAAGTTCTACAACATTGAATTTCTTCTTTTTTCCTGTAGTTCTCACAAGCTGATACCAGTCGTGCGGATGGCTTATTGGAACACTTAATCTTTTTTTTTGCTTTTCGATCAATCCATGATCAATGTCACACTCCATATGACTGTGCCCACTCACCATGAATTTATGGTCAATAACTTCTAAATTAGTGTTATTTTGCATTGCTACTAAAAACATCATAGCAACATGTGAATTTTTGTTCTGACCACCGCATGTATCCGAATACAGGGTCACTTTGGAAACATGTGATGGTAGTGATATTTATTCTTTATAAATACATGTAGCTATATTGTTACCTCCCCGGCCTCCTTCACCTTCGTGCCATATGTAACATGCCACACTTCCTTCTCGATTCTCATGAATAGTTAGGTTGTATGTCCATAACTGTCTTTTGTAAAAGGCAACAGAGGAATTTACATATGAAGTCGGGAGACACTGCTGCAAGTCAAACGTGAGGCATCTAAAAGTACTATCACATTTTGCTTTTTCTGTGTCGTTGCTCTTCATAACATATGCATTGTCTGCAGCAGTGTGATGAATACTTATCTCATCTTTAATTTTAGTTTTATCATCTTCGCTTTCAGTAACTTTGAGTTTATTACTCAGCACATCACATTTATGGCACGTATCTACTTTAGGTTTTTTAAATGAAATGTTCAATTTATGGAACTCTCTTTCATATATAGATCTAGAGACAGGTGATTCATTTTCTTCACAGTATAATTTGTACATTATCTGAAGATTAAGATGGCATGGCAAATACAATCTACTACTTTCTCGTCGAGTATAATGAGATTCATATAGGGGAAACGAATTTATGTGGGACTTCACTGCATTAATTTTTTCTTCATTATGCTTGTTAGCAGAAATATCACGACCACGCTGGTCATCAGTTATTCTCCCTGAAGTATTTGAATCCCTATTTGTAAGAGCCAGTGTAATAAACATATTTCTCTCGTCAAATGTGTTCATAAAACATTTTTTACAAACTTGAATTCTAGCGCCATTCACCTTTAAATGAAAAACATGAGTCACTTTGCGAACTTTTTCTTTATCTGGATCTAAGTTCCTTTTTCTAGTGGTTTTAGGTGGTTCTGAGTCTATAAGGCTAACAATATATGCAACACGTTTGTTACGATCACCCATAGACCAATATTGGTCAAACAGTTTTTTTTGTACATCTTCTGAAATTTTGTTATTGCATTTATTTCTACAGGCTTCAAGTTTTTTCATGCAGCGTGCTCGTTTTACCTTATTTTTTGCTGTTACATAAGCTTTTCCAAAGTTTCGATTTCTTTTACGTTTTTTTTTTTTCGTGAATATACTTTAGTGTTGGAATTAATACTGGTATTACCTGATTTTGATCTCCTCTCTGTATTTTCAGACCTGGACTGTGGAACAGCTTCTATTTTTTCTTCAACTGCACTACTAGAGTCACTACTCTCCGGCATATAGTTTTCATCCTAGTCACTAGAATCATCTGAAGAAATATTGCTATTAATCACATTTGATGCAGATGTTAGCCCATCAGTTATGGTATTTTCAAGCAGTTCAACTTCACCTGTAAAAGAAATAAATATATTTTAAAATGAAGAAATTTAACAAGTTCGGAGAGAGAAACTGTTGCATAATGTGTTTAACTTTAATAATTTTTGTACATACCATCCGTTGAATTACTTTTAATAGGTATTAAATGGAGACCATCCGTGTTCAATGAAACTTCAGATATGTCGTCCACATCATGTTTATCAAAAACACCCAGTCCATTCGCGATATTAGTTTCTAAAAAAAAAGAATGAAATTAGTTATAAACTTTGTGTACATAAAGAACAGAAATCATATTAGAACAGAAAATATCTAATCTTCTCAGTAGCAAAGCTAAAAATATACACTATAAAACACCCTAATTAACAAAATATAAGAGAATATAAACAAATACCTATTTAGATAAAAATTTCACAGGAAAATTGTAAATGTTTTTGCCTTTAATAATTTCTCAAATTGTTTCTTTACATACAACTATTTATCACTTTATCTTCTATTAGGTACTTATTTTAACCTGTATATTATACTGCGTAAATAATTTCACAAATAACATTTTTACACTTACCTGTATTGCTGGCAAAATTCTCAACATTCATATTCATTAACTTCATTATTTTCTTAGGTCGTGATGACATTTTTATATATCTCTGCAACCAACTTAATCGAAGTAATCTCTCTGTGTTGAATTTTTTTCTGCACACCGGAATGAAATTTTAACCACCAAATTTTTGCTAAATGCAAACACAGTGGTCTAGAAAATAAACCACCTACTAATCTATTTTTATCAAATTACACCTACGTGGGAAGTTTGTATTACTTATTCTCGCTGTCCCTATTAAAAATAAGTGTTAGGTATCTTTAATTGATAAAATTCTCACGGTTCAATTATCAGCCAAACGCGAATAGTTATCAGTTGTTTCTTGAAAATCTCGTACAGAAAAGAGTAATATTTGCTTAGTAAGCTTGACACACGTATCTGAAAGCGATCGCCTTAGTATAAGTCAACCGCCTTACTTGGATATTATTCACTATCAATGGTCAAAACAGTACATGTTGAGATGTACTATTAGAGCCAAGAATAGTTCACAAACTCGTAGTGTATAAACAGTATAAGTTGACATAAACTGTTTTTACCAACTTAAAAGTTCATTTAAGTAGTTTTACTTAAAAGACCAATTAATTTTATTTAATTTATATCAGCATATTGACTTGTTCTATTGATACCAATTTAAAGATATAGTCCTTTATAGCATTATTCTGTAAAGATAAGATTTTGAACATTTTTGACTTACACTCTTTTTACCGAGCACCCTAACATTAATGTCACTGAATGTATTTTTTCGTAGCAACGAAGGGCATCTGACGTAATATACTTAACGACGGGAGATTATCAAAAATTATCGATTTAATTCAGATTTCTGTAGCTTTCTATTGGTCAGAATCTCCTATGAATGATATAATCAGTAGTAATTGCACAAGAGCTCTGAAATTATTGAATTTTTCCCGAGTGACACTTTGACAGTTTTAATTTCACGAGCCGAAGGCGAGTGAAATTATGTCAAAGTTTCACGAGAGCAAAAATTCTATATTAATTTCAGAGGTCGAGTGCAATTTGTTGCGATTATTTCATGAATAAAACTGTTCAAAACCAAAATTTTATTGTAATTTATTTATGTAAGTACCATTAAACACACAGTTTTTATAAATATTTGACGATTGAAAGTCATCACTTTTATAATTTTTAAAACATTAATTGTCATTAATGTCACTGAATGTATTTTTTCGTAGCAACGAAGGGCATCTGACGTAATATACTTAACGACAGGAGATTATCAAAAATTATCGATTTAATTCAGATTTCTGTAACTTTCTATTGGTCAGAATCTCCTATGAATGAAATAATCTCTGTAATTTTTATTGTTGTATCTTTCTATTGGTCAGAATTTCCATGAATGCAAAAATAATCAACGTAACAATATCAAACAGGACGCACAACACAAGAGCTGAACAGTACTGAAACACATGATACTGCAAGAAAGAGCTTCGGGATACGATTTTAAATTAAATTTAATAAAATCGTAATTGACGTATTAAAATACGGTAGTTAAAAAGTAAACTAAATGAGATCCAAATACCATCGACATTGCTAAATTAAGTAATTATATTTCTCACCAGACTACGAGATGAAGCCATCGAGATATTTATGAATAAATGTCGTTTCCTCCGGCGAATAAAAGAGATTTCATCTCTGATAATAATTAATACAAGTCGAGATAACGTCCTGGAATTGCTAAATATTTCAGAGTTTCTAATTGAATTCTGCCAGACCAATTAGTAAGTTGGGAGAAAATTTGTATGTAACATTCATTCGGTCTCACTAATGCAGACTAGATTTAAATCGCCATTTGTTTCACAATTTGTGGATTCCAAACTATTAACTTCAGAACTAGTTTCCGGTTTATACTAGTCAATGAGATTGAAAAATAAACTTCACTGATTTATGTGCATATTGCAAATTATGTATGGATTCATGTCGAATTATTAAGTTAATTCTTCTTCTTCTTTTTCTTCTTCTTCTTCTATTTCCATAACCGTTAGCGATTGTTAGATATCGTGTTGGCTACCATATTCGCTATGGTGACTTTTTTACAGCAGCTTAGAAGAATGATATAGTTGATTTTCCGTAACATTGCCTTAGATTTTTCAGACATAATGTCTTTTTCTACCAGAACCACGTTTACCTTGGATCTTTCCTTGAATGGTCAGATGTAAAATATCATCTTTTTCGGTGTGTCTCATAATGTTACCAAAGTATTCCAACTTGCGTGTCTTGATTATACTGACCAGTTGTGTTGTTTCGTTCAGCCATCTAAGGACCTCCTCATATCTAACTCTATAGACCCAGCTTTGACTGAAACAGTCGACGGGTTATTTACCTTCGAATGAACAAGGGGGGTAAATTTGGTCCCCAGCGTATGTTTTTCTTTAATAAATTCAAAACTATTTTCAATTTTTAAATCATTATTTTTTTATTTGACTTTAATGTCAATCTAGATATCCTCATATTTTCAAATAAAAAAATTCCCTATATTTTACAAATAAAAAATAAATTCTGAAGTTGATGTTTAGTAGAATACCGTCTATTATGTGGAATTCCAAGTGGTTTTACACTGCGCGTTATCAAAATCTATTTTTAGACTGTGGTGCCTGTTATGTACGAATCATGACATTCCTGTCTGCTACAGTTAGTCATTATTATTATTTCCGGGCGTATATTATTATATTTTCTTAGTATTTTGTGTACATATAAGATATGGCCCGCAAATATCTTACTGAGGCTGAGTTACAAATAGATTAATAATGTTACAAATAAAAACAAATCGTACAGACTTAAACATCATTCAGGTATATGCACCTACACAACAATATGACGATGAAGTTGTCGAAAGCTTTTATTCAGATCTAGACTATTTATTATCATCCACAGGAAGCCAAGATATAAACATTGTATTGGGGGATTTCAATGCCAAGGTTGGAAGAGGTAGTGAAGAAAATATCGTTGGCAAGTTTGGTTTAGGAACGAGAAATGACCGTGGAGAATGCTTAGATTTTGCGTAGAAAAACAATTAGTAATATATAACACTTCTTTTGACTTGCCTAAGCGACGACTTTACACCTGGAAATCTCCTATGGACACTTGTGGAAGAATAGTAAGAAATCAAATTGATTATATATGTAAATCAAAAAGATATAGAAATGCTATACTATCCTCCAAAACATATCCAGGAGCGGATGTACCCTTCAACCACAACTTACTAGCAGCTAAATTATTACTTTCATTTAAAAAGATTAAAAAATCCAAAATATCTCCTAGGATCAGCAAAGATAAACTTTCAAATGCGGAAGTAAAAGAAATAGTAACCGATAAATTAGAAGATCAGTTTAAGAAATTGGGAGATAAAAATTCAGAAGAACAATTATGGAAGTCATGCAAAGAAACATTGGAAAAAGTCCAAGAAGACCATCTAATGGAAAATCAGCGTAGGAATAAGCAACAGTGGATGACAGAAGAGATATTGAATGTAATGGATGCAAGAAGAAAATATAAGAATGCTAATTTGACAGAATATAAAAAGCTAAACAAAAAAAAAATAAACTAGTAAATCCTTTATAAAAGGTATATATTTAAAATCCCTAAAAAGGGCTACATCACAATCACATAACTAGTTTTCGAGTGGTTTACCAGTCATCATCAGTGCTTACGTGAAGTTTACATCCTAACAACCAAGATATAGTTTAACAAAAATACGTGGGTCAAAGCCCTGTATAAGGTCAAAGCCCTGTATAAGTGGTCCGTTAAGGAAACATCAGTTAAAAATGCCTAGTTAAAGCATGGATGTTTAAACTGTTTTAATATTATGCCCCAGGTAACATCTAAGCCGTGGTGTGACTTGATTAGATGGCGAAAGTCTGGTAGCAAATAACGTCATTTGCAAATGAGGTCATTTGATACCAGACTTTCACCATGTAATCAAGTCACACCACAGCTCAGATGTTACCTGGGGCAAATAATAAAATAGTTCAAACATCCATGCTTTAACTGGCATTTTTAACTGATAATGTTTCCTTAACCCGGCATTGGTCGCTAGGTAGGTTGTTACGCGAGTGGTCGCGCGTGAGATTTTCTCTCACATATCCAACTTTTGCCTTTCTTTACAAAATTTTACAAAAAAGATGAGGTTTATTTAACGATAAAGCAATTTGCTTTAAAAAGACACGACGTTTTTTTGTTTTATTATTATTATCTTTATATAAAATGTGACTATTGATGCCGCCAATATTTAACATTGAAAAATATATGGTAAGTGACCATCTACAACTAACCCGTGAAACAGAATATAGGATTTTCATATCATCGAACACATCCTCGGCGCCTTTTATTACATCATAAAAGGATATTATTTTAGGTTTTAAGGGGAAAAATAAAATTAATTTTTATACACAGTTGGTGACGCGGGTGGTCGCTTGATGAGAGAATCTCTCACATGAAGCGCACTGACTCAACAATATGGTGATACTAAGTAAACTGAGTCACTATCTGAGCGGAAGAGTCTATTAGATTGTCAAGGGAGGATAATTAGTATACTAGAATGAACTACAGCGCGTAATATTTCCCAGAAAAAAAGTTGTGCGCAATTTTCTAAAACCGTGAGAGAAAATCTCATACAGCGACCACTGGCGGGTTAACGGACCACTTATACAGAGCTTTGACCCACATATTTTTTTAAACTATATCTTGGTGGTTAGCATGTAAACTTCACTTAAGCGCTGATGATGACTGGTAAACCAGTCGAAAACTAGTTATGTGATTGTGATGTAGCCCTTTTTAGGGATTTTAAATATATACCTTTTATAAAGGATTTACCAATTTTTTTGTATTACATGGTATACAGCCAACTACAGGAACACTTTTTCCTTGTGGATAAAAAGCTAAAAAGTATGATTCGAAGAAAAATAAGAAAGAAGTTGCAGGACTGAATAAAAAATGTAATCTTCCACTAATCGAAGATAAAAACGGAAAAAATTATAATCGATGTCGAAGGTCAACTAATACGATGGACAGAATATATAAAGGAATTATTCGATGAAAGAAGCGAACTAGAAACGCTAGATGACATGAGCGGTCCTCCAATAACTAGGGAAGAAATGCAATACGCTATAAAGAACGCAAAAAACGGCAAGGCGATCGGACCAGATGGGATTTACGTCGAAACGCTAAAGCTTTTAGGTACCGAAGATATTAAGATACTTACGAAATTATTCAACTTATTCTACGAAAGCGGAAAAATTCCTAAAGATTGGCTTAAATCCTCATTTGTTGTAGTACCAAAAAAACACAGAGCTACAAAATGCAGCGACTATTGCACCATCAGCCTAATGAGTCATGTATTAAAAACTTTTTTCAGACTAATTCATCAAAGAACATACAGAAAAATTGAGGAAAGAATCTTAAATAATCAATTCGGTTTTCGCTGTGCCCTTGGAACGCATGGTGCACTATTCGCAACCCAAGTTTTAATTCAAAGATGCAGATATGTAAATCATGACGTTTTCATGCGCGCGATTGATTTTGAAAAGGCCTTTGATAAAGTTCGCCATGAAAAAATGCTACATATTCTCAAAACTACTGGTCTGGACGGTAGGGATATTAGAATAATCGCAAATTTGTATTGGGGCCAGGCTGCATGTGTTAGGGTTGGGAATCAGTGCCCTGAAGAAGTAAAAATCAAGCGTGGAGTTCGACCAGGCTGTATATTGTCACCAATGTTGTTTAATCTTTACGCTGAAATAATCTTAAATGAAGTGTTGGAAAACGCAAAAGAGGGAATACTCATCAAATGGTATCCTTATGAACAATATCAGATACGCAGATGACACCTTGTTACTGACAGGATCAATTAAACATCTTCAAGCGTTATTGAACCGAATGGTGGCATTCTGCGCGATATATGGATTCAAACTCAACGCAAGACAAACAAAGTTTATGGTTATTAGTAAACAGGCAGCCGTAAATAATAATAACTATAACATAACAATCGGTAATGACTCAATTGACCGAGTAAGTAATATTGTATATCTGGGTAATTATATTAATGAAAGGTGGAACCTTAGTACAGAAATAAAATGTAGAATTGCCAAAGCAGGAACAAGTTTTATGAAATTTAAGAAAATCCTGTGCAGTCATGATCTAAATTTGGAACTTCGCATAAGAATGGTTCGATGTTATATATTCCCAGTACTACTTTACGGGGTTGAAGCATGGACCCTTACAGAATCACTTTTAAAAAACCTAGAAGCATTTGAAATGTGGGTCTACCGCCGTATTCTGAAGATCAGTTGGGTAGAAAGAGTCACAAACGAAAGGGTTTTGCAACCTTTGAATAAAAGTTGCGAGGTAGTGAACACGGTTAAAAGGCGCAAATTGGAATAGTTTGGTCATATAATGCGTCACCCATAAAAATATGACATACTTCACCTTTCCATGCAAGGTAAAATAATGGGAAAAAGAAGTGTGGGCCGCCGTACAACTTCTTGGCTTAAAAACCTACGCCAATGGTTTGCGAAAACTAGCACTGAACTATTTCGTACGGCTGTAAATAAGAAAATGATTGTTAATATGTTGGGCAACATGAGAGGTAACGATCGACAAACGGTCTCGGCACCTTAAGAAGAAGAAGATGATCTAGGTTCAGTCGCTCATTCTACAAGAGACGT
Organism: Diabrotica virgifera virgifera; assembly: GCF_917563875.1. Taxonomy (NCBI): domain Eukaryota; kingdom Metazoa; phylum Arthropoda; class Insecta; order Coleoptera; family Chrysomelidae; genus Diabrotica; species Diabrotica virgifera. The sequence continues at coordinate 94,165,033 of NC_065447.1, forward strand.
GAGATAAGTGTTTTCACAACTCGAGGAAGAAACGGGTAGTCTGGGCCTTCAAATAAATGAAGAGAAGACGAAGTACATGCTAGTAACCAAAAATCCAAGACGAAGAGTTAAGCAGAACATAACTTTTAATGACCACAACTTCGAAGTAATAAAAGAGTTCAAATATTTGTGGGCGGTAATCACAAATGACAACCTCGTATAAAAAAAAGGTCTCAGCAAGGATACCTGCATGGAATAGAGCATCCTCCTTATTATCATTATTAAGACCTAAGCTGGTAAAATGACAATCTAAATTAAGATTGTGCGTGCCAATAATTATTCGCCCTATTATTACATACGGAATTAAAACATGCACTCTACATAGCGGAAAATAAATTTGCTGCTGGTTTTTGAAAGGAAAATTCTCAGAATGACATTTAGCCCTAAAAGGCAAGTACGATAATTTGCAAATTTTATTGACAGGAGAGTGGAGAAGGTGCCTCAAAGTTGAATTGGTGATTGTGTATGGTACTGAAAACATCGGCAGACATATATATTATAAAAACTAACCGGATAATATCGGCAGGTTATGTGGTAAGATCAGAGAAAGACAAAATGTTAAAGAGAGTGTTTCTTGATAGCCCCGATGGTAGAAGATCAGTAGGTCGTCCCAGAAAAAGATGTAAGGATGATAAAGAATCGTAGTATCCTGAAATAGAGAAGGCTGCTTGTAGAATTATGTGCATATTATGTGTAACAACGATGTGAACCATTTAATTTCACTTTAAAATTCGTGAAATCCAAACACTGAGAGAAAATTACACTTTTTAAATAATGGTTTAATTGCAGCTCGCGAAAAATTTCAAATTTTGAAATATGGCTCGGACTATCAACCAGCTTGGTCAACCCTGATATAGAAGATGAAATAGTATCAGAAAACGAGGATGTATTGTTAGATGAATATTTAAATTCTAAAAACATTCATTTCAGGTGATTTTTAACTTGGGGTCATTTTTTACCCCCGTTGGTCATCCGTGTAACAAAAAAAGGTTGGTCATCGGAAGGTTAAACACGAACCTCGTTAATGCGGTACAGGTTACCCAAAATAGGGATAGATGGAGAAACAGCGTAAAAAGAGAGAAATCCCTGGAAGAAATGAATCACTAGTAGTCACTTAGCATCTTTCAAGATGTGTAGATTGAAAAGAAGGACGACTAGTAGAAACCATCTTCCCCAACAACTTTGTTTGATATACGTTACTGCAGGATTTTTAAAACTATTTTTTTAAAACGATTTCCGTAGCGGAAATTGAAACATCAAATATTAGTTAAAAATGTAATAATTTTTATTAAAATCAATTTATTCTGGCTTCTTCTTCTTCTTCTTCTTCAAGTGCTGTATCCGCGACAGAGGTCGGCATTAATCATAGCTATTCGGAGTTTAGAAATGGCGGCTCTGAATATCTCATTTGATTTATATCTGTACCATTCTCTCAGGTTGGGCAGCCTCGAGATTCTACTTCTCCTAGAGCTTCTTTTTCCTTGGATCTTTCCATGCATAATCAATTGGAGCAAGTTGTATCTTTTTCCCCATGTAATATGCCCGAGATATCCTAATTTTGTTGTTTTGCTTGTATTTAAGATTTTCATTTCTTTATTCATCTTTCTTAGAACCTCTTTGTTTATGCAGTGTTCTGTCCACGATATTTTCAGAATTGGTCTACACACCTACAGCTCGAATGATTCCAGTTTTTTAATTGATGCCGCATTTAAGGTCCAAGCTTCTATTCCATAATACAAAGTCGAGAAAACGTAGCACCTAGCCAACCTAACCTTTAGCTTCAACTTTAAATTTATTTTGCAGAGCAGTCTTCTCATCTTGTTAAAAAATTTTTTAGTCTTTCGTATTCTGATTTTAATTTTCTGTAAGTAATCGTTTAAGGAATTAATCATTGTTCCAAAATATGCATATTGATCTACTTGTTCGACATTGGTGCCGTTTATGGGGAGAGTCTCATCTCTTTGAGTTTTGAATATTCTCATAAATTTTGTTTTCTTGACGTTCATTGTTAGACCTTATCCTTCTCCATATGCTATTCGTCGGCGTAATGTGAAAAGTGCATAAGTCCAAAATACCTCATTTTACAGGAGAGACAAAAAACTAACTGTGCATATCTCCACTTGTACACAACTAAATATAATGTGAAAATTGCACAGGTCCATTCTAGTAGTAAATTTGGTTAATTACCAAACAATATGTTGTGCCATTTCAACCTGTACACTGTAGGTACCCACCCGTTTACAATGAATATACTTTTTTTGTATAAACATCAGAAAATGACCAATACGTTTAAACGGTTTGGCCACTAACAAGAGCAGACTTGTGCAGATTTCATATGAAGGGCCAGGGGGAAGAACGATGAATGTCTATCTGCAAGCATTTTCGGTAAAATGAGAAACAAAGTTACATATTCATTGCTTTTCTCCCTTGCGTCCAATCTTGTGACGTGATTTTAATACGGATATTATCTTTATACCCCTTGGTCATACACGGTTTGATAGTAAATTTTCTAAGCTAACAAATTGCACAAAAATCGCAAAATTAGCCCAGTCGGGATACCATTTGACCTTGCATTAGGAGCTGCCCCAAATTTTATTTTTATAATCTTTAGGGGGGGGGTCAAAATTAGTATAAAACTAAAATCTCGACTGAATTTGACCGTTGCATTAGCCGCCATCTTGATTTTAAACGAGAACCGTTTTTGCTCAATATCTCCGCCATTTTCATCTTTTCGACAAAAAATTTAAAAACTGAAATTGTTGAAAATGCGATTTTCTATAATTTAGTTTATTATAATTTTTTGTGCGGTCCATATTTTCCTAGTTATGGGGAAAAACAGTGACAGTTAAAGCATAATCATTGATTTATTGAATTATCTCATTTATTATTACTTCTACAACAAATTTTAAGCTATACAAAAATGACGAGAATTAAATTTTGTACAATTTTAATGTCCTTCATTTTTTTGATAAAATCAATATTTAAGGTAGTACGTATGCGGTAAAGGCGCGAGCGTAAGACCCGATTGATTTTAAAGCAATTGCTTTTGTTCAATATCTTCCCCATTTTCAACTTTTCGACAAAAAGTGTAAGTATTGAAATTGTTGCAATTACGATTTACTACAATTTTGTGGTGAATCTAAGGGGGAATGGAAAAATTCCCCCCAAAAGGGTCCAAAATTTAAAAAAAAAATTGTTGAAATATTAAAATATGTTAGCTGACATGAAACTTAATTCTCGACAGACAAATTCAACCAATAAAACCCGCTAGTTAATAAAATTAAGTGAACTTAATGCATATAAGTTTATTATTTTTGTACTTATTTGTACTTAGTTTAGTTAGTGTTTCACTGGAAGTTTCAGAAATTGTATAAAATATAATTCTCTTTATGTTTGTTTATGTACAATTATGTCGTAAAGTTAATAATAAATGAGACAATTCAATAATTATGCTTTCCCTTCGATTCCAATATTTTCCTCCTTAACTCAGAAAATATCAACCGCATGAAAAAAATTGTTAAAAATAAATTGTAGGAAATCATATTTTTAACAATTTAAGTTGAAAATAGCGTAGATATTGAACAAAACCAATTGCTACAAAATCAATCAGGTATTACGCTCGCGCCATTATCGCATACATACTACCTTAAATATTAACTTCAGCAAAAAAATGAAAGAAACTAAAATTGTGTAGAATTCAATTCTCTCTATTTTTGTATATGAGCATTTTTGTCGTAAACTAACAATAAACGAGATAATTCAATAAATATCCTCTATTTATATATAACTGTCATTATTTTCCGCTTTAACTCGGAAAATATCGATGGCACGAAAAAATTGTAAAAGTAAAAATGATATAAAATTACATTTTCAACAATTTTGGTTGTTATACTTTTTGTCGAAAAGTTGAAAATGGCGGAGATATTGAGCAAAAATGGTTCTCGTTTAAAATCAAGATGGCCGCTAACGCAATGGCGGAATTCAGTCGAGATTTTAATTTTACACTACTATTGACCCCCCTAAAGATTAAAAAAATAAAATTTGGGGCAGCTCCTAATGCAAGGTTAGGCCTGTTATTCGGGTTGACTGGACTAAATGACCAAAAATTGACATTCATCGTTTTTCCCTCTGACATTTCATATAGTTATCAACATTAATGGATTTATGCAGATTTCATTTTCATAATTTTAACAAAATCTAGTAAAATATATTAGAAGAAAACAGAGCCTTACATAGCTATTGGATAATGCTAACAGATGCCATTTAAAAAATGGAATATTTTGAAATTATGCATTCCAGTCTAAAATTGAATATTTTGAACTTATGCATTTTCATATTAGGCTGACGTATTCTGGTAACCAGCCTCTGAAGATCTTCAATGTTTTCGGCTAAGATAACAGTATCATCCGCATATCTAATGCTGTTAAAATGGGAGCTCCATTTACCTATATTCCAGATGTCTCACCTTTAGCAGCTTTTTTAGGACCTATTCCGAGTAGACTTTAAAATTTGGCGACAATGTGCATCCCCATCTCACCTCACGTCTGATTTCAATTTCCACTGACAGTTGTTTGTTAACACGTGCTTTTGGTCGCTGCTTATAGTATAAATTCGACATGTGGCTTAATCCCATGTAAACATAATAATTATTTAACTAACATAAATTTATTATTAGATATGCATACATTGCTTCTATAAAGTAACGCATAAATTCATTATTAGCTAAATAATAGTTATTAATGTACCAAGTCAGTCAAGTTACTCTTTATCGAACGAGTCTGATATTATGAGCAGAGCGAGCCTAGCGAGCGAGGCGAATAAGAGACGAGTTCGATAAAGAGTCTTTACTGACGTGGTGCATACAAAATTTTATCGTCAGCAATTTTGATATTGATCTTAATACTTACTTACAATTTAAAATTTAAGAATTTTTTAAAATTTTAGACGTAATAAAAATTCCATGACAGTGATGACAGGTGACTTCTGCATGATGGCCGCTTTCGATTTTTAATCGTTACTTATCAATATTGAATAATTCTTAATCGGTAAAATGTTGATATATTTTATATGAATATAATTAAAAAATACTACAGAATTTCACTTCTCAACATCAATTTAATTAACAATGTCGTAAATTTTGTACAATATTTTTAATAATTAAAGAAAACAAATTCTAAGTTAACTCAAATAAATAATCGATTACTGCCATCGACCACTTACATTCAATTCCGATTAATCGCGGCAGGTAAAGTAATATTCTTCTTTCAGTACAATAAAGTGTTACTTTACTGCCGCAAATGTGGGCAAATGAGTACAATAATGAATGACTTTAATGACGGTTGGTGATAAACAACATTATTAGAAATTCCCGAAATAGGTCGATTTTTATTTTTAAATTACGATTATTTAAGGTACATTCCATGTCAAATCACTCACGCAAAAAATTTTGGATCTCCGATTTGTCTGAAAATTGGTATATAGCTTCTGCGGGACGTAAAAATAAGATATTTAAGGTCAAAAAATCTTCTTCTTCTTTTTTTCTCAAAATGTTATTTTATGCGATTTTACAGTGATTTGGTGTTTATTTAAACAAATTTGCATTTTCTGTCGCAAAGTATCAATGAAAAACATAATATTTTAATAGAAAGGACTCAAAAATGTCAATATATGGCATTATAACAAGTTATTTTGAATCAAAACAAGTTTTTGATCAAATTTTATAGTGCAAAAAACGTTAAAATACCGTTTTTACATTTTCCTCCATTCCCAAAATACATCATCATCGATTTGGCTGAAAATTTGCCCACAGATAGCCAAAAGATAGGATTTTAAGTGGTTAGAAGGATTTGAATTATATTATCATATCAAAAAAGTTACATGCAGTAATATCAGACTCAAAAGTATATATTAGTCCAGTCGGGATAGCATTTGACCTTGAATGCCGAGCTGCCCAAAATTTTATTTTTCTGATCTTTAGGGGAGTCAATAGTAGCGTAAATTTAAAATCACAAATGAATTCCTCCGTTACGTTAGCCGCCATCTTGATTTTAAAGAAGAACTTGTTTTGCTCAATATCTCCGCCATTTTTAACTTTTCGACAAAAATGGTACGAACTGAAATTGTTTCAAATAAATCGTATTTACAATTTCTTTTTAACAATTTTTGTCGTGAGGTCGATATTTTCGAGTTAATTGTACTTAGAGGACACGCCTATATTTTTGACTATAATATTGCATGTAACTTTTTTGATATTGTAATATAATTCAAATTCTTCTCATCAGTTAAAGTCCTATGTTTTGTCTATCTGTTGGCAAATTTTCAGCCAAATCGATTATGATGTATTTTGGGAATGGAGAAAAATGTAAAAAACGGTATTTTAACGTTTTCTACACTATAAAATTTGATCAAAAGCTTGTTTTGGATCAAAGTAACTTGTTATAATGCCACATAATGACATTTTGAGTCCCTTCTATTAAAATATTATGTTTTCCATTGAACTTTACGATAGAAAATGCAAATTTGTATAAATAAACACCAAATCACTATAAAATCGCATAAAATAACATTTTGAGAAAAAAAAGAAGAAGAAGATTTTTTGACCTTAAATATCTTACTTTTACGTCCCGCACAAGCTATATACCAATTTCCAGACAAATCGGAGGTCCAAAATTTTTTTTGCTCCAATGGAATGACCCTTAAGAGGATCGGTACGTAATTTCGGCTGCTATGCTATTCAAATGGGGATTCATTTTTTTCGAATCCTGAGAAAACTAATAAGTATTTTTGAAAAATTTAAACGCAGAATGAAAAATTACGTTATTGGCGAGGGTCGAAAGTCCCTAAAAACTTCTGTAATGTTTATTTTAATAAGTTACAGGGGTGAAAAACTAAGAGAAAATTTAGTGTGATTTTTAATATCAAATATCTCATTCAAAATAAACTTTTTATTTATTCTAAGGGACTTTCGGCCCTCGGTAATAATTTAGTCTTTCATTCTGCGTTTAAATTTTTCAAAAATATTTATTGGATTTTTCAGGATTCGAAAAAAATTAACACAGTGCCGTGGTAATATTTTCCAAATCTATCTTTGTCTTACAACGCACCCAGCTGAATATAATATTGTCAGCATATAGTGTCAGTCAGACACTGACAATCAGTGACAATTTTAAATATTTGACATTGCATCGGGAATATTTTGAGTTATTAATTAAATATTATTGATATATAGTGTATTTGATAAATAATTGATTTAAGACGTGAATTTAATAAATAGTATATTGTGCAACAAGTGCAGAAAGGTACTAATTTCTCACGAGTTTGAAAAGTTGCGGTACGAGCGCAAGCGAGTGCCGCAATTCAAACGAGTGAGAAATTACCTTTCTGCACGTGTTTCACACTATACTTTTTCTACAAGCACAGTTTTTCCTAAAAATAAAAATCACAATTTCCAAACGACGATTAATTATAATAGGTACCTATGTGATAAATTTTAAACTGTATTTAATTAATACCTACTAATCAATTTAAATTCCTTATACCTAAATAAATTGCACAGAAATCAGTTAAAAAATTAATGCACTGCCTTAATTTGTTTAAATTTAAACAATTATTACACATTATTGACATTATATTTATGCAGTCACGGATTTACACAAAACCTACTTCATTCGACGTCTCTTGCACAGGTTGCTAAATCCTTATTGGTTATTTGATAATTATAAAATGTTTAATAAGAATAAAGTTGTAAAATAAAACAGTTGTAACATCCATAATTTAGTTTCTATGCTATAGTTAAATATAATAATTGTCTTATAGGTTATATATTTGTCTAAAGTTTAACCACGGATGTAAACAGAATATAACGTTACTCAGAATGCGGTAGTCCACGGATGTAAACAGAATATAACGTTACTCAGAATGAGGTAGTCAACTGTGCAGAAAAGAAATTTGCGGCACAGAAACGTCACTTTGCGGCACAGAAACGTCACTTTTCTGCACACTAATGTCAAATATCTTATACTGTGAGAAAATATCAAGTTTGCTAACATAAAACCGTGCAGAAAAGTGCACTTTCAATAGTGGTTGTAGAAAAAAGTAATTTATTGTGTATTATTTGTGGAAGATCCAAGCAGAGAATACATCAGGATAATAATATATTCTGTGATCCAAGTATTTTGTTATTAAAGATGTTCAAAATTGTAAGCGTTCCATAAGAACAATATTAAAAAATCACTTTAACACTTTTCCTCTTTTCTCGATTGAGTATTAGTTTTTGTTGTACAAATGAATTATTACAATCACTGAATACATAGTTAGTGAAAAAATTATCATATTTATTAACTGAATTAATAATTTGCAATTATAAAAATAACAGTTATCCAAGAACATTCAAAAGCCATCTCTTTAAATTAATGATGACATTTTCAAGTAGAATGACATTGTAGTAATGTTTACATATCGATACCAGTGTGAATTTTACTACACGTAATTTGCCGTGTAAAGACAGAAAAAGTAGGGATACACGTAAAATATTTGCGAATTATGTACCCATAGCCTTAATTAGTACATTGTTTACCAGGTAGGAAAAGCTTAACATTCCTGGACGACTGTGAAGATTGCTAAGTCGAGGCGCAAGCCGAGACTTAGCAACACAGAGTCCAGGAATGTGGCTTTTCCTACGAGGTAAACATACTGTTTTTCCGCAAATCGTTTAAAATTCGACAGATATTGATTGATTTAAAAAAAACGCGATAATTTTATTCCCAAATAAATGGTGCTTTGAAATTCCTAATAAAATTACTTGGGTTACTATGGAAACGTATTGAGGTTGAATTGTCAAACTTGACGCTTATAAATTTAATTGCTGGTGTTCTCGAAAGTAAAATGATAAGTGATGATGAAATTTCCATTCCTGGGACTCCTCCAGAGCTGGTTGAGGCAGTGAATACTGCTTCATTAGAATTATTGCCAAAGAAATCAAGAGAAAAGTACGAAAATGCATACAGACGTTTTATGGATTATCGCATGAGTAAAAATTCTATCATTTATGTAGAACACTAACAACTGTACGGAAATATCATTTCCTTACAGTAAGGAAATGACATTTCCTTACAGTAAGGAAGTCCTGACTTTTTCTTCAAGAAATTTTGACAGGAATGTCAAAATTTCCTGGCGATTTGCGGAAAAATAATGAATTTAAAGTATTGTTGTTTATTTAGCTAATAATGAATTCATACGTTACTTTATGGACTTCATATACTGAAAATTATGTTTTTTTTTTGTTTTCGGTAGATATGAATACGGCACTGCCCCTTGTGGTTTTATATTTTGTTTGACGTTTTATTAAGAAGAGAATTTTATTTCAGGAGGATGTGTTTTATTGTGATGTTTATATCAGTTGAAACCAAGCAAGCAAGCAATTTGATTCAACCCGACCTGTAGGAGATGTCCACCCTATCGAAAAAGTACATTCGGGTGTAACAATTCATTGGGGCGAGGTGTTTTGACCCGAGTACAAACAGGGATCACCCCACCTCGCTCCAATGCCCCAGGCCATCCCTTTCCCCCCCATAGCACGCTGATGCGCGATGGGGGCACAACTATCGTAGCCAAATGCTCTTCACAATGGAATCCTGGGTAATAAGATTCCATGTGGTACCCTAATGGAATGCAAAAAACTAGGCCAACGTGAAGCGCTCTATGCCTTTATCTTCTTAATTACTTATCCGCGGAACTAAAATTGCTTGCTTGGGCCCCAAGTCATTGTACCGAGCCCCATTGAGCTCTGTCCAATGACTTGTTGCTCGAGTTGTTTAGGGTGTTTTTTTTGGGTTTTTTTATTTTTTGGGGGGCTTACGCCTTTTTTGTATTTTATGTATTTTTTTGGGGGCTTACGCCCTTCTGTATTTTTATATTTCTGACTTACCTTAAAGGTGATCGTGGTATTGGACCTACGTGTGTTACGTTTTCTTCGGAACTTGTTTTCGAGCTACGAACCGTTCACTGTTTACACTATTTTATTTATTTATCCCACTTTACAATATTTGTTCCTTTGGACGTTTGTGCTTCCACCGGTGGAAAGCGTCGTACCTTAGCATTTCTCGCAGTATTGGACTTGGATGGTGTTCCAGTTCTGCAAATTTTACCCTGGCCTTGTCTCTCATCATCTCCGTGACTCTTACTTGCTGTAGTTCTCTGAAGAGGAATCGTTCGGCAACGTATTTTGGGACTTTGGCTGCTTCTCTTAGGCTGTTGTTGTGGACCGCCTGTATCTTCTTTTTTGTTGTGTTACACACGTGTCCCCATGCGAGAGATGCGTTAATATCGAAAGTATTATGCTATTTATGTGCCTTATTTTAGTCTTCAATCTTAGTTTACTTCTCTTTCCTGTTAGTCCTCTGAGTGTTGCTCTTGTTATGTTGGTTTTTTGGACTGTGGCTTCTACGAGTTTCTTGAAGGTTAATCCTTTGTCCATGATGACTCCTAGATATTTGGCTTCGTCTTTCCACTCAATGGGGGTGTTCTGCACCGTCAATTGTTCTTCTGGCTGTTGTCTTCCTTTCTTATATAGTACCGCTTGCGTTTTCTCCGAGTTGATTGCTATCTTCCACTTTATGCTCTATTCTTCTATGTCTTCTAATGCTGTTTGCAGGTTGGTCACTGCTATGTCTACATTTCTATGTTTGACCACTATCGCTGTGTCGTCTGCGTAGAGGCTCATAATGGTACCCGGAGTTCTAGGTACGTCTGCGGTATATATTGTGTACAGTAGGGGTGAGAGGATTGCTCCCTGCGGTACCCCAGCTTCCGGGCTCCCGAGCTCGGACAGGACTTGTCCTATCCGAACCCTGAAGCTCCGGTCGCCCAAGTACGAAGAGATCAGCCTCGTCATCGCCCCACTGTACCCATAGCCTCGCATTTTATATATAAGTCCCTTATGCCACACTCTGTCGAAAGCCTTGCTTACGTCCAGGAATGCTGCTCCAGTGTACTGCTTATCGTTGAAACCAGCTGCTATGTACTCAGTTAGTCTGAGTACCTGTAGCTCACTGGAGTGCTCTGCTCTGAATCCAAATTGAGCTTCTGGGATTATCTCTAGTCTGTTTGCTTCCGCTTGCAGTCTTCTGAGAATGATTCTTTTCACTATTTTGCTGATCGCTGGGAGTAAGCTGATTGGCCTGTAGTTCTGCGGGAACGTGTGGTTTTTGCCAGGTTTTGGGATCATGATGACATCGGCCTCTTTCCATCTGTTTGGGAATCTTTTGTATCTTAATATCGCATTCACTATGTTTGTAAAATACACTATGGCTCTTCTGGGAAGGTATTTTAGGGCTCTATTTGATATTTCGTCTAGACCAGACGCTTTTCTCGGTGAACTGTTTCTTATATATACGAAGCAAGCTTTCAATCCTAATAGCAAATAATTAATATTGAAAAATATCAAAAATTACTAAAAGATTTTTAAATTGAAAACTTACTGGTACATCCCCATGTATACACCTCCAAGACTTCTACAATTTGCAAGTCATATGGATGCTGCAGTAAAGACGATAGGGAAGGAATTCTAAACTTTGCAATTCAAATCCCCCGTCTGCAGCCGGTTAGGAACTGAAAGATGCACCATAGTTACTCTACTGAGTAATAAGAAAATAAAATAAAAATGTGTGTACCATTTTTATATATTCGGCTGCAATACGAAGGAAAAACAATCTTACTTTTTAATTAGAATAAGGAGTGCAGCCAGTCCCTTTAACTGCAATTTTCTGCTCTTATTGGAGCTTCATCAGAAGGAACGTAGGCACTGTTCTCCTTAATCCAATCAAATCGCATCGAAATGTTTTTCCAAATATTGCAGCCAAAATGATGGTATTGGATGGCTAGCGCCATCTGGCCGTAAAAATACGAAGCAAGCTTTCAATCCTAATAGCAAATAATTAATATTGAAAAATATCAAAAATTACTAAAAGATTTTTAAATTGAAAACTTACTGGTACATCCCCATGTATACACCTCCAAGACTTCTACAATTTGCAAGTCATATGGATGCTGCAGTAAAGACGATAGGGAAGGAATTCTAAACTTTGCAATTCAAATCCCCCGTCTGCAGCCGGTTAGGAACTGAAAGATGCACCATAGTTACTCTACTGAGTAATAAGAAAATAAAATAAAAATGTGTGTACCATTTTTATATATTCGGCTGCAATACGAAGGAAAAACAATCTTACTTTTTAATTAGAATAAGGAGTGCAGCCAGTCCCTTTAACTGCAATTTTCTGCTCTTATTGGAGCTTCATCAGAAGGAACGTAGGCACTGTTCTCCTTAATCCAATCAAATCGCATCGAAATGTTTTTCCAAATATTGCAGCCAAAATGATGGTATTGGGTGGCTAGCGCCATCTGGCCGTAAATGTTTTAAAGTCGTAAATTTTAAAAATTTAAAGCCGTAAATTGTTTCTTATATGTTCGTGTATTCCTTCCGGTGATGTTGGGGGGATGATGTCTTCTGGATTCAGTTGAAAGCTTCTCTTATAAAAATGAGTTAGCCACGGTCATCTGACACGACCAGTAATCATAAAACCATTTTAAAATTCGTTAATGGGCGACGTCGAGTTACTTGTAAGCGCCTGTTAATGTACATGTAAAAATGTAGAAATGTAATGTAAAATGTAATGTAAAAATAAGATTCCTTATTCGCTTCCGCTACAGTTGAAACCAGCACACAGATAAATCACGTTTGTCTGCAAAGGTAACGCAGAAATAGATACATCAAAACAAATCCAAATGAACCCAGAACAAATAGCTAGGTTATGGAAACCAAATTATGGAATAAAATTGATAACAAAGTAATAAAGACAAACGATGTAATAAGTGAAGGGGAAGAAAGTACAGAGATAGAGCAAGTAAGTAGAGAAGAAGTAATAGACGGATTATCAAACACAAAAATAGGTAAGGCAGGTTGAGATGATCAAATTAAATTAGAAATGGTAAAATACATGAGAGAAGAAGCAATAAACTGGTTATAGAAAATATGTAAAAGGATGTGGGAAAAACAAACAATCCCTACTGATAGCACAATAGCATAGTGCCAATACATACAAGAAAGAGAATATGAAAACTGCGATAAAGAGAAGAGGGATAATACAAGAAGTAAAAGTGAAATTGGGAGAAGAACAACCGGCATTTAGACCAGGAAGACAGACAAATCACAACACATTAGTAACCTAATGGAAAGAATCATAGATACGAGGGGAAATTAGTAGTAGCATCCCTATATCCAAGAGCAACATTGACAAGATAGAAAGACAATTATGGGAAAATGCTTGAGGAAAATAAATGTACCAAATACATTTATAAAAATTATTGAAAGTACTTACAAAGAGGAAGAATACAAATAATAGAGAAAAGATCGGAAGAATTTAATCGGAAGAGAGGTATCAAACACAGAGATAGTCTCCGCCCTTTTCTATTCATAATAGTAATGAACGAATTGATAAAAAATACTGAAGCAAGAGACAACCGACTAGACACATTTGATATCATATACTACAACAGGCAGCAATAGAGGCCATAATATATGCCAATGGCATAGTATTAGTAGCACATTCCGAGAATAAAATGCAGAAACTAAGGGATATATGGGTAGAACAAATAGAAGAACTAAAAATGGAAATAGACGTAACGGAAAAAAGTTAAATATTGATAATCGGAGTCAAAAAAGATAAGGAAGATAATGAAATTAAAATAAACTCTAAAAACTTAGAACTGGAAATAGTTACAGCTTACGAATACCTGAGAAATGTAATTACTAACAACGGAAAAATAGATTGGGAAATAACACATAAAGCAAAGAAATCAATCAAGTTATACTATGCCCAAATACTGGGAAAAAGATAACTTAAAGAGAGACAAGAACAAATATAATACCACAATAGTGAAACCGACCTTGCTCTATGCAAGTGAAAACTGCATAATTCTGGTAAAAAATAAGAGCAGAATAAATGCAATGGAGATAAGACACCTAAGAACGATAGTTGGAAACACGGAATGGGACAGATTAAACAACGAGACTATTAGGAGAATGGCCAACCAAGAACCAATAATGAATAAAATACACACATGTCCAAAAGTTTGGAATACGTACAAATAATATATATACGCCTATGGTGGTTTCAAAACTGTTGTTGATATTCATTCTAGAGCGTTTTTAAATGAAAATGATAAAAAAATTGAATCGTTTTTGTATCATTTTGGCCACATTCAACTGATTAGCGTATGTACAGATTATTTCAGTTTTTGTTTAAATTTGAACTGAGCCGTTTAAAAATGACTAGAAACGTGATATATCATTTTGACAGATCTAAAGTAATTGCTTTGTGACAACAGTACATTATTCAAAGTGATATCGCGAGTATTGTTGATGTTACTCAGAGGGCTGTATCGAAAATTAAAAAAAAAATCCAAGATACAACCACGTGCCCCATTTGGAGGGGACAGTATTATGATTTGGGGTGGTATTATGAGTGGTAGACGGACGCCACTGCTGGTTCTGGAGAGAAGAGTCACTAGTGCTCTGTACATCGAGAAAGTTTTAAATCATGTCGTGCGTCTATTCCGAGGGGCAGTAGGTGATGGATTTGTGTTTATGCATGATAATGCACTTTCTCATCGAACAGCAGCAGTACAAAATTTTCTGGAAGAAGATGGAATATCTACATTACACTGGCCCTCAAATTCCCCCGACATGAACGTTATTGAACATGCTTGGGACATTCTCAAACACCCATTAAGAAGCGAAACAATCCCCCTATTACACTTCGAGAACTAAAAGATGCTGCTCGTGAAGAATGGGAGAGAATTACCCAAGCCCAGCTCGACCAGTTCCTCGGCAACCTGCCAAATCGCCTACAGGCATGCATGCAAGCCAATGGAGGAAATACTGATTATTAGTTTTATTAAAAATTACTTTTATGTACACCAGTTTATTTTTAAATGTAAGCTGTGCATTGTAATTTTTTCACTCCAAGATATTAAATCAATTTTTTGAATATCGTTTATCTGCTTTTATATTTTTTATTTTGAGATTTATACATTTTTTAGTATTGATGATAATTGAAACAAAATGATGTTTAATAGTCCAGGAACCGAAGCATTTCACCTCGCAATTTTTACAGAATGGATAGATTTGCTTGAAAATTTGAGAATAAGTAGTGGATAGTTCAAGGATCAAAATCTATATGATGCCGAAAGGCGCTTTTACCATGGGGTCGGTTGCCACCCCATCTTAAGGGTCGAAATTTTTTATTATATTTTGACTGCAAAAGTTGATAAAAACATTCATTCTAAGCAAAAAATGTTCTATACATTTTTTTGATAAAATTAATACTTTTCGATTTATTCGCTATCGAAAGTGTTAGTTTTATATAGAAAAAATCAATATTTTTCGATATATTACTCATTTACCATTCACTCAATTTTTGCCGTAGAAAAAATTTTTTCAAACCAAGTTCTTGGGAATTAAATAACCTACAATTTCATATTAAAACATTTTTTCGTATATCTGATGCTAATCTTTCTATTTTGAAGAAAATGGCATTTTTTACCAAACTACAAAAAGTCGTTATTCGCTTTTAACTCTAGTTTTTTAAAAACTAATCATTCTAAGCCAGTCAAACTTTTAAAATCTATTAATAATACATAAATAAAGAAGAATTAATATGGCCAATGACTAAAAGCAAAGCTAACTTACATTATTATGCTTCCAATTGGAATTCATTTTTTTTTTTTTGAAAAAAATATATTAATTTTTTAACCGTAACCTTTTTAATTTTTATCTTAGAAAGTTTATTAAAAAATAATTTGGTAGGTTTTTATAAGATCTATAAGACTGTTAATACCAAATCCTTTTAAAATCCTCAGTCGCAAGAAGCGGTGACATTGAAAGGGTTGGTAAAGGTGATTTTTGCATGTTATTACAAGTTTTAATTGTCAATAGCTCACTCAATTTTTACCGTAGAGAAAATTTTTGCAAACCAGGTTCTTGTAAATTAAATAAGCTACAATTTTGTATTTAAATATTTTTTGTATCTCTGATGATAATCTTTCTATTCTGAAGAAAAAGGAATTTTTTACCAAACTTCAAAAATTCGATATTTGCTCTTGACTCCATTTTTTTTAAACTAATCATTCTAAACCAGTTAAACTTCTAGAACCTATTAATCATACATAAGTAAAGAAGAAGAAATAAGGTAAATGACTAATTTTAATCAGGGTGGTGATTAGGGGTTTGCTTTCGGTCACTTTTTCGCTGAAAAATATAGGGTCTGACATTCTTTTCATTATAAGCCACCTAATTTTTGAGCTAAAGACTTTTTTTTATTTCTGAAGATAGATATTTTTAAATACTTCAAATTAGTTTAAACAAGTGATCCTCGAAAAATGCATAGTTTTCCCGTCTTTTGACTTTGAAACTACAATATTTAGCATTTGCCGAAGAAGACCTAACATATAATAAAGTATAGCTCGATTACTATTGGTCTTAAAGAAAATTTAAAAACACTGTTTTGTTGATGTTTTCAAAATAAACATTTTTTTAAGCAAAGTTGTTTTGATAAAACAAAAACTTTTTGAGTTATTTGCAGAAAACTGATTAAAAACATTAATTTTTTTAATATAAAACTAACACTTTCGATAGCGAATAAATTAATGTTATCAAAAAAATGTATAGAACATTTTTTGCTTAGAATGAATGTTTTTACCAACTTTTGCGGTCAAAATATAATAAAAAATTTTCACCCCCGACATGGGGTGGCAACCACCCCCATGGTAAAAGCGCCTTTTGGCATCATATAGATTTTGATCCTTGGACTATCCACTACTTATACTCAAATTTTCAAGAAAATCGATGCATTCTGTAAAAATTGCGAGGTTTTGTCCTATTTTAAGCTTCATTACTTGGACTATAACCAGTCAGGAGAATTTTTATATAAAAATCAATAAAAAGATGAAATTCCAATATTCCAAACTTTTGGACATATGTGTAGCTAAGAGACAAATGAACTGGTGTTTTTACCCTCGGGATATCGAATTCTGACTCTTTTTGTATTATTTGTTTATGTATTATGCGTTTATGTAATGTGTGTTTATGTACTTATAGGCTTGTGTATAATTGTAAATGGTGTATCTTGGACTCTCTATTTATCCACTATGTTTTGTATATTTTGTATTATTTGTATATTGTCTCTGTCATATCGCGCTACAACCCAAGTCGGGCCCTGGCCTTCCCCAGTATCCGCGTCCAAGTATATCTGTCTCTCACTGCTCTCCTTCAGTTGTCTACCCTCAATACCTCTTTACCATGGGTTATCACTTCGTCTATGCACATCTTCCTTGGTCTTCCTACTGGCCGACGTCCCACCATAGTTCCGCTAAGCGTTCTACTAGGTGTTCTGTCGTTATCCATTCTTATAAGGTGACCTGCCCAGCGCAATCTTTGTATTTTTGCTTAATTTGCTATAGAGTGTTCTCTGTAATATTGGTATATCTCTTTGTTGAACCTTATTCTCCATATACCATTGTCACAAATCCCAGTATCCTCCATAATATATTTCTTTCAAAAGTATAAGAAAGTTTATTGTGAAAGAAAAGAAAATAATCGTTTTCGTTTTGATTCAATTCGAGTCTCTTGCCATCCTCTGACACCGTGTTTCGGGGTCTACCCCTTTTCAAAGAGGCTATGGAAGTAGACTGAATTGAATCACAACGAAACGAAGAAGAACTGCATATATTAAAATATTTGCAGCAGAGTGTGGTTAGACTGTTCTCTAACGGGGAATTACGAAATGAGTAAAAATAAATTTCGACCACGAGTCAGTATTCTGTTGACCGAGATACGATAGTACCAAGCGGCGCCGCTAGGAGAACACTCCAACAATGCGTCTCAGATTACTTTAACGAAACGTGGTTATTTTGTACTCTAAAACGAGTAAGGTATGAAAAAGAAAAGAAAATAATCGTTTTCGTTTTGATTCAATTCGAGTCTTTTGCCATCCTCTGACACCGTGTTTCGGGGTCTACCCCTTTTCAAAGAGGCTATGCAAGTAGACTTAATTGAATCACAACGAAACGAAGAACTGCATATATTAAAATATTTGCAGCAGAGTGTGGTTAGACTGTCCTCTAACGGGGAATGACGAAATGAGTAAAAATAAATTTCGACCACGAGTCAGTATTCTGTTGACCGAGATACGATAGTACCAAGCGGCGCCGCTAGGAGAACATTCCAACAATGCATCTAACGAAACGTGGTCATTTTGTACTCTAAATCGAGTAAGTACTAGTAAGTACTATAAACCTTTTTCATACCTTACTCGGAGAGTACAAAATGACCACGTTTCGTTAAAGTAATCTGAGACGCATTGTTGGAGTGTTCTCCTAGCGGCGCCGCTTGGTACTATCGTATCTCGGTCAACAGAATACTGACTCGCGGTCTAAAAGTTTATTGTCTTTTCAGTCATGATCTATGTTTCTACACCATATGTTGCTATTTGCAGTATGATGGTTTTATATATTTTTAAGTTTACTTCCCTATGGATGTCTTTGGATAAAAACGCCTGCGACAAAGAAGTATGCTTTGTTAGCAACCACTGTCAGTTGAGTATGTGAGCTGTTCTACTACTTCTATATAAGCGTCGTCTACTGTTATATTCCGAGTATTATGTAAGCTTTATTTTTTGGTTTTGTTCTGAATACGGTCCTCGCAGCTTTTTGTTCTATTTTTCTTTAATTTGTTTAACGGTTTTTTAAGACGACAATTTTATTTCAGGAGGATTATTTTATATTGATATTTATATCTTTTGGAAGCTTTGTATATCTGTATGTTATGTAACACAAGCATTAAGCACCCAAACGATTTAAAATTCGTTAATGGGCAACGTTGGGTTATTTGTAAGCGCCTGTTAATGTAAATGAGTACAATTTGTCCTATTTTAACAGCTAAAATGACCGGCCTCATGAGAAATAAGATTCCTTATTCGTTTCCGCTACAGTTGAAACTAGCACACATATAAATCACGTTTATCTGGAAAGGTAAGTGCAGCACTTTGCATGTTTATTACCAACGTTTCGTTTGTAAAAAATACGCATTTTTATTAGATGTTAAATATTGTGATTTATGCGCTAAGATAATCTGGTGAAGGTTTCCCCAAAGCCCTGATTTATATTTGCCAAAGAAAGTTTTTGTCGCACATGTGTCCAAAGGATTATAAAATTTAAAATTTACGGTCGAACATAAAGAAAATAAGAACGCTTGAAAATTTATAACTTAATTTCGTACTGGTTTATACGCGTAGTTGTACTACATAATTTAGACCTTATTTCTTGTGAAATATGAGCAGGTAGGAGTAAACTACACCACAGACTCGCCGATACTAATTATAATATATTCAAGGATAATATACAGTGATGAGCGCGCTAATAACCGGCAAAATAGCTCAAAAGATGGAAAACATAATACATTGTGAAACAAAAAGAGATGAAACTAGCGGAGGTGGAAATTATCAGTAGTAATTGCACAAGAGCTCTAAAATTATCAAATTTTTCCCGAGTGAAACTTTGGCAGTTTTAATTTCACGACCAGAAGGGGAGTGAAATTATGTCAAAGTGTCACGAGGGCAAAAATTCGATAATAAATTTAGAGATCGAGTGCGCGATTATTTCATGAATAAAACTGTTCAGAACCAAAATTTTATTGTAATTTATTTATGTAAGTACAAATTAGTACAATTAAACACACAGTTGTTATAAATATTTGATGGTTGAAAGTCATCACTTTTATAATTTTTAAAACATTAATTGTCATTAATGTTACTGAATGTACTTTTTCGTAGCAACGAAGGGCATCTGACGTAATATACCTGACGACGGGACATTATCAAAAATTATCATTTTAATTTTTATATCTGTAGCTTTCTATTGGTCAGAATCTCCTATGAATGAAATAATCAGTAGTAATTGCACAAGAGCTCTAAAATTATCGAATTTTTCCCGAGTGATACTTTGACAGTTTTAATTTTATGTGAAAGTGTCACGAGGACAAAAATTCGATAATAATTTTAGAGATCGAGTACAATTTTTTGCTATTATTTCATGAATAAAACTGATCAAAACCAAAATTTTATTGTAATTTATTTATGCAAGTACAAATTAGTACAATTAAAGATACAGTTTTTATAAATATTTGACGGTTGAAAGTCATCATTTTATAATTTTTAAAACATTAATTGTCATTTCATTAATGTCACTGAATGTATTTTTTCGTAGCAAGGAAGGGCATCTGACGTAATATACTTGACGACGGAATATTATCAAAAATTATCAGTTTAATTTTTATTTCTGTAGCTTTCTATTGGTCAGAATCTCCTGTGAATGAAATAATCGTTATAAACGTATAAAATTAGCATTACATTACATGACTTCCCACCTTTAGACGTATCAGAGGAGTACTGATACTGTCACTGTGACAGTATAATTTTATAAAATACTCCTGTCAAAGACGTCTAAGGGTGGGAAACTATGTAAAATAATGTTAATTTTATACGTTTATAACAATAATTTCCACTTCCACTAGGTTCATCTCTTTTTGTTTCGCAATGGAATATGTTTTCCATCTCTTGAGCTATTTTGCCAGGTTATTAGCGCGCTCATCATTGTATACTAACAATATTTATAATAAATTTATACAAAACAAATTCTACATGAAGCGTTGACGCAGATTTTTAACCTGCAATATTTCTCTGTACAAGTTAGATATCAAAATGTGCTCGGTGAAAAAATTAAATATGTAGCAATTAGTCGACATTCCAGCTCTACCACTGGACAGGACATCGGGCAGCTTGTCAGTGTTGAATGGCTTTGATCATCCTCACTTACAATTTACTTGCAAATTAGAAGACTGAAACATTAATATAATTCCCTTTTTTGGATATGCGTGTCTTTAGGAGGATTGATAAGACCTTAAATGCAAATTGGTACGAAAAACCAATGGCTGTTAACAGGTTTCTCAACTACCATTCTTGTCAGCGGGTTAAACTCAAAAGCAACCTTATCCAAGTGCGTAAATTCATGTTATATTGGTTAACACATGCGGTTCATCTGAGGAAATCCCTTCTTTTATTAAAAAGTATTCTTGTTGAAAATTCGTATACTATCTTGTTGATTAACAAATATCTTATTCTAAGAAATATGGTACCTTAATTAAAGATTTAGCGAATGGTGACCAATTAAGGTCAATTTAACCCTGGAAGCTCACACTTGGGTGTGAGATATCCATCGCGACACTTAACTGCATGTAGCTTGCGCAGCTGCATTTCAATGGTAATGCTGCTTTATGTAAATTCAGTCTCTAGTCTGCCAAGGACGGGTGTGTAGTTGCGGTCTCATTTGAGCAATATTTCCAATCACGAGAATTTATTGAATACAGGCTAGGGTATGTAGCACCCATGTGTGAGGTTTGCGATCAAGTGTGCGTTCAAGTTAATGACCTAACAACACAACATCCCACAAATTTAGTAAAGAAAACTAGGTGTTATTTCTGCAAAGGCAAAGATGGAAAAGCTAAGCGTGCATGCTCGGCTTGCTATAAAGCATAATGCATGGAGCATAGAGCCACACTGTCTTATGAGTGTAGTTACTAAAATGAGTGAAACTGAAATACCTGGCTAAGAATGAATATGAGTTCTATAATCAAAAGGTGTTATATTTTAGTTAGAAAAACCATTTTGTTGTTAAATTAAATTAAAATATTTTGAATTATGTTTCCGGTTTTTTAGAAAATGTTTTTTAATTCTTTTTAGGTATTTTTAATATTTTGTTCTTTGTGTTACTACAATTAAGAGAGAGAAAATAAATTTATTGATTTAATTATTCGTATGTATTCAATAGTGATTAGAGAGTCTCTGGGAATCATAAAATATTTACTTTTATTTCTTCACAAAAAATCATTGGGTATCTGACACCCATATGTGAGGTTTATGTAAAAAAAAATAGGTGTGATCTTCCAGGGTTAAAGTCGTACAGTGGACAGTACAGTTAATAATACACTTCTGCAAGCTACAGCACATAGGAAGGACGTCTTTCAATTCGTCAATATCCAATTATTCATCGTTACCTTGCTTTCCTCAACTTATTAAATTTTTTCGAAATATACCAGTCAAAGTTTCAACTAAAAATGATAAGACTACCAGAAAATTGTTTTCCAAAACCAAGACTTCCTTGTTTCCTTTTAAACAAATTAATAATATTTACCACATTAATTGTGCTGAACATTTTCTATATAGGACAGACCGAACGTTCACTTAAGGGTGTAATGACTTCTCACCGTAATGATAATTTATTATCCATACATTCTTACGCTTTAGCATGAAATAGTTCAAAAGAACTCAATGAATTTGCCTCATCCAGAAACCAAAAATCGTAAATGTCATTGTTACATATTTTTGTCTCACCCTGTAGACATAAGAATATCGCTTCATATGCTAAGTAAATTCATTGAATTTGTCCCTGTTCCAAAAAAATACGTGAGAATTTGTAGTTTGTCCGTCTTGTTAAAGAAAGACGTTATTATATTTCGCACCTTGAAAACCATATGGCAATAACTGCAATTTTTTCATGAAATGACCTTTGAATGCAGTCTAATAGGAAAAAAATCTATTTCTTAATGCTATATAGCAGCATCTGGAAAAAATTTTAAGTTCGGCACCAGAAAGATACATCCCTATGGCTTTTTTCAAACATCGATTCTTCTTTTTATATGATCAGGCATTATCTGCAGTTGATGCTCTACGGTTCTAAAATTGGAACAAAATCTCAGATCTATATGGCAATATATGTGCAAAATGTGACGCACGCTCGTAAAATAAAAGCAAGATGTACTAAGGAAAAATCCTTTGAATGCAACAAAACATAGAGTGCTGCATAGAGATTTCATTGCAACACTGGAAATAAGCGACAAAACTATAATAAATTAATATACAACGTCGTACTGCAGATGAGTTTATCCCAAAAGAAAAGAGAGGAACTCATAAGAATGGAAAAAGAATCAACGAAGTCGGGAAACAAAACATAATTATTTACATCGAGTCCATTCCTAGAGTGGAATTTCACTAACTAAGAAAACACACTACCAGATAATTCGTCAGCGATGACAAAACTCGTGCTGATATTCATCGTGATTATATAAAATTTTGCAAAGAAAAAGGTTCGGTGTTCAAAAATTACGCTACGATGATGACCATATTTCACACGGAATTTACTATAGACTTCTTTAAGCCCTAAAATACCTTTGCTTGCTGTGCGAAAGTTACAGAAATTAATTACATAAATCGACATTAGAAACAGCCTATAACACTCACGGTCAGGAAGTGGAACTCAATAGGAAAGAGAAATAAATGACATAAAATGTGCAAAATCCAACACTTGCATCACTGCTTGTTTTGATTTACAATCATTATTACCGACGCCTTCAGGCGAAGTCTCTTTATTTTATTACAAAAGGAGATTATCAACATTATTGAATTTCACAATTTTTTACCTGAACACAAATGCAGGACACTTCTGTCTTTGGTTCGAGCGAATTGCTAATCATGATTCAAATGAAATAGCGTCGTTCCTGTAACAATTTCTGAGGAACCATGCCAGGAAAAAAAAAATAATACTATACTCAGATAACTACTGTGGGCAAAATAAGAACAAATATATTGTCTATCTTTATCAATATGCAGTACAGAAATTGAACATACCTAAAATTACCCACAAATTTTTGATAACGGGTCACTCCCAAAATACAGGAGACAACGTGAATTATATGATTGAGAAACAAAAGAAAAATGCTTTAAAAGATGACCAATTTACGTGGCTGCGCAATGGTTCACAGTAGTTCAAACAGCGTAAAAACCAGGTGAACCTTATATAAAATTAATGAAAGGTGTACATCGGATATATTTGACTTTAAAAAACGATGTAAGGAAATGGGAAACAATTATAGCATTGACGAAGAAGGAAATTAGATCGTCTGGAATGACATAAGATGAGCTAGGTGGAGAAGACATTTAAAAATAAGTTTCAGGTTAAGGCAAGCTTCAACGATACAGAGTTCAGAACCATTAATATAAGGTAAAGACAACGAGGGATGGTGGCATATATGGAACTAAGTAAAGCATATACGCATCAACCAGGAATATGCAATCTCAAAAAACAAGATGTAGACTCTCACTATGTAAGGCTAATGTTATTCAAGAGCACGGTCATAGGTTTTATGCAGATTTACACGTGACCAATGCAACAATACAAACCGAACAGACAGATTATAATATGCAAGACTTTGATTAAGTGTTAACACTAAAAATTTGTAATAAAATAAGTACATCTTATCTTAAATAAAAAAACTGTTATTTGATATGTATTTTTACTGCGTCATTTGCGAAAATTGGTATATTTTTTAAAACCATATGGCCGTATGTGCTAAAATACCTATTAATTTTAGCAAATTTTATGTACTTCTTAATTCATATAAAAATATGCAAAATTAAAGATAATTATAACAAATATCAGGTTTGTAGCTTATTTTTTGGAACTACAGGAAATAAAATTAACTTTACAAAAACTTAAAATGCTCATAACTCGATATTATGATTTTTGCAGTTACTGCCCTATGGTTTTCAAGGTGCGATTTTACGGTCATAGGTATCTATATTCGATTTCCTGTGTTCCGTTTGTGATGTAAAAAAGAGTTACATTGTAGCTAATCATCGTTTTGGCTCCATGGATCTACGAATTTAGATACACCAAACGTGCTGCTTTGAGTATTAAAAAGCGCAGGTGTAGGAGTGTGCACTCAGCAATATCTTTCCTGAGAACTGTAGAACGAAGTGAGTTTTGCTGACTTTGCAAACTAATTTTGGATGGTTCCCTACTATGTAGGTTGGGCTTAAAACATGTTTTGTTTTTTTCTATTGGTCGATAAAAAGTGTAGGAAGCTTAGATATTTTTTTATTAGTCAGTGATGAAAGAAGGAAGGATTAAATTTTAGGGTAGAACGAGAGATTGAGTGATCTTTTGAAAAGGGCGTTTTGGTTGAGGAATTTGGTAGAGGTTAGGTTCAGAGAGTGCCGTGAGGACATTTAGTTTTGGTGAGAGCTGTCGACAAGTCAAGAAGTGGAGGCCTCGGAGTGTCCGCTGCTCGCAACGACACCTGAGCTACCAGTTTGTGTTGAAGTTCCAGTTAAGTTTATGCAGTTTTATTGCATAAGTTCTTGTGTTTGGTTAGTGTTTGATCCAGTATGGCTTAAGCAATCTGCAGGCCACTACGTTCAGCTGCTTTTAAGCGAACGCGATATTTTCGTACCCCTTTGGTGCCATCGTTCTTGACATAGCAGAAGTAGAAGTTTTCTTTTAAAGCATGAAGTTGGTTTTATTTTTTGTATAATTTCGATCCAGCTCAGCTTAATGAACTAGAAAACAAATCATTTTAAATGTTTTGTTCGAGTAGTGCTAATTTATTTTGAGAATGCGGAATGCATACAATGCTGAATTTTTCTATAAAAATTTTTCTATGTACTAGGGTTTCATCAATTATACACTGTTGCTCTATCAGTCATTTATAAAGTGACTTTAGTGAAGTGAAATTGCGCCTTAGACTTAACAACCACCACGAAGAATCAGGACAATGATTGCACAAGGTATTATTTTTTGTTATGTAAAACTTTTCTTTAATTTTTTTGTTTGGTAATCTCGATCTCTATTTGTAACACCATGAGATCACAGACACATAAATTCATTTTTTTGTTTTAATAAATAATATTTGATTTGCAAAATACAAATTTATTATTACTTTTTTCCTTCTCTCTTGTACCGTAAGAACAATAAAGAATTTGCTGAGTATCGAGTAGATAAGGTAAGTCACGATATATTTGTTTTCACACCATATTTGTTTTCATATAAAAGTATTTTGTATACAGTCGAACCCGCTTATTGGCATAGCCTTCGTGCCTAGTAAAAGAATTCCTATAACCGGGAAATTCTAATAACCGATCATTGGTGGATAGTAGAAATGTTTCGAGACCTCAAATTTCAATTCCTTAAAGCGAGATATTCCTATAACCGGTATTCCAATAAGCGCGCTTGACTGTATTTTTTATTTGACTATGTTTTTGTTTTACTTTGATTTATCTATCTTTCTTTTAATATTTTTATTTTTTGTATATTTTTGGTTCCCATAAGGAAACCAGTGGCGCCCAATATTTTATTTCTTTTTATTTGACATTCTTACTTTGATTTTCCTATTATTTTTATTTCTAAGCTAATAAGAGTATATTAACCCTTAAACGCCCAAGGGTGGGTAAAAAATGTCCACCTAATGCGTATTCCCTTGTAACATATTTATTACGTGTTTAAAAATTTTCCAAAAATTATTTATTGTTAGAAAGACAGTCTTTTATCGAATGTTAAATTGGTTCTACCAAAATTTTTGAAAATTAAAGTAATATCTTGAGTTAAATATGGGTGGGCATAAAAAGTACACCCTTGGTAAAACTTGTTACTAAAGGTTTCTATATAATTTCTGGTTGGTAGGAACATAATCCATACAATTATCGACGTATAATTACATAATCGACATAATTATCCACCAATGAGGAGGTTGAAAGGAAGAATGTGAAGAAAATCGACAAATCTGAATTACTGGCTCTTACTGGTATGTTAATTTTGATGTACATTGTAATTTTGTTATTAGGTTTTTAAATTGTTTATATTAATATTTTAGAAGATGCTGTGTTTATTAAGCATAAGATTTTTAAGTGTAATCAATTTCCAACAACCCTCAATAAATATATTAGCTATTTTCGAGGTGGACATTTTTTACCCACCGTTGGGCGTACATGGAACCTAAAAATGGTTGGGCGTTTAAGGGTTAATAACATCCCTTAAAGATCTACCCCACATCTCTTCCGATTCTGAGCAACCGAGGACTTGTTCTCCACATTGTGTTAGCACGTCACATCTTCTTATGACATATCAACATCTTGTCAAATTTTATTTTCCCTTCATGTTTCACTGGCATTTGACGTGTTAATGTTATAAGCACAACATGGTATTCATCAAAAGGTCAATTTTGATGAGGATAACATATTTTTTTAATGAGAAAAATTACACTAAAAAAGTACATATTATATGGAAATTTGTTTTATACTTAATATTAATAGCAGATACAACAATGAATTAAAGGCTCTCTTTGGGCATTGAAACATGAGATACATAAAAGCCAATAATAGACTACGATGGCAGGCCACGTCGTACGGAGTGATGATGACAGACTGATTAACAATGTGTTTTGGGAAGACCAGACGGTAGAAAACCGACACTTGGATCTACAGACCGAGCGCCTCTCGTAAATTGCACGGCTTCGCGCAATCGTACTTGAGACACTGTGTCAGGTGAGGTGTTTGAAAATTTGAGTAACTTGATTCTGTGGTGTGAATTTCTAAAACTTTTAAGTGTGGTTTTGACCGTTGTGAGAAATTATTTATTTAGTGTTGTGTTTATAATTTAGACTTTTGTTTTATTTTCAAAGTGTTCTTTTTGTTGTAAGTAGAAAATGAATCGTTGTACTAAGTGTAACATAAACTTTTCGAAATCTTCTAAACTGACGGCACATGTAAAAAGAAAACATCCAGGTCATATCATATTTTATACAGGGTGTTTGGTAAAGAATGGGTCATAGCTTAACCGTAGATTTCTAAGCTTAAAATAGGTCGATTTAAGCTAACTTACCTTAGTACTAATGTTGATAATAACCGAAATACAGTTTGTCAAAATTAAACTTTTATCTTATTTATTATCTTGAATATTGAATATTGAAATTTGGTAAGAGGGGGATTTTTGGGATGAGAAATCTAAATTCGCCACCAAAACTGATGTATTACCCAGAGGGCGCCACATACGTCTTTCATCGCTCATTTAATACGTTCAATTTTTTATCCCCTACTCTATACATAAAACTAGTGTAGCTGTTACCTTTAGCGATAGTAACATATAAATTGACATTATATTGATTGCTTCCTACTAGAGTTGCACAAGTTTGACTTGAATGTTTGAACTTGACTTGAGTTTGACTTAATTTCAAGTCAAACTCAAGTCAATCCTTCTGACAAATAATTCAAGTCAAGTCAAACTGGTCAATCGTACAGGTTTGAAAATTTAAACTGTTTGTTAAACTAGTTTGAAAGAGTTTGAAACATAATTTATTTAGTAGATATACTTTTTTGTCGAGATTGCCATGTTAGTTGCCAATTAAGATAAGAAAATTTATAATACAATGAGTGTCACATAAAAGTATCTTGATACAGGAAGCGAACAGCGCGTTACGTAACATTGTTTTTTAACTTAAATAAAAAAAACTACACGGAATCACAACTTTTCAACTTTCGTTTATATTTTACATAGAACCCCTGGATTGTATTATATTGCCCCTCACGTTACAATAGGACAATAGTATTCAAGTGAAAAAATCTTAAAATTTGTATTAACCAGATCAAGCACAGTAACACGTGTTTGCAATAAATAGCCGGACCTTTCTTCACAACAAAAGATGAAATGATACAGATGGGATAAAGAGGTTGTAAGAGCTTCAAAAATTGAGTTTCGTAATACTTGAACGGCTTCTTTAACAAAAATTTATGAAGGAACAACACAATATTATAGTTTTGATTGAGTAGGTTTAATGAATTTTTTGTGACTTTGCAATGTCGTCTTAAAGAATTAGTTCACTATTTGTCATTTTATACCGCTGTTCTTTATTTTTACATATTACAGGTATGCAGATTTTTTTCTCTTAATTTTTGCACTGGGAATAGCTTCAAAATCAGACTCAATTTGATCTGGTACTTATTCTGAGCCGAAAAATATTCAGGTGCAGATATTATTTCACAAAGCACACACTTCAAAACGAACGTAATAAACAAGCCAAGCATACTTCTTAATAATATGAACTACAAACTAATTTGCGGAGTAGCAGAGTACAGATTCAGACCTATCAAAATAAGTCAAAACAAAAGTCGATACGCTCTCAATTAGAATTGGAAATAAACACGTTGCGCAATATGATATTCAAACTTCAAACTGTTTGAAGAAGTTTGATTTCAAGTCAAACCTAAAGATGTTAAAATCAAGTCAAGTCAAACTTTTTTACAAAAAAAGTTTGGATTTCAAGTCAAGTCAAGTTTGTTAAATAAAATCAAACTAGTTTGACTTGATGCATCTCTACTTCCTACCTTTAGACGTATCAGAGGAGTATGTCAACTGAAACTGTCACTGTGACAGTGGCATTTCTCAAACTCGTTCGATACGTCTAAAGGTGGGAAACAATCAATATAATGTCAGTTTATGAGTTACAGTTCTCATATTTATGTCATTGGATCGCAAATTCCATTTGAAGAAATTTGCAATACATTTTTGTAAATTTTTATGATTTTAAGTTATTTTTATCTCGATAACGGTGGTTGAGTTTAGCGAGATGAATGTAGTATATACCTTTTTTAAGTAAAAAAAGTTTTTTCCATTAAAAAAAATTAAAAAGGAAAAGAAAAGTTCAAAATTGCAAAAGCCGTCCTCAGAAGAAGCCAATATGCTAGCTGCAAAAGTTTTAATTCAAAAATAATTTATTTTTTTATGTGTCAGTATATCATATATGTTTTAAAATAAGTTTTGTTTTATTTTTTGAGAAAAAATAAAAAATACGGCATACTTACAATACTTTTTTTGAAATGCTGTTTTCCAAAGTTTATAAAATTTCTTACGCTCGATTTTACATTAATAAAGTTAAAGTGGACTTTAAATTTAAAGTTTTCTTTAACTGTAACAATTGCATTTTTAAG
Source organism: Diabrotica virgifera virgifera (assembly GCF_917563875.1). Lineage (NCBI taxonomy): Eukaryota > Metazoa > Arthropoda > Insecta > Coleoptera > Chrysomelidae > Diabrotica > Diabrotica virgifera. The sequence goes on from NC_065447.1 coordinate 94,194,993, forward strand.
GTAACACAAACTTTAACTTTATTAGGAAATCAAGCGTTAGTCAAAATTCTAAATGCTCAGTAAATAAAAACAACAATTAGGTACTTGTACTGAAAACAACATATTTTGTAATTTGAAAAAAAAGCAACATATTTGCAACATAGATAACAAAACAACATGCTTTGTTACGTATTTTAAAAAACTCTCCATCATGCATGCTCCATGAGAAAAGAAAATATAAAACTAATTTCATCCTTATCGTGTCTCAGATGGCGTAGCTACTTTTGCTATAACTACTCAACGCTTTGCTACTCTACCTACCTACATACAATTTGTATTATTTTATCAAAAAACAAGCATTTACATACTCTGCAAATTGTATATTTTGCTTTGCATTTTCATATGAAAAAACCGCGGTATTTATTTTGAACTTTTTTTGAACAAGGTGCAATACTTCGGTAATATTATTATTAATAAAACAAAGTATATTAAAATACAATGTTAAAAACTTTAATAATATTAGCAATATTTAAAAACTTTAATATATTATATTATAGTATAAATATTATGAATCAGTAGAAACGATTATATTTAAATTTGGTAAATTATAACTCCACTCGACAAGAGCACGACCACGCAACTCAAAACACAAGTACGCAAATATGGTTGCGTGAAGCGTGGCTCAAAGCCGTGTAATTTACGAGACTCGCTCGGTCTGTAGATCCTTGTAAAACCGACAGGACGGCCTAGAAATAGGTGGAAAGATGCAGTCTGGTGAAGCTGGAAGTGAGACCATGAAAAATAATAGCACAAGACCGGAAACAATGGAAGATAATAGTAAACGCGGCAAAGACTCACGAAGAATTGTAAAAGCCAAAGATGATGATGATGTTTTATACTTAATATTCCACACTACTCATCAAGAGAACCGACATTAGTAACTCGAGTCAAATATAAGATTATTTCATTTTACTTATAGATTCAATTACACTACTCAACAATTGAAGTGGATAATTTTAAAATTCCTAAAATTAACATATAAAACTATTTTTAAAATAATTGCCTGTACTATACCCTATATGCTATCTTTATTGTCAATATGTTTTGAATGTGGTTTTTTCTCCCTATTCTTATCGGCCCTTATCTCGTACAAAGAGAGAAATGTTGTTCCAAACATGAATATATCATTCGTATAAAAGTACTTATATTGGCTTTACCAGTTGTCAATAAGTCAAGAAATCTATTTATCACAAAAACTTTATACCGCAAAGACGTTTAGAACTAGTGCAGCTCGAGCAATTAGTTCGTTGGATCCAACAAGGCATAACTCAACAAGAGGTTGCTATGAGGCTAAATGTGTCGCAAAGTGTGATAAGTCGTGTATGGAATCGGTATGTAGTAACTGGATCTGCAACATCCAGGCATGGAGGAGGAAGATAACGATCTACAACTCGTCGGCAAGACCGTTTTGTAGTTCTGACGGCAAGAAGAAACCCAACATTCACGGTTTCCAGAATTAACAGTATCTTCAGGCATGCTACTGGACGAGCGATTTTAAGTCAAACTGCCAGAAGACGGTTACATGCATCCAATTTAAGGGCTACACGGCGCGCTACCCATCCACGACTAACTAGGGAGCAGCGTGCATGCAGATATCGCTGGGCGATGGAACACTATCAGTGGAATTTCGAAAATTGGAGGAATTGTCTCTTTACTGATGAGTCCAGATTTCGTTTGTATACGAATGACGGCCGGATATTGGTGTGGAGGGAAAGAGGACAGCGTTACAATGAAAATCTGAGAGTCCCAACCACTCATTTTGGAGGTGAATCCGTTTGCGTGTGGGGAGGCATATGTTTTGACGGCCGCACGGACTTAATCGTCTTAATTAATGAGACAATGACTGCTACAAGATATCGAAACAGAGTCATAGTACCAATAGTTGTTCCATTTTTTGGTGCAATAGGCTAACAATTTGTTCTGATTGATGATAATGCTCGCCCTCACCGTGCGAGAATTGTCAACGAGTGTATAGAAGCTCATGGCATTACAAGAATGGAGTGGCCACCGTGTTCACCTGATATGAATTACATTGAACATGTTTGTGCCGAAATGTCTAGGCAACAAAACAGGCTCCTTCTACCGCCCCAAACCTTGGATCAGTTGGCCAATACATTACGCGCGATTTGGGAAAGTATACCGCAGCAGTTCATCAATAATTTAATAAGAGGTCTTCCAAATAGAGTTAGAGCGCTAAGGCGACACAGAGGTGGACCCACACACTATTAATTTTTCTTTTCGGGATATTAGAAATTGAGCAGGAATAGAAATTTGTAGGTTGTTAATTTTACAATTTTTGTTTATTTTCTATTTTTTTTTTCTTAAAGAATTTCTTTCTTTCGGTTCGTCTGTATGAAAATACGAAGTAAAAATAAATCTTTATTTATATCACTCCATTTTACTGTTTGGCCTTATGAACAAAAAATAAAATACACATTTTCATAATATCCACTTCAATTGTTGAGAAGTGAATATGGAATCCTTTTTGAACTATATATATTTTAATAAATATAAATATGTATATGTCCCGCGTCCATAAGTTGAGACGAAATGGAAATCATCAATACCAAATTCCTAATATTATTTAGATAAATTGAATTAACTTTTCTCAGATTGAAAAGGGACGTGAATATTCACTTTGTACGTTGACGAAAATCTCATTTTCGAGCGGCCGCGGCCGTCTAGTCACTTCCTAATTTTTATTCCGTAGTCGTGACGTTAACTGCGTTTTCGGGTATAACCATTTTGCATATTTTGTTAGCGAACGCTGAAAATTTGTATTATCCATCTTATTTTCAACAATGGGATTATGATGTGTATACCCAATAAGCGCCGAAATTGCTATTTCGGATACTAAATTATGTTAGCTATGGTTAGGGCCGTGCTTCAGACGGCCGCGCCGTGATAATTTTGGCTCAAATTTGAATATCATCATAAAACGGGTAATATCAGAAATTTTAAATTTATATTGACAATAAAAATTACAATATTCTCGTTCCAAATATAAATAAAACTCACCCACATGGCAACTTTTAATAATACAACAGCGCAAGTCTGAAAAATAATATAGCGACAATGAAGCAAGCCACAAGTAGAAAAACAGAAATATTGTTTTCACCTAGAGATGGTATAGAATAGCATTTTTCGGTAATAGGTTGAAACCGAACCTATTCCAAACAAATACCTATTCCAGAAACCTAATGCGAGTTTCTGATTCCGAGGTGAAAAGACGATATATCGATCGCCTAGTTGTGCGTCTATTGTCTTGCGCTGCATCAAATTTAAACGATCCAACTAGTACCTATAATTTTGTATTTTAAATCTAGAGGATGTATTTAATTCGATTTTTAAATATATTTATATTCCTTACCATGTTTTTCCTACAATTCGCAAATCTATATAACAACTATTAAAACAAATTTTTCTTACATGTAATTATGGGTTTTTTCCGAAGTCATACACTTCACTAGAAGACATCACACTCACCCTCCTACACTTCACCTAAATGGATCTCCTCTTTAAGTGGTTGATAAACACAAATTATTAGGAGTAATATTCGATAAAAGACTTACATGGAGAGATCAGATACAGAACACAAGAACAAACTGCCTCAATAGAATCAATATCTTAAAAACTTTGGCTCACCATCAATGGGGTGCAGAAGAGGAAGTCCTCTTAAGAATTTACATAACCTTGATCCGCTCTAGGTTGGATTACGGAAGCATTCTCTACATTTCAGCGTCCGACACTCAGCTTAGAAGCCTGAATACAATTCACAACACTTCCTTACGCATTAGCCTTGGAGCATTTAAATCAAGTCCTTCTGAAAGTCTCTATATCGAATCTTCAGAACCCTCACTTTTTATAAGACGTCAACGCTTAATACTATCTTATTTCTCTAGAGTATCTGCTAATCCGAAAAATCCAGTCATTAAACTAATTAATACCCCCCACCCTGTTCCAGATAATACTCAACCTCGATCACATTCTTTCTCACAAATTTTAAAAACTCTGCTAAAAGGTACAGATCTAACACTCCCAACTCCTGTTACTACGTCCAGTATTCCTACGTGGACCAAAAAGCTACCTACTGTCGTTACCAGCTTAAATCGATACAAAAAAGAAGAAACGCCCAGAACTCTCTTGGTACAGAAATTTCAAGAACTTATACATACACAGTACTATGACAAGATTCTTTACACAGATGCCTCCAAAGAAGAACATGCCGTCGGTTGTGCCGTTACCACCTCAAATACAACAGTAGCATCATATCGACTTTCTCCCAGATGCAGTATACACACAGCTGAACTGTACGGAATACTTAAGGCATTAGAGTTGCCCACCACTAACGAGAAATCATTAGCGATATGTTCCGATTCTGTCGCTACGATTGGTTCTATCAAAAATATATACTCCATACATCCCATTGTACAAAGCATCCACAACATCTGCCAACAACAGTCAAAAAATGGTATTTCAGTAACCATCATCTGGATACCATCCCATGTTAGTATCAATGGAAATGAGAGCGCTGATCAAGCAGCAAAACAGGCCTGCTCTCTTGAAAATCTAGAAAACATGCAACTTCACCAAGATCTAAAGGCTAAAATCAAGAACAATGTATTAAGCACCTGGCAAACACACTGGAACATGCAAAATACAAAACTACGCACAATCCAACGAACTGTTACCTCCATCACCATGCCCCAAATGAGCAGAAAAGACAGTACTATTATCAGAAGGCTCAGAATAGGTCACACTCGTCTTACGCATGGATATCTGATGTCCTCTGAAAATCGTCCTCGTTGTGAACATTGTGATGAGCCATTAACAGTCCAGCACATATTACTGGAATGTGTCCAGTATAGAGTTCAAAGAGTCCACTACAACTTTCAGAACAATTAAAGTGACCTACTCGGTTCTACAAACATGTACAGTGCCATAATTTGTTTCCTAAAAGATTGTCTTCTTCTTAACGTGCCCTATCAAGTCCCCTTGACGTTGGCGATTAACAAGGCGAAACTGTCTCTGTCTCGAGCTATTCTAAATAGGTGTTCTGCTTTCTTTATTCCTGTCCACTCCCGGATATTGTTCAACCAAGAGGCCTGCTTTCTACCAATTCCTCTGCGTCCTTCGATTTTACCCATCATAATAAGTTGAAGAATATTATACCGGTCACCCCTTAGTACGTGTCCAAAATAGGCCATCTTTCTATATTTGATGTTATCAAGCAGCTCGCGGGTAGCACTTGCTCTCTTAAGGACTGCCACATTTGTCAGCATAGCCGTCCATGGTATTTTTAGAATACGTCTGTGCAGCCACATTTCAAAGGCCTCCAAACGGTTAATGGTGGATATTTTTAATGTCCATGCTTCGACACCATACAAGAGGACTGACCAAATGTAGCATTTAATCATGCGCTTTCGAAGTTGAAGTGGCAAGGTATCATTGCAGAAGAATGACCTCATTTTTAAAAATATCGTGCGGGCTATCTCGATTCTACATTTTATCTGTTTATCTGGACCTAGTAGTTCAGTAATATGGCAACCAAGATATTTAAAACTGGGTATTCTTTGAATTATATGGCCATCAACATATAACCATGAATCTTAATGGGCCAAACGGCTAAATACCATGTATTTTGTTTTTGAACAGTTTATATTTAGGCCAAACTCTCTTCCCACTCTGTCAATGGCATTTAAAAGATGTTGTAATCCATTCATATCATCACTTAAAATAACTGTATCGTCTGCATATCTGATTGTATTTATCAGAATTCCATTAACATTCACACCCCATTCCAAATTATGCAGCGCTTCCTTAAATATTCTATCTGAATACAAATTGAACAACAGTGGGGACAGCATACAACCCTGTCTGACGCCTCTTTGTATTTTGCATATTTCTGTGAATTTTCCATTTATGCAAGCTGTCGCTGTTTGACGCCAGTATAATTTTTCTATGATTCGTACATCTTGACTATTAACTCCTTTATCCTTTAGTCTTTTAATTAATTTGTGATGTGTACTCCATCAAAGGCCTTCTCATAGTCAATAAATACAGCAAAGACGTCTTTCCTTTGATCTCGGCATTTCTGCAATAACACATTTAATGCAAAGAGTGCGTCCCGGGTTCCCAGTCCATTTCTGAAGCCAAATTGTGTTTCATCCTGGTCTTCTTCACATTTATCTCTGATTCTACTGTGGATGATACGTAGAAAGATTTTCAAGGTGTGGCTCATAAGGCTTATCATTGTATAGTCGCTACAATTTTTTGGACGTTGTTTTTTTTGGTAGGGTTATGAATTCGGACTTTAACCAATCTTCAGGGATATCACCAGTCGAATAAACATCATTGAAAAGTTTGACTAGTATTCCAATGTTTTCCTCATTTATGAGCTTTAACATTTCTGTAGGTATGTTGTCGGGACCAACGGCTTTATTGTTTTTTTCCAATTTTATAGCATGTTGTATTTCTGATTTTAGTATTTATGGTCCTTCACCTTCATCTAAAGTGTCCAGTTCTTCGGGTCTATCATCGTTATAAAGTTCATTTATATAATTATACCAGGTAGTTCAAATTTCGTGTTCGTCTATTATCATTTTTCCCGACGAATCTGTTATAGTATGTGGAGTTTTCTTATAATAAAGACCAGCTACTTCTCTAACTTTTTTAAACAAATTAAACGTATAATATTTTTCATTCAACTTTTCTAATTCCTTGCATTTATCCTCCATCCATTTTTTTTAGCTACCTTTATTTTTTGTTTAATTAGTTTCTGTTTCTCTTTGTATTCTGTTTTGTTATCTTTCAGTTTTCTTCTCTGCTCCATCAATTCCAGGATTTCATCAGTCATCCCTGGTTGTTTTTTGTGCCTCTGCATCGTTGTCGTATATTTTTCCATTACTTTCCAGGTAAGATCTTTAAACGTGTTCCATATTTCTGTATTGTTTTCATTTGTTGAATTCTTTAGCTGATTATTCAGGTCATTTTCTATAAGCGTTTTTTTTTTGGATGCTGATATATGTAATTTTGGTGTTTTGGGGCTTTCTTGACTTTTTTGAGCTTCACTTGGATGTCAGCTATTAGAGGGTTATGGTCTGAACCGATATCTGCACCAGGATATGTCGTTGATCTCTTGACACCATTCTTAAATCTCTTGTTTACTAGAATATAATCTATCTGATTTCTAATTATATGAAGCGAGTTATCTCCTGGTCCCTTCCATGTATATAATCTTCTTTTGTGTAATTTGAACCATGTATTTGCGATTATCATGTCATGTTCTTGACAGAACTGGTATAATCTATCGCCTCTTTCATTGCTCTCCCCTTGTCCATATTCACCTATCAGGTCAGATCTTCCTCCTTGACCAATTTTCGCGTTAAAATCTCCAATAATATATGTGATTTCGTTCCTTTTTAGATTGTAAAAAAGATTGTCACCTTTACTATTTAGTGTAATTGTAATATTAAGTTGTAACTTGTACCAAAACAAACTGTAATTATTGTATGTAAATAATATTGTAAATTTTGTACCAGTGTCAATGGCCATTAGTTGCCGAGACACTTTAATTTAAATAAAAAAAAATATGGGTTTTTAAATTACCTAAAGTCGAGGTTCATTCAGAATTCGTTTATGCAAATGGAAAATGAAGACACTAAGTTATTATAGAAGATAGGATCTATTAGATTGTAGTCAATAACAGTTTAACAGTTTTAAATGACAACTATACCCGTCATAAATTAGAAATTTGTTACAGCTGTATCGACATGAAATTCTTTTGAACCCATGACAATAAACAGATGTGAGATGTTGGAATGGAAACAGACACCGCCCATTCGTTTCTCTATGGTACCTATTCCGAGAGATCAGTTCAAGTTTCTTTTGAAATCTCTTGCCCGGTCGTTCCAGAAAGTGTACTTAACTATGGCCCACGCTGGAATCGAAACCGATGCCGTCAAAATTTTGTCACTTGTAATACGTGGAATTGTCGATTAAAACATATTCCGACGTACCCGCTCCAGTTCCATCATGCCATCCGCAATTGAAACGAACGTAATCGATGCGTTCCCTGTGGCTTACTACGGTGGTTCTTTCGATGTCTAAATGGCTGTGCTAAAACCTATTCCGAGCAAGAATCCAGTTCGAGTTTATTGTAAATTGCGGATTGCGGTCGATGCGGCGCCGTTGTAATCGAAACCGATGCCGTTGAATTTTTGTTACTGGTGCGTGGAATAGACGATTGGAACCTATTCCTTGTTACCTGCTCCAGTTCCATCATGCCATCTCTATTTTCACCCGTTTTGAAAAAATGTTGAATTATCCACGTCTATCTGTACCAGGAACTTTGTAAACACAACTCCTCAGTCATTATACCAGTTAGAATGACATATGAGGTGTCGAAAGGAAGCATATAACCTAAAGATGGTATTAATGGTGAGAAATTTTACCTCGGAATTCCGGTTTTAGAGTTGTAACCAGAAGTACTGTTTTAAAGTCGCCGAAATAGTACAAGCAATATATTATTCGACGCGCCCTAGCAATACGGAAACAAATATATAGTTCCGGTTTCGTCTCTGTCAATCCGTCTGTCAGTCTGTCGGCGGCTATAACTTCTACGTTATTAAAACATGAGGTAAAACACGATATCATGACAAATGAGTTGCCGGATGAAAACTTATAAACCAAGGATAGTATGAGAGGTGAGAAAAACCTCGGCCTTTCGGTTTATGAGTTACAATCTAAAGTACCTATTGTTCTAAAGTGGTCGAAAATAAAGCAAAAGATATATTTTCGACATGTCTTAGCAAGACGGGAACAAATATATACTTCCAGTTTAATGTCTGTCTGTCCGTGGACACAACTCTTTCGTCATTCCGGTTACACAGTTCAGGTTTTGACGTCATTTCCGGTTAAAAAGTTATGACCGAAAGTTTGGCAGAAATGACTCAAAATATTAGTGAAATCGTATATAAATCGATAAAAAGTTACACGAAGAGATTAAATATTGTCTTCCGGTTCTACTTTCGGTCACGTTGAATAAAAGCCTAGGACTTACGAAGTCCACGTACTTGTTAAGCATAAATTTTTACTAGAGTGTATAAATTTAGAAATGAACTCCAAAGTGATAACCAACGTTTAAACTTTATGCAAAAAATAAATAAAAAAATGAAATGCATTAATAATAATGCAGTAATGAGAAAATTAAATAAAAAATTTACTTAAATAAATAATGGTACGTAACTAATAATAGAGAGTTTTTAAGCCCCTTATTTCAGCAACGTTAAACGTTATACGTTAATCTCCTCATGCGCAGAATCTGCTCATCTGCTCATCTGCGCTCATCTGCTCATTAACAGAAAAATAACGTATTACTTTATTAGCGGATAAAGTATCCCCTTATTTAAGTAGAAATAAGGTTCACGTTATTAAGGGATTACGTATTTGTAAGATTGCCAAATGCCATATAACTAAATAATAAAAAAAGAAAAATAAAGTCATATGAGCTGAACCAAAGACAACTAGAATAAAAAATATAGTAATGATGTATAAAATTGTAATCAAAATTTGTTTTTCTTAAAAATTAATCAGTTAATAAACGTATAATATAATCTGCTTGGCAACCCTGTTAAATAACACCATCTCTTGAGAAATGTGACACTTGACTGAATTGTTTTGTTAAACTTGGTATGGATCTTTTGTGTTCTCAAAGTAGTAAATTGTCTTTGGTGAACGTCTTAATGCATTTTCAATATTTCCTTCCAATATGGCAAGTATTTCAATAAAATAAGTTATGCCGTTTAATGTTATTAAAACTGCCGTTTTATGGGTTACGTTTGCCAAATGTCAATTAACGTTAATTTGTGTGCGAAGTTTCTGAAAGGTTTCAAAAACTATTTTAAGTAAACACGTTATCCCTTATTTATTACTCAATGCGCATGACAAGTATAACGATTTACGTTTAACGTACGTCAAAAAGTAGAGGGCCTAAAATCTCTCTATTATCTAACTGTTTATAGTCTGGGCTGATTATCGGAGAATAGGCCATTTTTGGGAAAAGTTATTTACCAGCAATTTTATTGCTGGAATCGAATTATAAGATCCTATGTATTAATAATATAGGTATGCAAAGTCCTCAGATAGTGTGCTACTTTTTTTATAAACAAAATGGCGCCCGAAAATCGTGTTTTTTTTTCAATTATTGCTCTATAACTCCGAAGATTTTAACTTTACAACAAAAACACCCAAATAAAAATTCACCGTGATTAAATTCTGCATAGAGATGTGCTTTTCCGATCTGCTCCGACGAAAATTTTCCTCGGAAAATGCGGGTTGTTCCAACAAAATCTTTAATTTTCAAAGAAAGCTTTAGATGAGTAATTATCTACCAATAATTAAATAATTTGGTGACTTAAAAGCCTTCTTGGTTTAGATTATAGTTCCAGAAGCTGGTGAAAATTAAACTAATATTTTAGCAACAATTCAATTGTTAATTAATAATTTACGGTCGCAATAATAACCAAAATAATTATGATACACTGATCAAACTTTGAAGTCTTATAAAGATGAGATGCCTATTTAACATTTTGTCGACAAAATATAATTTTTTTATTTTTTTACAAAATCTGTAAATGTTTAAAAAAAATAGTTATAAACAAATTAACGTTTCTCAGAAAGTTTTTATTATATTATAATTTCAAAAAATAGCTAACATGCGTATTTCAAATTCATTAAAATGAATGCTTTAAAACTTTTTTGCAACCATTTGCAAAAAAGTTATGAAACAGCAAAGTAAACATACGATTCTACGGTGTTTATATATTTTTTAAATTTTTTCAAAGCGTAGAAGTGAGTTTAAAGTACAAGCTAATTATTTACAAAAAAATATCGATTATCAGTTTAATGGTAATTTGTAATTTACACGCGTGAAAGTAGACTAATACAGTACTGTAGCTAAAATTTTCACTCGGAACGACGACCGGTCGCGCAACGTACACTTTTAATAAAATAATGTATGCTGCGTGTCAGTCGCTTCGAGTGAACATTTTAGCTCCGACTCTGTATCAGGCCTACTTTTGCGCTAAAAATTACAAAAAAAAAGTATTTTTAATCTTTGATTAAAATATAACCATTGCACTAATTTTTGACATTCTTTGTGAGTAATTAGTTTGTACCATAGACTCAAATTTAAGCTTTGAAACAATTAAAACAAATTATAAACAACGGAGATCTCGTATATTTACTTTGCTGTTTCATAACTTTTTTGCAAATGGTTGTAAAAATTTTTTAATGCATTCATTTTCAAGACATATGAAATACGCATTTTAAGTATTTTTTAAAATTAGAATATAATAAACAATTTCTAATAAATGTTAATTTGTTTATAACAATTTTTTTTAAACATTTAAAGATTATGCAAAAAAATGAAAAAATTTATATTTTGTTGACAAAATATTAAATAGGCATCACACCTTTATAATCTCGTCGGAGCAAATCGGGAAAAACTTGCCACTATGTAGAATTAAATTGGGGTGAATTTTTTTTGAGTATTTTTGGTGTAAAGCTAAAATCTTCGGAGTTATAGAGCAATAATTGAAAAAATTACGATTTGTCGGCGCCATTTTGTTTATAAAAAAAGTAGCACACTATCTGCGGACTTTTAATACCTATATTAGTAATATATAAGATCTTATAATTCGATTCCAGCAATAAAATTGCTGGTAAATAACCTTTCTTTATACTTTACTAATTAGACCAACGTATTATAACTATTTTTTTTCTCAAAATTTAAAGATTATGCAAAAAAAAAGAAAAATTTACATTTTGTCGATAAAATATTAAATAAGCATCTCATCTTTATAATATTTACAAGTTTGATCAATGTATCATTATTATTTTGGTTATTATTGCGATCGTAAAAATTGTTAATTCACAATTGAATTGTTGCTAAAATATTAGTTTAATTTTTACCGGCTTCTGGAATTACAATCTCTACCAAGAAAGCTTTGATGTCACTAAGTTATTTAATTATTGATTAATAATTACTTACCTAAAACTTTATTTGAAAATTATAGTTTTTGTTAGGAAAACCCGCATTTTCCGAGGAAAATTTTCGTCGAAGCAAATCGTGAAAAACAGATCTCTATGCAAAATTTAATTGCGGTGAATTTTTATTTGAGTGTTTTTGTTGTAAAATTAAAATCTTCGGAGTTATAGAGCAATAATTGAAAAAAATACGATTTGTCGGCGCCATTTTGTTTATAAAAAAAGTAGCACACTATCTGCGGACTTTGCATACCTATATTATTAATATATAGGATCTTATAATTCGATTCCAGCAATAAAATTGCTGGTAAATAACTTTTCCAAGTTCTAGAAGAAGATACAAGCGGCACACAACAAGTGCCTCAGAGAAGCTGCAAACGTGCCCAGATACGTCGCCGAACGGTTCTTATTTAGAGACCTAAAACAAATAAGAGTACTGGATATTATGGAGGAAAAAGCCAGAACAAAATTTGCTGAGCTAGAAGACCACCCAAACCGGATCTTGCAAGAGATATTAAGGTATGATGTGTAGCATAGATGGAAACATAGGAGACCCAAACAACAAATATTAGTAAATATATAATAAAGGCTAGATAATCGTAGCTCTATCAAAAGAAGACAACTTGCTCACCTTTGGCATCTCATTATATTTATTAATGTTGATTTTTATAATTTTCAGACATCCCTCAAAAAAATATACAAAAAACTTCAAAACGGCTTCAGCCACTAAACAAATCAATAAAATATTAACAATAGGCGAAAGCCACAAAAAAAATATTAGTAACAAAAACCCAAAAAAAGGGCATGAGGGGCCCACATCCTCGAGCGCCGAGTCACCGAACTGGACATAGCCCAGAACGGGGACTCGGCGCCCGAGCAAGCAAAACAGATCGAAGATAAGTCACTAGAGATAGCGGGAATAGAGCGCCTCACGCTGGCCTGCATTGATCGGGGTAGGATTTCATATGGGAGTCCGTGTACCCAAGACTCCCATATGATAAGCACTTTGCTGATTGAGAGCCCCTATAGCGCATTAGAGTGCTATCGGGGGGTAAGTGGATGGTCTGGAGCATTGAAGCGGGGTGGAGTGATTCCTGCTTACGGGAGTTAATCCTCCTCGCCCCAATGAATTGTATCACCCGAATGTCATTCTCTAGGGGTGAGCAAGTCTCTCAGGCTGGGTTAAATCACTATGCTTGCTTGCGTTGCAACATGTAGCTCTAAAAAACATCGAAAGCTTGATCCGTGTAGCATATCAAATAGTGTACACACAACCAAACTTATATGGAGTCATCTGATATTTTTTATTATTTTAAGCAAATTAAAGCTCAAACAAATTTTCTTCAATTGCACCGATCTGGAGCTTAACTACGGGTTACAGAACAAAATCAATATACCTGCGAGCTATTAAAGTTGGTTGGATAAAAATTAATGTATTTTTACCGATCATAATCCCTCCCCAGAGTATTATACTTTTTCTTTTATATTTGTGAACAGATCTAGCAGTTTCCGTTCTTACCTCTGTTTCTCGCCCTCTAAGTAACGAATTCGTTTATCATCTGATTTTACATAAATCCTGGTTTCGTTTGAAAATAGCACATTTTATCAATTTCTTGGGTACCCGTTTTGGTGTTGAAGATCTTGTGCTCCCTGAATAAGTCGGATCCCGTAACTATCTCCTATAGTCTTTGGACATGAACTCTTCTTCTTATCTCGTTTCAACTGAAATACTTACACCGGTACCTTCCAAAAGCTTCAGGTTTGAAATATATGGTGATTCCATATAAGTTTCGTTGTGTATATTATTACGGTTGAAAATTTGGTAGTAACGTTTGTTGAATTAGACTGGGCAGTATCGTCGCCCCCGTTAGCGGAACTATTTCGATTCGATTTTTTTGCACAAACTTACTCAAAAAGAGGTCTTTATAACATATCCACAGGGTGCCGGGCGGTGCCGTGGTCGAAAAATTTTTTAAACAAATTTTTTTAAACAAATTCACAAAAATAATTTTTTCATTTCCCACAATTTTTTTTTAGATAATTTGGATCATTGCGAGTAAAAAAGGTCTTTGGTCATTTTTCTCTAAACTTGACTGTTGTCGAGTTATACGCGATTAAAAATTTGAAAAATGCGATAATGGTCATTTTCAATGCTTCATAACTCGATTAAAAATTATTATTGTGAAATTAAAAAAGTGACAAGATCAAGATTCAAATACCTTCTTCAGCGTCCTGAAGAGATTATTGTCATTATTTTATTACAAAGCTGTTATTTTTAGTTATTAACAATTAGCGGTATAGTCCAACTGTATCGTCGCCCCCGTTAGCGGAACTATATTGATTAGATTTTTTTGCACAAACTTACTCAAAAAGAGGTCTTCATAACATATCCACAGGGTGCCGGGCGGTGCCGTGGTTTAAAAATTGTTTAAACAATTTTTTTAAACAAATACACAAAAATAATTTTTTCATTTCCAACAATTTTTTTAGATAATTTGGGTCATTCTGAGCAAAAAAGGTCTCGTTGTCATTTTTCTCTAGAATTAACTGTTGTTGAGTTATGTGCGATTAAAAATTTGAAAAATGCGAAACTGGCCATTTTTAAGGCTTAATATCTCGATTAAAAATTATCACTATGAAATTCAAAAAGTGGCCACATCAAAGTTTTAAATCCCTTCTTCAAGGTTCTGAAGAGACTTTTTTCATTATTTTATCACAAAGCTGTTCCTTTTAATTATTCACAATTAGCGCTATAGTCCAGCTGTATGAACGCCCCCGTTAGTGAAATTATTCCGATTCCATTTTTTTGTAGAAACTTACCCAAAACAAGGTCCTTAGAACATATCCACAGGGTGCCGGGCGGTGCCGTGGTCGAAAAATTGTTTAAACTATTTTTTTTTAAACAAATTCACAAAAATATTTTTTTTTATTGAGAACGAATTTTTTTAGATAATTTGGGTTGTTCTGAGCAAAAAAGGTATCTTGTGATTTTTCTCTAAAATTTATTGTTGTCGAGTTATATGGCCATTTTCGCATTTTTCAAATGTTAAATCTCGTATAACTCGACAACAATCAATTTGAGACGAAAACTACAAGAGACCTTTTTTGCTTAGAATGACCCAAATTATCTAAAAAAAATTGTTGGAAATGAAAAAATTATTTTTGTGAATTGGTTTAAAAAAATTGTTTAAACAATTTTTCGACCACCGGCCGGCACTCTGTGGATATGTTATAAGGACCTATTTTTGAGTAAGTTTGTGCAAAAAAATCTAATTGAAATAGTTCCGCTAACGGGGGCGACGATGGTAAGACCCCATTTTAACAGTCCCCGTTTCAGCGGTTCTCGATTCCACCGACCCTTTTCAGCAGTCCCCGGTTCAGCGGTACCCATTTCAGCAGTCCCCGTTTCGGCGGTTCTCGATTCCACCGACCCGTTTCAGCGGCGTTTGGTTCTGCAGCATGCCGTTTGAGAGGCATCGTTCAGGAAAATGAGTAAAAACAGGACCCTTTTGGAGACAGTAGCTTTAACAATAAAAAATGGACATATAAAATTATTTTTTCTTTTTTTATATGCATTTTTTCATCAGCTTTTCATTAAGCCTACATGCAAGCACGGACCATAAAAAATATCTAAGTTATTCTAATTGTTTATAAGCTAAAAAGTCAGGTCTTTTTCAAACAATTTTTTAATAAAAATTTCAATAAAATGTTAAAGTTTTTTTAATACGTCTTAAAATTAAAGTCTCAAATAATCGACTGCGATCTGCTAAATATCTCACAGAGTCACTGTAGGGCAACAACAGTTGTATAAACAATTGCTCTCTGGGATAAACAAATTGAATAACTTATAAACTATTTGGTCGATCTGGTTGAAATTTAGCACACTTAAATAACTCATTAATTGACATAATTTAAAGTCATTAAATTTTACGTCATTGTGCAAAAAATAAAGTTATTAATATTTATAATTTACTGCAAAAATGAGGGTTTTTTGCAATTATCTCGGTCAATTTTTATATATTACAATATGTTTACCACCAAATTAAAGAACTTTCTAAGATCTACATTTATTTGAAATATTTTTCTCTAAAATGTACAAGAAACGTTTTATAGTCAAAAAACTGCTTTTTTCATTCTTTACAATTGTTTAAAAAAAAGCAAAATCAGCTGTACGTCTTCACTGAATTATCATCAGTTATCCCTCATCTACCGTTTAAAATTTTGAAAACCCTGTAGAACATTTTTACTTAAAATCGATGATTTTTTTCCCTATTAACTGGGGTATATACCAGATACTTAGATATTACCTGTATATTTTCAAACAAGAATAGGTTAAAATAATATCCTACAATAAAACTAATTACTTATCATTGTCATATTATTATTTTCTTATTGAGACCGCTCTATTGGGGACCGCGTTTATGGGGACCGCTGAATCGGGCACCGCTGAATTGGGGTACCGCTGAAACGGGGACCGCTGTATTGAGACCACTCAATCGGGGACCGCGCTTATGGGGACCGCTGAATAGGGGTGAAACCGCGACGATACAGTTGGACTATACCGCTAATTGTTAATAACTAAAAATAACAGCTTTGTAATAAATTAATGACAAAAATCTCTTCAGAACGCTGAAGAAGGTATTTGAATCTTGATTTTGTCACTTTTTGAATTTCATAATAATCTTTTTTGATCGAGTTATGAAGCCTTAAAAATGTCCATTTTCGCATTTTTCAAATTTTTAATCGCATATAACTCAACAACAGTCAATTTTAGAGAAAAATGACAAGAGATCTTTTTTGCTCAGAATTACCCAAATTATCTAAAAAAAATTGTTGGAAATAAAAAAATTATTTTTGTGAATTTGTTTAAAAAAATTGTTTAAAAAATTTTTCGACCACGGCACCGCCCGGCACCCTGTGGATATGTTATAAGGACCTCTTTTTGAGTAAGTTTGTGCAAAAAAATCGAATCGGAATAATTGCGCTAGCGGGGGCGACGATACTGCTCGGTTTAAATTTTGTTTATTTAGTTACCGATTATTTTTCCTTGGGTGTATAGTTTGTATGTTTGGATGTATGTATATGCCTTTTTTGTGAGTTACAGAGAGAAGATTTTTGTTGTAGAGTTTTTTTGTTTTTGAAAGCCTTGGTAGCAAAATAACAAAGTTCATTCTTTTTCAATAAAGATTTTTGAGAAAGCACTTGAAGTCTGGTCGGCGATTTGGATTCCCAGGTTTTTTTAATTGAAATGGTAGTTTTTCAATCTTTTGGTGGGATGTGCTGAGAATTCTTTTATTGAGGTTTCCGTTGGTGTGCTGGAAATTTGGGGCACGTGAAGATTGGTTTTGGAAAAACCTCTAAAGATTAATTTGATGTTTGTTAATGGCCAGGCTGAGAGTTGTTTAATGGACCCTTTTGCATGTTAAAGGTAAGCTGAACTCATTTTTGGTCAGTTTATTGGCTTTGAGTTTTAAGAGGGAGTTCAGTTATTTTTATTGTTTTTTCTTTTGCTTGGGTGTTCCGGTAGTACAATAATTATATATGTTTATCGATCCTGGGGCTTTGAAAAAGTAGTAATAGAAGAACATTTATTTAGCAGTTTTATATTTGACGTTTAACCTTGACACTTTGACACTTTGACAAAATTTAAGGAAGATTGCAGTTTATCCAGGCAAAGGGTTTGTTATTGAAGGAGAAAAGGCGGTAACAGGTTTTATTTTTTTATGGGAGAAAAACAAAAAGAAACAAGGTACAATTAAGGTTGGGTTAAATGGGTCTAATAATTGGACTAAAATAACAAATTTTTATATATATGTGAAGAAAACAGCTGGTTCTGGTTAATTTTTTTTTTGTTAAAATAAAAACCTACTTTTGTTCTTATAAACTGTTGAAATCAAAATTGATATTTTTATGTTAAAAGGGGCTAAAATTTATGTTGAAATTACATATCTCTATAGTTATCTAGTGTTTTTTCTGAACTGTCATGTCTCATGCTCTGAATCAAGCCAACTAATTAAAAAAAATAATTCTAACTGAGGAGTAGCTGTGATAATATTATGCACCGAGCATTTAATGATGGTCATTATGACTCGAATATGACGGGTAACGTATAAAATATGAGCATTATAATGATAATTAAATGCTCGTTGCATAATATACTATCGTACAGTATACCCAAAGTGTATACCCAAGAATCGGCGGTTACTAAATTATGTTAGCTTTGGTTAGAGTCGTACTTCAGACGCCCGCGCCGTGATAATTTTGTCTGCAATTTAAATATTCTCATAAAATAGGTAATATTAAAAATTTTACAGTTATATTCACAATAAAAGTTACAATATTCGCGTTCCAAATAAAAGCAAAACTCAGCCAGATAGCAATATAAATAATACAACAGCACAAGTCTGAAAAATATTTAACTAGCAACAATGAAAGAGACCCCAAATAGAAAAACAAAAATATTAAAAATAAATTTTCACTACGAAGTAAAAATTAAGAAACGCACTCCCAAATAGTAGTAATAATAATAAACGTTTAAACGTTTTAAAAACGGAAAAAACAAAAACGGATATATGTAGAAAGTCTTCAGTGGAAAGCAAGAACACTTCTCACAAAGGCATAAAAACATCATGATCGCAGTGCACTGGAGAGAACAACATTACCGCGGTATCTAGGGGGAAGAGGACTCATGGACATAGGTGAGCAATTAGATAAACAAGTTGCTAACTTGAGAACTTATTTTCAGGAGCAGGCTGAAACATCTACTCTACATCGTGCAATCTGCGCAGTAGATGACTCAACGCCGCTTAAACTGAAGGAATAAGAAATGCGCATAAATCACCTCTCTAAGCAAGAAAAAATGAACATCTGGATGGGCAAACCCCTGCACGGGCGGCATCTCAATGAGGTTAACCAGGAATATGTCGACAATAGAGCGTCGAAGTATTGATTGATATCAGGAGAGTTGTTTCTCGAGACATATAGAATACTTACAATAAGTCCAACAATACAATGACAATAAGTCCCTGATAGAATACTTGAAAACGCCAACAACAAGCTATACTGGGATCGCACTGTGCTCACAGACCAAACAGTGGCACACAGTAACAACAATAATCTGCGTGTTAAGCACAACGAAAAGATCGACAAGTATAGAGATCTCGAAATACAAATAAGGAGGCAATGGAGAATGGAAAGTACCCAGACAATACCTATAATTCTTTCTACTACTGGAGTCATTCCGAAGAACCTCATAGAAAATATCAAAAAGCTGGGTCTAAATGAATATCTTTACAAGACGATGCAGAAAGCTGTGCTACTCTCGACTTCCAAATGCGTACGAAAATTTTTGGGAGAAATTATTCTGTTCTGTCTGACAGAACAGAATAATTCCATAAAATTTCTAGATGTAACGATTACCAGACTACACAACAAACATGAGTTCTCCGTATATCATAAACCTACCCATACTGACACAACTATACACAATTCATCATCCCATCCTACACAACACAAATTAGCAGCCTACCATAGCATGACACATAGACTGACAGAAATTCCTATGACAAAAAATAACTTCGAGACAGAACTAAATATCATTAGACAAATAGCAGTAAACAATGGCTATAACGAACAAACAGTTAACAACATTTTAAACCAAAAACTCCATAAGAAAGCCTTGAAATTAGTGTATCCACCACCACAGAAAGAACCCAGTACCTTCTGCGCTCTCACATATACTGGCAAAATAACAACAAAAATAGCCAGATACATAAAAAAGAAAGGAATAACACCAGCTTTCAGAACTAACAACAACTTAAGCAAACATATTAAAAACAATAAAAGCCGAAAGAGAAAGCAACTACAGAGTGGTGTGTACAAACTAACTTGTGGTGACTGTCCGAAAACTTACATCGGTCAAACTGGCAGAACTTTTGACAAACGGATAGCAGAATACAAAAGGGCTTTCAACAATAGAAAAACAGACACTTCTACATACGCACTTCACCTTCTAGATCATAATCATTCTTTCAATGAAGAGTTTCAAATTCTACATATTCAAAATAAAGGCCTTAAGCTATCACTTTTAGAATCAATGGAAATTAATAAATTGAAAAATACAGATATAATTCTGAATGACCAACTCGAGACAAACAGCTCCCCACTCCTCAACCTCTTCAGTTAAAGACTTAAAAAGGCAAACACATTGCAAAATATATCACTTGAGAAAGGCACTTTGCCGAAACAGCTGTAGTAATAACATAGTTGTAATAAATTTTGTGGAAGTATAGAAAAACAAACGTTTTTCAGTGTTTTATTGTGAGATAAAATGAACTTCCATCAAGTAACGGACGAATCCATCAATTATTTTTGCTATACTATTAAAAACTATAATAATTCTAGCCAATATTGTTTTGTGTTCTACTAACTCATAATTGAAATTGAGTGGGAGAGTGAAGGTCGACTCCTGTGACAGGTTATAACTCTTTGGTTGCAGCGTTAGGTCGGGGGTTGGCGCGAAATTCAAAATAGATTAATTTAAGTAGCGCTGGGGCAGTTATACTGATAAAAATAGAAATAAGTGTTATTGAAATTTTCGATTCATATCCTAGAAGCGAATTGATACCGCACCCCGCGTAGGTAAAAATGCAAAAAAAATTTTTTCAAATTTCAAAATTTGAATCACATTATGGCAGATGTTAGAGTCAAAATATAAAAAAATGACAATTAACTTTTCCAATCCTTTCCCACAGTAGCGTCGATTCCGCACCCCGCGTTTGTAAAAATTGATATTTAATTTTTCTCCATATAACAGCGCTCCACCCTAGTGTACAGGCCTCAGACGTGGACCATGTTTTCAAGTTGAAGCTGGAGTTGGGTGTTTATTCCCACGATGAAACCGTCGATGATGTGGATTAAAGTAAGCTCCTCCCGAAGGGGGAAAGGGAAATTTAAAACTTCATCTTTAGCTTCTTGACAATCACATTTGTTCGAGTAAGGAATTGGTTCGATTTTTTATTGGCTTCAGTGTTGGCAATAATAACTTTTTTGCAAAAACTTGTTTTTGAATTATTTATGAAAAACCGCTTTAAATCATGCAGTTGTGACGAAAAATTAAAATATTTGATCTTTAATAACTTAAAAGGTATTAAAAATCTACGAGGAAAATGTTTTCCTGTAGTTGGCGGTATACCATATATTACAAAAAACGACTAGAATCCTTTATAAAAGGCATATTTGTTAAAATCCCTAAAAAAGGGCTACATCACAGAACTAGTTTTCGATCGGATAACCGATCATCATCAATGCTGACCTAAAATGCGTACACCCTGATAAGATAATGGAAAGTTTTTAAATTTTGACTACGGTTTTAAGAAAAGTTATAGGTTTTACTCACGTGATTCTAACATGCTAACCACCAAAATAAAAAAATATATTTGGTAAAAACCCTTTCAAATTGTTCCGTCATGGAAACATACATAAAATTCGTAAATTTAAACATGGATGTACAAAATATCCCAAGTATTATGTTCTAGGTAGCGAGGTTAAAAAGTATTGATTTATTTTAATACCTTGATATAATAAATTTTGCTTATAATTTGTCCGTCTATCGATTTATGGGGTTATTTCTAATAACATAATTTTAATCCCCGAGAAGAAGTAGCATCCACCACTCGGTAATAGCTTAAGTTTGCACCATGTCACTTTTGTTTCTTGAGGTATTCTCAAACTACACACTAATTTTCATGAAAATCGATGGAGGTTCAACGAAATCGAAGGTGAAAACCTTCAGTGACTGCACTATAAGTGCAAAATAAATGTTATTATGAAGACAAGTTAATAATAAATTTATCAACGAAAGAATGTATATAATTGATCTTTCAATTAACAATTGTAATTTTTGATTTATTCCATATATAAATTATTAAAATGGATTAAAAACAGATAATAAATATTCATCAAACTTTGATAATTATATAAATTTAGTATAATTAGTATCGTTGAGTTCCAGTCAACAGTTTTCAAGCGACAGCAGATATTCCGAAAACTATTTATGCTGTCGCTCCCAAATTATTTGAAATTATTTCAGCGAAACTTCAGACATTTCATGAGGGACCCTAATTCAACAGTGTTTTGATAAGTAACAGCGAGCGCCGGTCTGTATCTAGGTAATTTTGTAATTGCAAATTCCACTGAAATATCAGTCCAGCCAACTTTCAGAAACAACTATTGAATCATTCGATGGCAATACAGTTCCAGTTACAGGGCCCTAATCAAATTTGGTTAACCGTTGTCGCTTAAACTGAGTAGTAACGCTAACAACCAATTAGATCGGGAAAATCTCTGTAGCCGATTAATCGAAATCGATAGTCACAGATATTTCTCTACGATATGTCCAATACAATTGACGAGCTCGCAGTACGTATGGTGTACGTACATGCCCATAAATAGTATTGAAACTCTGAATGTGTGGCACACATATTATAGTCCAGGGCTCATCTGTTTTGAGATGGACGTTGAGAGGTGACTCAAATTTCTTTGCAGAATTTGCTTAAAAATAACTCAAGTAATAATATTTGAATTATCCTCCCACTCAAAATGGTCCGGAACATTGTTTAAATAATCAAAATGTCAAAATATGAAGGAAAAATTCGATTTTTTTATTGGTTTTTTGAATATAACTTTAAAACAGTTCATTTCTGAGAAAAGTTGTACTGACATAAAAGTTGCGTAATTAAATTTCCTATAACATAGAATCGGTTAAAAATTTAAAAGGTAGTCACCCTTGTTGCAAAATAGCAATACTTGCGGAAAAACCATACAAAAACAAGTATTCGCATTTTACGTTTTTCAACCATTTATGCTACACTTAGGACCTTCATATTTTACCCAGAAAAACTATATGATATATTAAAACAACACTGTAAATTTCATTAAGATCGGTGTAATAGATTTTGCAAAATAAATTTTGAAATCCAGCTTTCGCAAAAAAATTCATTTTTTAAAAATGTTGCAGGACTGAAAATAAAGCAGATAGTAAGTTGAATTTTTTTTTGCTTATAGAAGTGTACTGTACCTTTCATTTGCAATTTGCAAAATTAGACAAGGCGGAAACGGCGGGTTCGTTGGGAAAAATATTCCCATGAGATATTTTTGCATAATCACATTCGTGAGACATCCCAGAATAAGGTTCAAGAAGTCGCCCACGAGAAAAGTGGGCCAATTTTTTTTTAACAATTTTTTTTAATCAAATTACAAAAATCAACATTTTGGCCCAGACTAATTTTTTTTAGGTTTTTTGGACCATTCTGGACAAAAAAGGTCTCTTATAATTTTTCTCTAAAGTTGATCTTTTTCGAGTTACAAGCAATTTAAAATTTGAAAAACGCGAAAATGGCCATTTTTAAGGCTTACTAACTCGATCAAAAATTATTATTTTTAAAGTCAGTAAGTGACTAAATCAAAGTTTAAAGTCGCCGTTACATGATCCTGAAGAAATCTGTGTCATTAGTTTACTACTAAGCTGTTATTTTTAATTAATAACAATGAGTGGTTGTATCGTATTGACGCTGCTGTAAATGTGAGTGCGAGTAACATGCACAATAATAATTGGACTGCTGGAATAGCTTCTCTCTCGCACTCAGCATTTACAGCCCCGCACACGTGCATGCGCTTATTATTATTACTTAAAAATAACAGCTTAGTAATAAAATAAGGACAAAAATTTCTTCAGGATCTTGTAGCGGGGGCTTCAAACTTTGATTTAGTCATATAATGACTTTCATAATAATAAATTTTAACCGAGTTATTAAGCCTTGAAAATCGCCATTTTTCGTTTTTTTCAATTTTAAATTGCTTATAAGTCGAAAACGATCAACTTTAGAGAAAAATTATAAGAGACTTTTTTTGTCCAGATTGGTCCAAAAAATTAAAAAAAAAATTGTTCGGGTCAAAAATATTGATTCTTGCAATTTGATTAAAAAAAAATTTTAAAAAAAAATTGGCCCACTTTTCACTTGGGCGACTTCTTGAACCTTATTCTGGGATGTCTCACGAATGTGATTATGCAAAAAAATCTCATGGGAATATTTCTCCCTTCGAACCCGCCGTTTTCGCCTTGTCTAAATTAAAATCGAATAATTAGCACGGCGTCAGGAAATTTTTTAAATAAACAATAATTTTTGGTGCTACGCGCAGGACAGCGGTGTTCGATTCACACAAGTCGATTTCCACCAAAATTTTTTCTAACCTTTATCTAATATATTATTTTTTTTTACTCTATATTTTGTTTTATTTTAATATTTTAATTCCACAGAAATCAAACTAATTTTATTATTGTTTGTGAAATATTGTTTAAACAATTGCATATGTTTAAAAATAATAAACTTTTATTCTCTAAGTTAAAATATATGAACAAAGAAAGTTTTTGCTAAAAAATTGTTATTTCAAAGGATAAAGTATGTGTTTTTATTTTGCAATAAACAAATTTATTTATTTATATCGAAATGTAATATAAATTAAAATTTATCAATCATTATCAAAGGTCATTGAAATGCCCAATCGGAGCAAACTATCCGCTGTCCTGCGCGTAGAACCAATAATTAATGTTTATTTAAAAAAATTCCTGACGCCGTGGCAGTTAATCGATTTTAATTTTGCAAATTGAAAATAAAAGGTACAATACACTTCTATCCAAAAAAAAAATTCAACTTGCTATCTGCTTTATTTTCAGTTCTGTAACAATTAAAAAAAACGAATTTTTTTGCGAAAGCTGGATTGCAAAATTTATTTTGCGAAATCTATTGAACCGATCCTAATAAAATTTACAGTATTGTTTTACTGTATCATATTGTTTTTCTGGGTGAAATATAAAGGTCCTAGGTGAAAAAGGTAAAAAACGTAAAATGCGAATACTTGTTTTTGTATAGTTTTTTCGCAATTATTGCTTTTTTGCAACGAGGGTGAATATTTTTTAAATTGTTAACCAATTCTATATTGTAGGAAATTTAATTATGCAACTTTTATGTCAGTACAACTTTTCTCGGAAATGAACACTTTTAAAGTTATAATCAAAAAACGAAGAAAAAAATCGAATTTTTCCTTCATTTTTTGACATTTTGATTATTTAAACAATGTTCCGGACCTTTTTGAGAGGGAGGATAACTCAAATATTATTATTTAAGTTATTTTCAAGCAATTTCTGCAAAACATTTGAGTCACCTCTCAACGTCCAAATGTACTAATATTTTTACAGATCTGCCCTGGTCTATTACACTCTGAATGTGTATTAGTGCGTTGCGCTGCATTGCGTTGTCGTAGCGTCGTTTTCATAATAGTTCTTAACATGATCTTTTCTTACTTTTGTTAATGTTATTACGAATAAACCAACTATTATGCCGAAATAGACGTGGACACTGTATAAAATTCTGGATATCTCCTTTGGTAGCATTAAGAAATTGTAAAAGAATTACAGTGGGTGATCAGTGATCATATTATTAGAGCCACCTAGTAAGATTCAATGTTTTAGAGGAAGGGTATATAATTAAGCTGTATCATAATATATTAATGCATTTGTTTCCATTTGGCTGTCTTGTTACACTTTATGAAAGTGCAATAAATAGTCTGACAATAGTGGCAACACGCATGTGTGGCAATGCGTGACTCAGATGCCATTGTTCGTTAGTGCTGCCCAGCCTAGCTTGCAACTCGTGTGCCTATTATTTTGTATTCTTGGTGTTTAGAGTTATAATACACTTTGTGAGTTTCCATTGCTCTCTAGTGATATTCTGAGAGTCCTATACTATATTTTTTGAATTTAGTAAAAATTGCGCGTTCGTTACACTAGTGGTACCAGAAAATCATGGGAAATCCAAAGGCATCTCACCAAGGAAAATAGCAGAAATAAAAACTTTAATATTCAATACTAATCACTCCAGCGGAAACATACCATCCATTTCTAAAGTTTCAAAGGCAACGTGGAGCCTATAAAAAAACTTACATACCATTATTAAACAAAAGTAAAATTTTCTGAGGTGGCTCTAATAATATGATCACCCACTGTATACGAAAACGACAAAGCAACGCACTAATTTAGCCTCGCTCTGATTTCCTATGTGTAAAGTTCGGATTTAAGGCAAGCGTCCATAGGCCCGCATAGTACGCATCGGACCATAGCCACCTTAACTTTACAAGCCATGAACAGAAAAAGGCAACGTCGCAATTGATGACGTCGGTAGTCTGACTTTCGCACTACCGCTTTCGAAACCACGATTTTAAATTACAAATTCAAGTAAAATTTATAGTATTTTTTGAGTCGAACAGGAAAATATATTAACTAGAAGCTTTTACAAAATCAAATTAAATGTAATTCCTTGTAAGTAACGTTTATTATACAAAAAAAAAAAGAAACAATGACAAGAAAATGTGTAAAATACTTTATTTTAAATAAATAATATCTTATTTTAAATTATATGCAAAATATCGCTAGAAATAACTATAAAAACAATTGCTGACAATGTTTGATGTGCATTGTTGGGGTTTAGAGTATGTAGATAACTTTCTTTTCTGTTATCGCCTTTATCGTTATTTTTCTTTTTATACTTTTTTGAAGATTCATTACTTTGATGGCTGCTATTTTTACTTTATCGTACTCCATACGTAGTATAGTATAATAGATAAAGTTATAGGATCGTGCAAAATTTTTTTTTCAGATTTCACTTTTTTTCGACGTTTTGAGTCCCCCTGAGTCTAAAAAGCAAATAAAAAAAACATGTCGGAAGTATGTACGTACGTATGTTGCCACCGCCCAGCAAAAACTACCGGACCGATTTCGATGAAATTCGGTATGAGTAAGTTTAAGATAATTTTGTCGAGAAACTAAGCTTTTAAAAACAACCTCTCAAGGGGGGCCGAAATAGGGGGGTTATTTAGGGCATATTTTTGCAAATTTTGACCGAAACGAATGAAATTTAACTCAAAGTTAGCTCATCGATAGGTAAATAGAAATACGGAATTTGACATTTCCAAATTCAAAATGGCGGCCAACATGGCCGACCGCCCACCTGACACATTTCCCTACCTATCTAAAAACTTGTTTAAGATAAGTTTAATTTGGAAAAGTCGTTATATAGCATAAGGATGGGGCTATAAGAAGAATATTATTGTTTTTCAAAAAAATTTATGGGTTGCCTATATTTAAGGGGTCAAAATTTGACATAAATTTGAACTAGATTTTCTCAAAAATGGCTCCAAGTAATTTGTTTATTTTTTTATATAGTTTTGATATCCTCTCGGTAAATTGAATAACATTAGTCAGATATCTTAACTCCCCATAGGAGGGGAGTTATAAATTTTTTATAAAAAAATATTCGAGTGCCCGTAACTTCCTTTGTAATAGAAACTAAATTTTGAAATTTTGCAGACATCTATGGTACTTTATTATCTATTATTATAATAAATTTTACCAAAATATGGCTTCGCGTTAAACCGGAAATGAAAAAAAACTCTTAATTTTTTTGATACGCCCTATATATTTTTACAAATTTTAAAAGAATGCAACATTACCTTTACAATGACATAAAACTTGTTGCTGTAGCTTAAAAACTCGAAAAGTTACAGTAAATAGAAATTTTGCTATAATCTTGTGTGTTCTCTCTCACGCGATCATAGCAGAGCATTATTATAGGGCAGTCAATGAGGGTATTTGGCTCCGAATTCCATCCTACTACATCGATGTACTTGATATTTTCACAGTAAGTAGTGATTAGCTCAAGAAACAAAATCTACCCTATATACTATGGCGCTTTTTATCTTGGGGCGGTTCCCACCCCTTCAGGAGGGTTGAAAATTTGTTGGTCAAAATAAGCACGAAGGTGGTTAGAGAACCTATTTCTAAGCAAAAACAGGTATAAACTTTTTTTTGAGAACTCAATACTTTTTGAGTTATGCATAGTTGAAAATTGGCCATTTTCATTGAAAAATGACACTTTCTCGGACGGTTTTTTGTGAATACGTTAAAAACTATGCATCGAACTAAAAACACTATATAAAACATTTTTTTGATTATAAATAACAAAGAGATTGTTTCTTCGTAAATGTTCTATTTATAATACAAAAAAGATATGGTAGGTGAAACGAGTTTGTTTTTTGGTGCATGCTCAAATTGGTGTATTCAACTTGAAATAACAGAGGAACGGTAGATTTTAGGTGTATAATGCTACCAACGCCTTTTGTAGTGTTTGAAAAGGCCTTTAAAACGAGTACCATTAAATGCCGGTTACATTCAAACTAAGAGAGATATGGTGCAAAAAAATATATGACTAATGTACTTTAAGGAAAAATGAAAAGTACATACATTTAACCCCTCATCCACCAGAATTTAAATGCATTGTTTTTCTTCTGCAATAAATTTTAATATAGTGTTATTTCTACTTTCAAAAAGTTGAACGGGTTTAAAATAAATGGTTTTTGTAAAAAATGTGATCAAATTATAGAATGCATTTTTAAATTTTCATAAAAAGCTTCCTTTTTCTCCATATAATTCGAAAATAAAAATGTTCCACCCCCGAAAAGTGGTGGGAACCGGCCCCATGATAAAAACGCCATAGTATACAGGGTGAGGCAAATAAAGGGCCTATGAGAAATATCTCGAGAACTAAAGGCAACAGAATCATGAAAATTGGAATAAAGGGGTTTTGAAGGATGATCTATTAAATAAAAATATTTTCATCTCTTTGCAACTTCCGGTTATACCGGAAGTTGCTTATAACTTCGTTTTCTTTAATGGGACACCCTGTGTATTTTTACATTTTTGGATTCTATTCGATGTCTTCTTTCTTAAAGTATGAGGTTTTGTAATATTATAGAGGGTATTTTAAAAGATAATTACGTTTCTTTATTAATTTCGTAGCAAAATTAACACCCTGTAGAATTGTAGTAGTTTGACATCTAAAACTCTACTTACGTTCAAATGATTTCTAATATACTCTACTATTGTTAAGAATCATTAGTACAGCTAAATTTTTAATTTTAGTATACAGGGCTGGTCGAAACTCGGAATGAGTATTTTCTGAGTTTTCTTAAATGGAACACCCTGTATTTTAGTATTGTAATGAAATGATATTTTATGGTACTTTTTTATTTCTTAAGCATTCCCTATACCTAACTGCTTTAATTTGTGCTTAATTGTTAATCGCACCAACAAACTTAACTACGTAGGTATTTTGATATAGTCTGTTCGCTAAACTCAGACGCAACTTTCTACATATTTTAGTCGGTAATTTTGCCAATTTTAGTAAAATTGGCAAAAAATAATTACTAAATAGTTAACAATCACTAAATAGTTAGTAATTTTACCAATTTTTGCAAAAAACAAAAAAATTATCGACTAAAATATCTAGCCAGTTGCGTCTGAGTTTAGCGAACCGACTATAGCTAAACCATTATTGGTAATTTTAAGGACCAGTCTGGATTAATAAGTATATATTTCTAAAAAATTATTTGGGATTGAGTATTTTCACGGCCAACCTAATAAAATTTTAAGTATTTTTTGGTGCAATTAATGTTTAGCTTGAATCACCAATAACTCACAAATTAAAGCAGTTAGGTATAGGGAATGCTTAAGAAATAAAAAAGTACCATAAAATATCATTTCATTACAACACTAAAATACAGGGTGTTCCATTTAAGAAAACTCAAAAAATACTCATTTTGACTTTCGACCAACCCTGTATACTAAAATTAAAAATGTAGCTATACTAATGATTCTTAACAATAGTAAATAGTAGCGTATATTAAAAAGCATTTGAACGTAAGTAGAGTTTTAGATGTCAAACTACTACAATTCTATAGGGTGTTAATTTTGCTACGAAATTAATAAAAAAACATAATTATCTTTTGAAATACCCTGTATAATATTACAAAACTTCATATTTTAAGAAAGAAGACATCGAAGAGAATCCAAAAATGTAAAAATATACAGGGTGTCCCATTAAAAAAAACGAAGTTATAAGCAAGTTCCGGTATAACCGGAAGTTGCAAAGGGATGAAGATATTTTCATTTAATAGATCATCTTTTAAAACCCCTTTATTCCAATTTTCATGATTCTGTTGCCTTTAGTTCTCGAGATATTTCTAATAGGCCAGTTATCTGCCTCACCCTATATAGGATAGACTTTGAATCAGGAGGTTGGACTACTCCCAAAATTTCATTAAAATCACGTAATAGAAATAGAATGAAATGCAAATATTGTAAACTATTAATTTCTCAGAAAAATGAGCTAATTTGAAATGAAAGTATGACTATAATATTCTATTGATTTATGCAATAATCTATACATCTATAGTGTGTCCCCGAAATATGGCATCGAACATTTTATCAAATGCAGGAATTAATGATGCGTAGAACCATAAAATATTTTCAAGTATACAAGGTGTTTCTAAAATATTAAAATAACGAGTAACTTTGCTATTTTTATAGAATGCCAGTATCTAGTACGATAACGATAATAGATCGGTACGATAAAGTTCTCGGGCGGCCCTTCCGTCCAGCGTTTTGTATAATTGTTTAAAAAAATATTACACATAATTTTTATAACAGCAGAATATACTTTGAAGGCATTTTCCCTACATTCACACTAAAAATTGAAATTCTTCATGCTGTTGTAAACTTTTCATTACCAACCCAGCAAACAGACTTGAGCCCAGTTACGTGATCATTACGTTAAATTTACGGCAAATTTCAACGAACACGTAACTCGGTGATTTATGACGGGAAAAAACGTATTTCAGTGCCAAATTATTTACCTATATATATTAGTGCTTCCTTTATACATGTTTGTCCTAAGAATAATATAAAATCATAATGACGAATATTGTACATGTTTTTTATAATAGTTGTGAATGTCGATTACATCGCAAATGTACGTTTATTTCACGTAATAATCACGAAACAGAAATAACTTCCTTTGGTTAAATTTTGAGAAATATTTTGGCAAACAAAATTTTACAACGGTGTTGGTTAAATACGTATCGCTTGAATTTTACTCATTGTATTTTACAAGTATTTTACATTGTATTTATTCTTTATTAGAATCTATGGAAATTAATAAATTGAAAAATACAGATATAATTCTGAATGAGCAACTCGAGACAAACAGCTCCCCATTCCTCAACCTCTTTAGTTAAAGACTTTAAAAGGCAAACCCATAGTAATCTAAATCATTTGAGAAAAGCACTCTGCCGAAACAGCTGTAGTCACATAGTTGTAATAAATTTTGTGGAAGTATAGAAAACAAACGTTTTCGGTGTTTTATTATTAGATAAACTTATTCTCGTTAAAAAAACATTTTTTTTGCTAACTAATTATTTATACATTTGAATATAAAGGAGGACACAAAGCTCTTACACATTTATGTAAATGGAGAACAGTAGGCTGAAAACTCCAGCGCAAACATGGGAGGAGAACGAAGACTATCTTAAAGCAATGAACTTTTTAAAAAATATTAGAGTTGTTCATGATGTTACTGAGAGAGGCGTAAAATTGATGTAAAACATTTCATTGTCCCTCACAAAAGATGAAAAAGCAAGCAAGGTGTGTTAGAAGTAGTTTAAAACCACAGAAAGTACTTTACCGATTTCAGAAAGGCAACTTTGATTAATCTTTAAACAAACTTTATTGATGTAGATACTATTTTCCATTTAAATCAAATTGTAACAGTTTTGTGTAATCCTTTATCGTTAATAATGCATCGCTTTACTTCTACAATATCTTTAATTATAGTGTTATTTATACGTTCAAATATTTGGACAGGTTTAAAATTTTTTTTGAAAAAGATGAGATCAAATTATAGAGCGCTTGTTAAATTTTCCAAAAAATCATAATTTTTCTTCATGTAACTTGAATAATATAAAGAGATACAGTAATGAAAGACAAAACAAAATTGTAATCTGAAAAACCCTACATTTTTTACTGTATCTTTCTTTCATATATCTCTTATCATTTTCGAATTACATGGAGAAAAAGGAAGATTTTTAAGAAATGAGCTCTATGATTTTAATCTTTTTTTTTTTTCAAAAACCATTCCTTTTAAACCCGTCCACTTTTTTGAACATAGAAATAACACTCTCAAGGTATTGTTGAAGGAAAACGATGCATTTAAATTCTGGTGGATGAAGGGTTAAATATACATACTTCTCAGTTTTCCTAAAATACATTAGTTATAAAATTTTTGGCACCATATCTCGCTTAGTTTGAATGTAATCGACATTTAACTATACTCGTTTTAAAGGTTTCTTCAAGCACTACGAAGCATTAAACCCCTAAAATCCACCATTTCTCTATTAAGTTGAATACACCAATTTGAGAATGCACCAAAAAATAACACTTTTTTCACGTACCATATCGTTTTTATATTATAACTAGAAGATTTATGACAAAATGAGTCTCTTTGATTTTTCATGAGCTACAAAAATGTGTTATATAGGTTTTTTCGTCAGATGTATAATTTTTAAGATTATTCGCAAAAACCGCCCGAAATGGTGTCATTTTTGTCAATGAAAATAGCAAATTTTCAACCACGAATAACTCAAAAATTACTGAGTTTTCAAAAAGAATTAGTTTTTACTTGGAATTAGGTTCTGCAGCAATTTTCGTGGTTATTTCCACCAAAAAATTTTCCACCTTGGGGGAACCACCCCCAAGATAAAGGCGCCCTAGGACTTTGTTTCTTGATCTGTTCCCTACTTACAGTGAAAATATCAAGTACATTGATACGGTAGGATGGAATTCGAAGCCAAATAACTTCACAGACTGCACTATATATAATAATATCTAAGCTTAGTTTAAGAACTATGCTTTGTTTTTAAATCACAAGGAGTAAACTAAATAGACAGATTCATACCCAAGAAAGTCACTAGAAAAATCACCAAATACATTATTCTTTTTTTGTTGATCATATTGGCCTTCGACGATAATCAATAACTAATATTATAGTATAGTAATTTTTCACTAAAGTGTTCTAAAAACAACTGTTTTTTCTATAAAAATAGACAAAAAATCAAAAATTTGCCGATATAACTTAATTAACCTAGGAAATGGTGTCAATAGTGTCAAAATTCCATAAAAATGGAATAAACCTGCCTGCGGATGGACCAAATACAAACAAGAATTACGGCGCGGAAAATTTGAAATACTCCTCCTGGTTTAAGAACAGAGTATAGTATTCGTAAATAACTATTCCAAATTTAAAAATAAAATGGAGTCAAAAAAAATAAATAAATAAAACAAAAATGCTCTCACCTATTTTTTATCCACATATGTACCTTAGGTAAAGGAAAATTTATCATTTTTGTTTACAATATGAAATAACTCAATACTTAGTTAAATGTTTCATGGTAAAATTTAGGCGCCTGTTACTCAAAACATGTTTCTAAATCGAAAAGCTTCTTTCTACTTTATATCGACACTGGTTATTGGTGCATATGTTACCGCCCAAACCCGATTTTAGGACAAACTAGTTTGTCCTAAGCGCGTTAGGATAAACTAGTATGGTCTAGGCCAAACTAGTTTGTCCTATCGCGCGTAGGCCAAACTAGTTTATTCTGATATAATAAAAACTCACACTTCAGGATAAACTAGTACGGCCTAGTCTAAACCAATTTAGTCGAGTCGAAAGTAATTTAGCGAACATATAAGGACTTTTACATGCGGGGAATTTCCAAATAACGTCCCAACAGGGATGGCAAAAAAAATTATACATGGATATATTGTATCATATTATACATTGAATGAAGATATTGATACATGCTATAAATCAATATATTCTTGTATAATTGAATAATATAAAAAATAATAAATAAAAGGATGATGTTTTCTCCAAAAATTAAAAGAAAGGATACACTTACGAATAAAACCGAGTACGAATTAATATTGTTTTCACCAAGTTTGAAAAAATGTGAAAACGTTGAATTGTCCACGTCCGTCTGTTCGTCCGTCCGTCTGTCTGTCTCCCAGTGAACTCAACTCCTCTGTCATTATACCAGGTAGAATGACAAATGAGGTGTCAAATGAAAGCTTATAATCAAAGGACGGTACTAAAGGTGAGAAATTTGACCTGGGCTGTCTGTCCGTCCGATCGCGAATATAACTCAATATTATTGT
The DNA here is from genome assembly GCF_917563875.1 of Diabrotica virgifera virgifera. Classification (NCBI taxonomy): domain Eukaryota; kingdom Metazoa; phylum Arthropoda; class Insecta; order Coleoptera; family Chrysomelidae; genus Diabrotica; species Diabrotica virgifera. Next base: position 94,229,239 of record NC_065447.1, read on the forward strand.
TTGTTTGTTACGAATAATTATAATTTTAATAAAAATGATTATTTTTCCAAAAACAAAGTATTATATTCAATTTATTATTTATATTAAGTCGTACTAGTTCGCTGAATTACTTTCTTCTTCTTGGCTTTTCCCATTATGAGTTTGCCGTTTTCGTCTTCCAGAGCACTCTATTCTCCCAGTCGTCATCTCTGAGGTCTCTATCTATCATAGCATTTCCTATGTGAGTTTTCCATCTCACAGCAAGTCTTCCTCTCCGTCTTCCTCCCCGCGGGTCCCAGGCCAGTAATATTTTCGGTCACCTATGCTCCGGCATTCTTTGTACATGCCCGTACCATTTCAGGGGTCTACTTTTACTACCACAACTTTTTTGTAATTGAGCATTCTACTTCTATTCTCTTTCATACTTCCTCTGTTCTTATTCTATCCTACCTTGTAATTTGTAGACACCTTCTCATAGTAGACTTCTCCCTTGTAGACTTCTGTAGTACCTTCTCCTTTGTAGACTCCAATTCAACTGTTTGTATTTTATTTCGTAATATTGTTTTCACTGGACATTCTTCCGCTCTTGTAGGGTAATATTCAGCACTCTGCCCTGAAAAATCCTTTTTTAGGTCTGGATCCCGCGTAAGAAAAAAAATTGATTAATAGCAAGCTGAAAATTTGTTAATAGCTTAAGGGTGTCTAGTCGGACAAACTTTCATATGTGGGAACACTGGAACAGGGGAAGTTTTAATTGTGGAACAGGTTAAAAATTTGGAATGGTCAGACTACGAAAACGACACATGTATTTTGTCCGACAGAACAGACTTAAACTCTCCGAACAGAGATTAAACTCTCATGCAAAAATCAGACTGCTATCTATCACCAAATGGGCGTTTTAATGAGTGGAACATGTAGAATATATCAAATGACAGGAATTATGACAGGTGATAAATAGCTGTCTGATTTTTGCATGAGAGTTTAATCTCTGTTCGGAGAGTTTAAGTCTGTTCTGTCGGACAAAATAAATGTTCCGTTTTTGTGGTCTGATCGTTCCAAATTTTTAACCTGTTCCACAATTAAAACTACCCCTGTTCCAGTGTTCCCATATATCAAAGTTTATCCGACTAGACACCCTTAAGCTATTAACAAATTTTCAGCTTGCTATTAATCAACTTTTTTTTCATACGCGGGATCCAGACCTATTTTGTTTTCTTTAGTTAGAGTGTTCTTCCATGTTGCTCCATGGGGTTTCGTGCCTTGTTTTTCCCGTACTATTTTCATTTCTATATCTTTTATACAAGATACAAGTGCCATCTCGATTTATCATTTACCCTAAATACTTAAAAGTCTTACAACTTTTAATAGTGTCTTCTAAACTTACGTTTAATCAATCTGTAATCAATTACTTTCGACTAGATCAAATTGGTTTAGACTAGGCTAAACTAGTTTATCCTGATATAAAAACATACACTTTAGGATAAATTGGTTTGGCCTGAAGTGTGCGTCGTTATATCAGGATAAACTAATTTGGTCTAGGCCAAACTAGTTTGGCCTGAAATGTGTGTATTTATATCAGGATAAACTAGTTTGGCCTACGCTCGATAGGACAAACTAGTTTGGCCTAGGCCATACTAGTTTATCCTAACGCGCTTACGACAAACTAGTTTGGACTAGGCCAAACTAGTTTGTCCTGAAATCGGGTTTGGCCGGTAACACATACATGATTATACTTTCTCTCTAGTGCCGTAACTACATTATTTATGGTAGGGGAGCAAAGTAAGCTAAATGTGCAGTCACTCGAGCGCTTTGGAGACCTAGTGGGTTGTGAAGAGTAGGTCCTAAAACCAAAAAAAGTTAAGTAAAATTTTCCATTTTAGCGGGCGCTTGATATTTTTAAATTTAATTTTCCATTTCCAACAATCGTTTTTTCCGATTATAACGCCATCTATGCATAATTCGAAAAAATGTTTCCAATAAAAGTTACTTATTTTTTCGTGAGGAATCCAAATCTGCAATAAAAAATAGGGGCTCCTATTTAAGATTTCAAAGTAACCCCCCACCCCACCACCGTATGGGGTCGTGTTTGGTACCATTCGATAGATTTTTTAAAAATAATAAATAAGTGTATTTTACAGTTTTCGATATGATGTTGATTTCGCGAAATATCGCGGGATTCGTATTTAAAATATTAAATTTACCCCCCACCCCTCTTCGTGGGAAGTCGTGTTTGGTATCATTCGATAGATTTTTAAAAAATATTGAGCGCATATTTTTTAATTTTTCGATCTGTCATTCATTTCGCGAAATATTCGCTTTTTTCTTGTGAAATTTTGGGACTCACCCATTTCCTTACGCCCGGCTCATATCGTCAGATTTTTGAAATATACACTCTTTTGCATGTACTTAACTTACCTTATCTTAATCTGACAATTTCGAGCTTTTTTAAGGATAGATTTTTTTTTTCGGGCCCCCCTTAACGAACTCCCCTGTGTTAAGAGCCAATATATGGTAGAGGTACATCTGCAGGATACCAGGTTTCTCTCCATATGATAATCTGACGCGCTCGAGTAACTGCAAAAATCCCCGCTTGGGCTCCCCTACCATTATATCTTCAACAGGTTCTTCATTTAAAATCGAAAATATTTTCTTCATCTTTTGAAACCTTTTTTTTTTTGTTTATGCATCTTTGAGGCTCCCTAATACTATCTGACCAATTTTTCCAGGGATACTTTCCATCTTTTTTTTTTTCGAAACTGTTGATTGTGGATTGTGTTGTGGATTGACTCAACTAATGCCATTTGATGTTTCTTCAAATATTTTATTGTTTCAGTAACAAGACAAAGGTATCTTTTTATAAAAACAAGATTTCAATATGCAGTTTTTAAAATTTTCGATATATGTGGCGTAGAATAAAGTTGCATCTAACAGTCTACCCCACTGAGTTCACACTGGTTCAGGCAGTAATATAGTGTTAAGTAAGCATTCCCTAAAAATTTGCACCCTTAAAGGAGCTTTAATGAAAATATTTTTCCCATTTTTTTATCAACTCATTAACAAGTGGCGAGAATGGCACGAAATTAATCACCAGTAGGCACCGTAGAGTGAACAAGTCTCAACAGATTTGGAGCAGCGAACTAAGGAAGAAAGGGCCATATGGTACAACTTCCTTTATATCATCAAAACAATATGATCATAAAAATTAGAATATGGAACGAATACGAGACTGTAATAACAGATACACATGGACTTGGCAGACCTCGTTGGCCCAAGATGGTTGCTAGGGTTCTCGTTTAGAGTATCACCATGTTCCCGGAGGTATTCTTTTAACATCGGCGTTTAGCCATTCCAATTTAACAATACTATAATGTAGATTAAATTATAAGTACAACCATTGCTTGGTTCTAGGCTAGTTAGCAAGTATATACGAATTCACTGATGATGGACTGATAGGTCCGAAAACGTTCTGAATGAACCTCTTTTATTTAATCCATTGGGATTTTTAAAATTTTATTAATATAGCTTTTACATAGAAGTGGTTTTACTTCATGTTAGAGTTTTTACAGGTATGGTTTGTTCAACAGTAAATGGTTTGAATTCAATTAGTGCGGTCGTAAATATTATTAAATTTATCTGACCTGGCCCATTGTTAAGACCCACCCGGAGCGATAAGCCACGGAGGTAGACAGAGTTGGTCTTTTGCAATTAACACTGACTAGACGGTACTCCCATAATAAAGCCTAAAATAAATTTTACTGAAACCGGGCCTTTTATACTATTATCGGTTAATCCGGGCTGTTTATAGTGGTAACTAATTGAACTTAACCATTTACTGTTTAACATACCATAACAAACTATTTTGTTTATTTACAAAAAATATACCCGCGTCAACCACTAAGGACTATTATCGGGGGGACGTGCACAGACAGTAAGATACATATTATTATACAGGGTGTTTCATTGGGAAAAAAATACTTGAATGGTGGATAGAAGTCACTGAGGCGGTTCTAGATATACTACATTTATTGCCTCATCGATGTTTATAACCGAGTTACCGATTTAGGTATTATCGATTTTGCCCATTTCTTTCTGGACATATAGCTTTAGAACCACCCTGTAGCTTTTTTTGATATTTGGTACACATATATCTCATTTACAACCCAAACCACCTTACTGCTAATCACAAGAAAAATCCAGGTCCGGACTAAAACAAAATTATAAATTCATTATGACCCTGAAACAATACCCTGTATATTGAAATTTTCAAAATTCGTTTGTATATTTGGAAAGAGCACAAAAAATTAAGTTTAATGGTTTGCTTAAATTTTTTCACCAGACAATTTAATGACTTTTATTTTAAAATTTTATTGAAATTTTTAAGAATTCTTAGATTAAACAGCAGGTATTTATTAACTTTTAATAATAAATTATTAAAGTTAATGAACAAATACTCATTTTAATAATAATCCATAATAATCTACTAGATTGAAACGATGCATTTAATATTCACAAGAAAAACTCCAGGTCGGGATTAAAAAAACATAAATAATTGTGACCTTGAAACAACACCCTGTATATTGAAAAAAACTGTTGGCACATTTAAAAAGGGCACGAAAATTGAGTTTATAAATTCGCTTTAATTATTTGCGCAGAAAATTTTATGACTTTAATTTTCAAATTAATATGTTGAAATTTCTTAAAGATCTGTGAATAAGAATTTGGTATTATTAACTTTTAATGATAAATTGTCAAAGTAAATGACTAAATACTCATTTTTAAAACAATCAATAATAAGTCACTGCATTGGAACGACCCACATACTGATCGCAACAAAAATCCAGGTCCGGATTAACAAAAAATATAAAGTGATTTTGACCTTGAAAAAACTAAGTTTAATGGTTCGCTTCCATTTTGTGCAGAAAATTTAATTACTTTAATTTTGAAATCACCTCGAAATTTTTAAGAATTTTGAAAAATCATAACAAAAATTTCAATATATTTCAAAAGCAATAAAGCATTAAATTTTCTGCGCCAAAAAATTGAAGTGAGGTATTAAACTTAGTTTTTGTACTCTTTTCAAATGTTCAAACTAATTTGGAAAATTTCAATATACAAGGTGTTGTTTCAAAGTCACTATTACTTTATATTTTTTGTTAATCCGGACATGGATTTTTCTTGTGGTTACTGAATAGGTATTTCCAATGTAGTAAATAATTATGAATTATTATTAAAATGAGTATTTGTTCATTAACTTTAATAATTTACTATTAAAATGCTTTAAAAACCTGCTCTTTAATTTCATAGTTCTTAAAAATTTCAATATATTTAATTCCAAAATTAAAGTCGTTAAATTTTCTGCGCAAATAATTAAAGCGACCCTTTAAACTCAGTTTTTTTTGCTGTTTTCAAATGTGCAAACGGATTTTAAAAATTTGAATATACAGGGTGTTGTTTCAAGGTCACAATTACTCAATGTTTTTTTGTTAATCCGGAGCTGGATTTTCCTTGTGATTACTAAATGGATTGTTCCAATGTAGTAACTAATTATGGATTATTGTTAAAATGAGAATTTGTTCAGTAATTTTAATAATCTATTATTAAAATTATATATTAAGTTAATAATACCTGCTTTTTTATCTCAAGAGTTCTTAAAAAATTCAATAAAATTTCAAAATTAAAGTCATTAAATTGTCTAGCCAAAAAATTGAAGTGAACCAATTATTTTGGTTTTTTGCGCTCTTTTCAAATATGCAAACAAACTGAAAATTTTAATATACAGGATGTTGTTTCAAGGTCACGATGAATTTATAATTTTTTTAGTCCGGATCTGAATTTTTCCTGTAATTAGTAGTTTTATGGTTTGGGTTGCAAATGAAACATATGTGTACGAGATATCAGAAAAATATACAGGGTGATTCTAAAGTTATGCATCCAGAAAGAAATGGGCAAAATTGATAAAACACCCTGTAAGTCGATTATAAATATCGGTGAGGCAATACATGTAGTTAGTATATCTAGAACCGCCTCAGTGACCTCTATTCGCCATTTAAGTATTTTCGTTTCCCAATGAAACACCCTGTATGAAAATAGTTTACAGGTTGCTATTTATTTAGTTTAGTTATTTTGAGATAATTTAATAAACATGTTAAATTTGAAGTCAGCCTTTTTTAAATTGTCACTAAAGGCACACGCAATCCCTTCGTTCTGGTATACTAGGAACTTAATAATTATATGTTTCACTAATAATTGAGTGTTGCACTTGGTAAAACAACCTTATATTACATAAAAACTTGATAGATTCTAAAAATAGTTAATATTTATTATAAAACATAATATCTCAATTGTTACTTTTAGTTGGACATTCGAGATTTTTTTAAAAATTAATTTTAGAGTGTAAAGGTAAAGAGATCATTTCTATGACTTAGGATTTATAAAACAAATAGTTGTCATATATTTATTTGGTTTTTAATAAACGATTTATATGTATATATACGAGTCACACGAAAAATCTCTGTAGTCCTAATTTGTGTTTTTTTCCTTTAAATCGTACATTAGATTCTCCTCATAGCTGTCCTTCAATTCTTCCGACGCCGACGGTAACCGTTTTAATATATTTTTTAACACACTGGCACTGGAAGATAAAAAGAATTTTGTTGTAACAGAAATCTAAATAGTTTGTTTTACTAACCTAAACGTTTCTTCATGTTCTTCGTCGATTCAATGCATTTTTCAGAGTAAGAACCCGTCCAATCTCTTATAATTTTTAACGTCTTCGCATTTCTCCCTTGTCTTCTATTTTCCTTCGATAATTAACTTTAAAATCTTTGCTCATCTGTTCGTTATAACATGGCCTAGGTACAAAGTTTCTCTTTCTCTTTATGGAGACTTTAATGCCTGGTTGCACCAACAGATCTTAATCTCCAGCTTAGCTAAGCTCTACTTATAGATCGGGCCTCCTTGAGTATCACTTTCGTTGCACTATAATTTTAGATTCTTACCTTATTATCAATTATACCTATTATTATATTATGGTATTCTTATTGTAAGATATTATAATTATATTATATTAATTCTTATGATATTCTCGACTTAAGCTTAACATCTGTTGGTGCAACCGGGCATAAATAATTTTTCCATTTCGTAGATGATCCGTCCAGGATATTTTTATGAATTTTCTATTAATCCATATTTTAAAGGCTTCTAAGGATCTTAAAGTATTTACTTTGAACATCTTGGTTTCAGAAAGGATATCTGCGGGGAATAGGGCATTATGTTCCTTATTATCAATACATACTAAGATCTAAGATGCTGAAAAAAAATCTAAATTAATACTGAACATGTCAATTATTCGCCCAGTTGTCACATATGGAAGCGAAATATGGACTTTACATCAGTGGGAAGTAAATAAGCTGTTGGTGTTTAAAAGGAAAGTTCTCAGAATTATATTTTTCCTTCAAAGATATGAAGTGACAGGAGAGTAGAGTAGGCGCCGTAATACTGAATAGGGATGTTCACTAATTTTTAAATATAGTTAAATTCAATAGATTACAAGGTATATAAAAACGTAACAATCATAAAACTGTTTAAAAATGTATATTTTTAAGATAAATGAGTTCATAATGTTGATTTTCTTGGAGGCTAGAAAAATGGTACCCTGCAGCGAGGCTACGGTCTGTGACGTCAGCAGTCGTAACGTCTTTGATCGACGACTAGTTTTGTATACTTATTTACTCAGTGTATTTGAATGTGCGCAGTTTTTTACGTATTTAATTATTAAAAATAAAGCCAAATAAGGGGTGTTTTGTTCCTGGGTGTATAAATACATCAAAAAGCAGTTCTGACAAGATTTTTATTACCCTTCCAGCCAATTTAAAACAGAAAAAGAAATGGTTTGTTGCAGCTAGAACTTAAAATAACTAACTTAAAGAACTAACTTAATAAAATAAACATTATAGAAGTTTTCCAGAGACTTTCGGCCCTTGGTAATAATGTAATTGTTCTTTCTGCATTTACATTTTTCAAAAATACTTATTAGTTTTCTCAGGATTCGAAAAAAATTAATGAATTTAAATAGCATTGAACCAAGATTTTGCACCTACCCCCTTAAAGAGTACATGAAAAAGTTTCGGGAACTCAAATTTGTATTCCTTAAACTGGGATATTCCTAAAAACGGGATTCTAATAATACATACAGTAAAAGTAAACCTTGAAATAACTACATGTGGATGTAGGTATGATTTTATATTATATTAAAATCATTAATAACGTAGTGAAAAGATTGGTTGAAATGAAAATGTATAATACCCAAGTTCAAAAATATTTTTTACCTTGGAACAGTTGTCAACTCGAAATACGAAACAACCGAAATAAGATCTAGAGTTGAAAAGGACATAGCAACATTTAACAACATGCATGAGAAATATTTTCACCCATTGCGACATAATATCTCTCCCACTAAAAATGCGGCTGCTAAAATGTTATTATTTCCGGTCTTGCTATATGGCGCAGAGGCCTGGACAATATTGGAAACATTAATGAAAAAGCTAGAGGCATTCGAGATGTGGGTGTATCCACGTATCCTCAAATTATCCTGGGCGACCCACACCAACGTACAGGTATTGCGTCGAATGGGAAAACAAAAAGAAACCTCTTTTACAATTAAGAAACGAAATCTTAAATATTTCGGTCATATCATGAGGCATGATAAATATCGTATACTCCAACTGATAACGCAAGGTAAAATAGAGAGAAAACGCGGACCCGGAAGAAAAGACACTCATGGCTTAAAAACTTACGCCAATGATTTGGACAAAAATTGATCGAGTTATTCAGAAACTCCTCAAATGAAATTAAAATTGCCATGATGATAGCCAACGTCCACAACTGACAAGGCACATGAAGAAGAATAAAAATATTTTTAATACACCTAACCAAGGTAAAGTAATAACCAGCCAATGTATGTATACAATATGCATGCGTACAATGCATGCATACAACTTTCTCTATTTTTTTTGTGGAGTATTAAGCATTTATTTTTTTAGCTTAAAGAAGACATGGAAAATTATATGGAATATACACTCAGCAAAGCTGTGGTAGATTAATTTTTTTACAAGATGCCAATAAATCATACACCATTGTTACATCTACACTACAGTCGGTAGTTTATACGAATCGGCTTTCTGAAAACCTTCTTCCATTTTATTTGTTTATTTTTGTAAAACCCAAAATATGTCCTTACAAACAGTCTGTCCACTATAAACTAAACAAATTCACTATTAAACTCCACTTTAACCCTGATAAAACAAGAAGAGAACAAAATAAAATGACCTGAAACGTTAAACAGTAACACTATGAGAATGGGGTATGCGCTTGGGGTATGCGCTTGGGGTATGCAACTAGTGACGTCAGGCCAATAGAGAAGCGTTCTTGAAATTTAAAATAATGCTAGATTTCTAATAAAGATTTTTTATAGAAAGACTTTTTCAATTTTGTTGAAATTTTGGACAATTATTCCTAGGGTGTTTCTTAATCGTTTTACATATTTGAAATGACTTTTTAGTTTTTTGTGAACATCCCTATTGGTAACTCTGTACGGTAATGAAAGATCGTCATACATAATATAAAAGCTAACCGAATAAGATGGGCAGGTCATGTGGTAAGGTTGGAGTAAGAAAGAGTGTTAACGACAATATTTTTTGAGGGACCAGACGGTATATCAATAGGCCGTCCGAGAAAATATGGTAGGATGATGTTTTGACTACGATTTATCTAGAATTGGGGTACAACAATGGGAAATGAAAGCTCAAATACGTAGAAGATGGAGGGCTATAGTGGATGTGACGAAGACTCGCCCCAAGATGTAAAGCCAGTCAGGAAGAAGAAAAAGATCCCGGTTTTACAGCCACGGAAAAAAACTTAGTACATATTACCAGTGACCTAAACATAAGGGAATGATCATGTTAACTGACGGGTGGCATAAAACACTTTTATTTTTTTAAATGGATGTTCTATTTGATATAAAGAATTTAGGTCAGGATCGAAGTCCAAAATTTCCTCTTCAGAAAAATAGAGAGGTATTGAGGCTATTCTCAGATAGACATATATGCTGACAACCCTTCTGTAATAATTAGAGAAGAAAATCTAGATACATGGCATAACTTAACACACCGCACAGTCTTGAGCTTTAGTCCAAGAAATTCAGAGGTAGTACTATTTATTTACTTACTTACTTAGTCCTAAGCCTTTCTACCTTTAGGTGTAAGGATGGTGGAGTTTAGTTTGGCATTGTAGTCTCCATGCTTTCCGATATTGCGTTAGGTTTCTTGCACTTTCCAATATCAATCCCTTCTTCTCGACTTATTTCCTGATATCATCTACCCACATAACTCTTGGTCTTCCTCTTTTGTTTTTCCCCTACACTCTCGTTTCGAACACTCGTTTTGTTAGCCTCTCGTTCGACATTCTACACACGTGCACTAACCATCTAAGTTGTCCCTCTACTATTTTTTCATTGGTTGGTTCTAGTTTTAGGTTTTGTCTAATTGTTTCGTTTCGTATTTTGTCTGTCCTCTGTTTGCTATTTTCGTCAAGAACCTCATTTCCATAGCATTGACTCTTAATTTTTGTCTCGCCGTTAATGTCCGTGTCTCGCTGCTATACATGATTGTTGGCCTAACTACTGATTTAACGACTGCCGCTTTTACTTTCTCCGGTATCTATTTTTTCCCCAAAAATGTTGTTTTCATAGTGCTTAATAAGCTTCCTGTTCGTCCCATTCTCTCGTTTTTTTCCATGTCTTGTTTACCATTTGATTCGATTATTACTCCTAGGTATTTAAAATATGCCACTTGCTCTAGTTGTTTCCCGTCTAATTCTATTGCGTGTGTCTTCCTCATATTTGAAATTATCATTGTTTTTGTTTTCTTTGTATTAATTTTTATATTTATGTTTAAAAGTTCTTCTTCTAGGATTTCAAAGTTGTTCTGTAAGTCTTCTCTGTTTTCTGCTATTAATACCATGTCATCTGCAAATAGTAGCTCCGATAGTTGAGTCTGTTTCATTTGCCAGTAGCCTAATGTTAGTTTTCTCATTCTTCTCTTGGCTTTCTTTATTGGTTCATCCAGCACCACTGAGAATAGCAGTGGACTAAACACGCAACTCTGTTTGACTCGTTTGACTTGTAGTAAATTATCTGGATTTCTCGTTATTGGTTCTTACTGTATTTGTATTATTTGTATTTAGTCCATTGAAATGTTACATTTAGGGTTGAATTTTTTAGAGGAGTCAATTTTATTTTTTTTATGTGTAGGGGAGGTCAGTAGAGAGTTCAAGTTTTTGGGGTCGCCACCCTTGTCCCCCGGCCGCCATCTTAAAAGAGGGGTGCAAAGGGCTTTCACTCTGTTTCATCCCTGTTTGACGCCTTGACTTGTAGTAAATTCTCTGGATTCCTCGTTATTGGTTCTTATGTATTTGTGATATTTTTGTACATATCCTTTATTATTTATTGTATGTGTCTGTCGACTCCCCTTTTTTTAGTGTCTTCCATACGTCCTTTCTTCGAAATCTGTCAAACGCCTTTTCCAGGTCAATGAAGCACATATGTATCTCTCTATTCTTCTTGATCACCTCCTCACTTACTTGTCTTAATGTGAATATTAGGTCTTGCGTGCTTCTGTCTTTCCTGAATCCACACTGTGTGTCTTCCATAGTTGTTTCTATCTGGGTTTTTATTCTTGTCTCTGTTATTCTTGCGAATACCATTCCAGGGATACTTGATATGGTGATACCTTGGTAATTATTACAGTTTCTCTTGTCTCCCTTTTGTGTATTGGTAATATAACGTCTTTCTTCCAGTCCTTTGGTAATTCTGCTCTATAGTACTATTTACGTGTAGGCGATATTCCAGTTAAACCACTGAATCTATACAGGGTGAGGCAAATAAAGGGCCTATTAGAAATATCTCGAGAACTAAAGGCAACATAATCATGAAAATTGGAATAAAGCGGTTTTGAAGGATGATCTATTAAATGAAAATATTTTCATCTCTTTGCAACTTCCGGTTATACCGTAAGATGCTTATAACTTCGTTTTTTTAAATGGGACACCCTGTATATTTTTACATTTCTGGATTCTCTTCGATGTCTTGTTTCTTAAAATATGAGGTTTTGTAATATTATACAGGGTATTTTAAAAGATAATTACGTTTTTTTATTAATTTCGTAGCAACATTCACACCCTGTGGAATTGTAATAGTTTGACATCTAAAACTCTACTTACGTTCAAATGCTTTTTAATATACACTGCTATTATTAAGAATCATTAGTATAGGTAAATTTTTAATTTTAGTATGGGTTGGTCGAAACACGGAATGAGTATTTTCTGAGTTTTCTTAAATAGAACACCCTATATTTTAGTATTGTAATGAAATGATATTTTATGGTACTTTTTTATTTCTTAAGCATTCCCTATACCTAACTGCTTTAATTTGTGCTTAATTGTTAATCGCACCAACAATCTTAACTACGTAGGTATTTTGATAACTAAACCATTATTGGTAATTTTAAGGACCAGTCTGGATTAATATGTATTTATTTCTGAAAAATTATTCGGGATTAAGTATTTTCACGGCCAACCTAATTAAATTTTACGTATTTTTTGTTGCAATTGATGTTTAGCTTGAATCACCAATAACTCACAAATTAAAGCAGTTAGGTATAGGGAATGCTTAAGAAATTAAAAAGTACTATAAAATATCATTTCACTACAACACCAAATTAAAGGGTGTTCTATTTAAGAAAACTCTGAAAATAATCATTCCGAGTTTCGACCAACCCTGTATACTAAAATTAAAAATTTAGCTATACTAATGATTCTTAATAATCTTAGAGTATATTAAAAATCATTTGAACGTAAGTAGAGTTTTAGATGTCAAACTATTACAATTCTACAGGGTGTGAATATTGCTACGAAATTAATAAAAAAACGTAATTATCTTTTAAAATACCCTGTATAATATTACAAAACCTCATATTTTAAGAAAGAAGATATCGAAGAGAATCCAGAAATGTAAAATTATACAGGGTGTCCTATTTAAAAAAACGAAGTTATAAGCAACTGCCGGTATAACCGGAAGTTGCAAAGAGATGAAAATATTTTCATTTAATAGAACATCCTTCAAAACCCCTTTATTCCAATTTTCATGATTCTGTTGCCTTAAGTTCTCGAGATATTTTAATAGGCCAGTTATCTGCCTCACCCTATATAGTATAGTCAAATAATTTTAATATAGACGTCAATGACATATATTGGAGTAGTCATAGATAGTAAATTTTTGTAGAAATCGCATTATCAATATAAATTCAGTCAATTCGGATTGAAATTCCTTCAAATCATGCAAAATTTAGCGTGCTTAATCAAGTCAAGAGCGATTTTAACATGGAAGAGTATAAATCCACGTATCGAATTAAAAGATCTCAAGCATGGGCTGGAAAGAGACTAGTTAGCAGGAAATATTAGACTTTGTAGGCATGTTGATATTTATGAAGAAATTGGCTTATTTATCCCGTACCACGAAGTTATTTAAGCCACGAATAGATGCAACAAATAGTAAACAGGTATGAATGGAAAAGGGACACACCTAAGGGAGGCTTACATCTGACGATGGATGGAATAGCTGTTGATGATGATGATGATCCCGTACTGGCGATGCCGAAAGACTCATATATTTCAGCTAAGCTTTAATATTATATTTGAACAGTGGCGTAGCTGAAGATTGGGGGCCCCCCGCGAAAATTTTTGTGCGCCTCCCCCCCCCAATTATGTATTATTTATGTATTAATTATGTATTATAAACATAACGAAAACTAATAACAGTATAATGACTAAAATATGTGTAAATGAAATAAACTAAGTAAAAAAATAAATGACAAAAAAGAAATAAGTGTTAATATATTATATATGTACTACTATAAGCCCAGTAAATTACCGTTTTGGAGTGTAATCTTCAGGGTCAACTCCAAATTGGATAAAAATTTGGATTTAGGTTCTACTTAATTCAAAGTTGAATTTGTGCCGTTGGTTGCTTTTACTTGAGGGGTGATATTCACCCCTTCTTGGAGGTGAAAAACGCGCGTTTAAAGTAAGTCCGGAAATAGATAAATTAGCTAATTCTAAGCAAATTTAGTTCTATAGAGTTTTTTACGTAAGTGAATCCTTTTTGAGTTATTTGAGATTAAAAATGTTGATTTTTCGACAACGTTTTCAAGCTGTTTTTCGCAAATAACTCAAAAAGAAAATATTTTATCGAAAAAATGTTCCTAGCAAAAATGTAGCTTATAAAAAACGAAAAAAATTCAAAAAATTAAGCAAATTTCGGGAAAAACTTATTAAAAATTTTTAAACTAGGTACCTATTTAAGGTTTACCATATCTTTGTTTTTTATAATAATTTCTAGCACCAAAAATAAACGAGTTACGCTCAAAATAAATTTGGCCTTTTTTTGTTAAAAAAACCGTGAAAATCTCCCTCTATTTAGCACCCTAAATAAAATTTTTCGTTACTTTATAATTTACCTTTAACTTTAGGTATAAATAATAATATGTATGTGTATTGTTTATACGATCTTTAAGTTTGACCGATTCGTAGTGCTTATTTTTGAATAAATGAGATTTTATAGAAAAAAATATTTTTCAAAAATTTTAAAAAGTATTAGTGATACGAAAAATATCAAAGAGTAAAAAATGTAGGTTTTGATTTTACAAATATGATAGATTCATTTTATTTTTCTGGACAAAAGGCAAAAACTGGTTAAGATATGGCTGTTGAAAGTTTGCATACATTCGTGATTAGTGACTCGGTCAATCCCTTTAAGCTATAACCGTTTCAAAAATAAGCAATTTAAACGATGACACTTACAGATCATATAAAACATACATAAGTAAATTGTTTGTAAAGCGGCAACAACTAATTTTATTTGTGGTGCTAAAAAGGGGAGATCTTCACGATTTTTTTACCAAACAAAGAGGAGCAACTTTTTGTTGAGCATAACTCGCTTAGTTTTAATGCTATAAGCTTTTTTATAAATAAAAATAAAGCTATTTTTGAACATTTTACAAAAGTTTTAATGCGCTTTTCCTTGAAAGTGCTTCTTCATTCTTTGGTTATTTCACGTTGAAATATTCGATTGCAAATTTGACAAATAAAAACATTTTTATGAGCTCCAACTTTGCTTGCGCTGGGTCTATGTACTTACGAATACACAACTTTTTTTGTTTGTTTCTATGCTACATTTTCGCTAAGAATTTTTTTTCGATAAAATACTTAGTTTTTGAGTTATTTGCGAAGAACCGCCAGAAAACTTCGTTTTTTGTTGGAAAATATATTTTCAATCGCAAATAAGTATTGACTTGGGTACTTAAAAAACTCTATAGAACTAAATTTTTTTAGAATTAGTCAGTTTATTCATTTTCGGACTTATTTTAAACGCCCGTTTTTCACCCCCGAGAAGGGGTGACTGTCACCCCCAGGTAAAAGCAACCAACATCACAAGTTTAACTTTGAAGTGGCGGGTAATAGACAGGGCCGCCGCTACCATGTGTGCAAAGTGTGCATGGCACACAGGCGGCCAACAATAGGGGCGGCCAGAAACAGGTCACTGATGATACTCCTTTTTTTAAACTGAAATAAGTTCAAGTAATTAAATAGTAATGTTTCAGATAATTCTAATTCTCAAGTCTAATATTCCAAACAATAATTATTATTATTATTACCTGATGATACTAAAACGGGTTCATTTAACATTTATAGTGCTTTTTTTCGCGAATCTAAATATTTTTTTATTATATTAGATTGTAGCCCAGATATAACGCACGCAGAACAAATAAATAACCATAAATTATTGTAGTAAGATAGTAAGATGTGTTTCAACTTCAACACCAGTTCGGATATTTTTTCTCCTGAAACTGACGTAACTGGACAAGGTCTCTTTGAATTTATAGAGAATAAACTTGGAGGATTAAATATAAATATTATGGATAATATGCGTGAACAGGGTTACGATAATGGAGCCAATATGCGTGGTAGACACATTGGATTGCAGAAAATCGTCGATCAATTTTTATTCCCTTTTCTGCACATATGTAGTTTAAATCTGGTGGTGAATGATGCAGTAAAATTAAGTTTTGAGTGGGTGGAATTTTTTAATACTGTACGCACAGGAACTATATGTATTTTTTTCTTCTTCGAATATTTGAATAAAAATTTGATTAAAGTACCTTCAAAAGTGGACATTAAAAGCATTGTTGGACATGCGATGGGAGAGTCTGATCGATGAAATCGCACCATTAAAAATCCAGATAAGTAAAATATATGATACTTTAGAAGAATTTCAAAATGATAACAAAAGGGATATCAATTTGGAAATTCAATGGATAAACATATTCAATTGTGCAATTGTGAGAAAGTGTATAAAGCCCTTACAGACATAAACAGCTCTGAGACTGACATTACTGCAACCGATTTATATGAAGAAATTAATTAGCTATTCAATTATATGTTACCGCAGAAAAACGGCCTGGTAATATTCTTGAATACATTTACGAAATAATATTACATTTTAATTTACATTTTGAAATAACATTTCCAAACTTAACTATAATCGTACGTATACTCCTAACTCTACCCTTTACTGTAGCTAAGGTTGAGCGGTCGTTTTCAAAACTTAAAATTATTAAAAATTATTTGCGATTTTCAATGAAGCAAGATAAACTTTCTGCTTTAGCAATGTTATCTATCGAACATGAAGTGTGTGCGACATTGGATATTAAAAACAAAGACATTGTCAAAATTTTTCCCGAAACGGAAGCCAGAAAAGTTTGTTTTTAGTTTCTTTATGTGTTTGTGTTATATTATTCACGGTTTATTTTAATTAAATGGAAGTTTAAATTAGGATATACAATATACATATAATGGGCGTTGGATCATGTATATTCTAACTCTAATTGTTCAAGTATTTATCTATTTACAACTTATAATTGTTATGCATCTTCTGCTCATTTCTTTAAATAGTAGTATGTACATATTTCTAAAGGAAGGGGGGCGGCAAATATTAAGTTGCACACGGGCGGCCAACACCTCAGCGGCGGCCCTGGTAATAGAAACTAAAATCCAAATTTTCATATAATTTGGAGTTGACCTTTAAATTTACACGGTTTCGCCGTATTTCCCGTTCATTTACTGGGCTACTATTATTTTTCTATAGAAAAACTATTTTCTATATTTATTAGAAACTTGCACGACATATAAAAAAAATATACTTAATAAGTAATTATGGAATGTATACATTCTGTGTGTGTCTGAAGAAAAAAAAGTTTATGCATACCTATCAGGGGTGTAGTCGCAAATTAAGCAGTACCGGAACGCTATGACTTTGTGATATTACTTGTCAGTGCAGTGGTAAATTTTTCGCGGGGTTGAGTTCCCTACAATCTCCCTAGAAAAATAGCAGTACTGGAACGGCGTTCCGGTGCGTTCCGGCGCTCCACTACAACCCTGATACCTATTCAAAATTTTACCATAGGTATACATTTCTGAGACACGCGGTAAGAAAGATCACTGTGTATTTTTATTAATAAATATTGCCTTGCGAGATTATTCTGTTATGAATATTAATGTGCTCTGCAGATTAACCTACATATTCCAACACTAGGCAAGTTTTTAAAAGAATCAAACATTTCACAAGGAAATGGAGATACTAGATACTCATACCGACTTGCTAATATGCGTGTATGCGTCACAAACAAAATAACCACAGACATACGTAAAAAAACGTGGTAAAAACTCACCAGAAAATTTGTATTACACTTAATTCACAATTATAAAATATAACTAGGTCGGTACCTACTTGGTTTTGGATTTGTTAACTCAGTGAAATTCACAAACAAAATACCTATTAAACTTCTGTCACGATTTCCACAATGGATAAGTTAATGCTGAGTTTGCATTTTTCCGAATTCAAACGGACGGTTGTTCTCCGCTACCACCGGGGATTCCCAGTAATAAAAACACGG
The DNA here is from genome assembly GCF_917563875.1 of Diabrotica virgifera virgifera. Taxonomy (NCBI): domain Eukaryota; kingdom Metazoa; phylum Arthropoda; class Insecta; order Coleoptera; family Chrysomelidae; genus Diabrotica; species Diabrotica virgifera. The sequence goes on from NC_065447.1 coordinate 94,247,283, forward strand.
TGCTGGTAGTGATGCGGAGTTGCCACTTCTAGTTATTATTTTGATGCTTATTAGGAAAATATGTTTCGGTCCCCAATTTAACAAAGTAGAAGTATTAAGCTTGAAGGCTTTGTGGGGCCCCTCCTAAGGTCAGGGCCCCCCGCCTTGCGGGCCATGCGGGCCTGTCAGCTACGCCACTGTATTTGAAGTGTACGTGGAGTGAAGGATGAGTAGGGTTACTGTACGACCGGATTTCGTCCGGACAGTTCGGATTTGAAAGACATGTCCGGATTGGCGTCCGGATATGAGAAATGTCTGGATTTTTCCTTTACTAAAAAAATGGAAAACACTTGGACCAACGGTGGGAAATTTCATTCTACGCAGCACCTAGTTAAGTTGGTCGCACTGCTTGTCAACAGCGCACGAGCACGAGCAGACAATAATCGGTTGACAGCTAGTTGAGTTAGTATAATGACTATGACTACTGTGTAATTGACCTTGTCTGTGAGCTGTGAGATATTGATAGAGGTTATTTACGTTTAGTTTTTTTAATAGTTTAGTTTAGTGTACCTATAAACTTTGTAAAATGCCAAAGCGTACTTGTGTTTTTACTGACACACTTAAAGGAGAATACAAGTTTCTTAGTAGCGAAACAGCTGTACTTTTAATTGTGCCATGCGTATAGGTACAATGTAGAGGTAGCAACTATTAGAAATATAAGATAATAAAAGGTACAAATAAAAGATATAAACTATTTCTATTTTAACGGAACCGAATTATTGCAATAATACATACAAAGAAATTAAGAGATATTTTATCTACAAGATATTCGAACAGATTGAACACCAATCACGTTTTACATTTTATACAACACCTTGGACTAGCCCTGTCCGGATTTGGCCTTAATAAATTATGGTAACCCTAAGTATGAGGGTACAGATGGCTCGGGAACTGAGGAAACCAGGATACAAGTGGTCTTTGTGAATGGGATCTTTATTTACCTGATAGGAATAGCTTGTTTTTCAGGCGGAGGTATTTTCATTAAAGAGAGCCTCAAAGAAAATGGCAGAGGTGACCCATTTGACCATGAAGCAGGGGTCTCTCAGAATTCCATCTTAGCTTCAATTCTATAGAATTATTTTGTAGAAATATGTGAAATATTTAGCATATTTATTTGCTAAATTTATTATGCTGAACTTGTAGTTGTAAGGTGACAGTTTAAAATTGATAAACGAAAAGTCGATCACTTTAGTGAGAATTAAACTGATTAAGCAAAATATTGTACAGTAGGAATTTTCCCAGTGCTCCAATTTGACCCAGATAATCTACTCGGACGACGATGTTTCAATCTATGTCCAACATGGCACTATCGAACAAGTACATAGAATAGTTAACAAGATTAACGATGACTTCCAACAAAAACGTTATTGTTCTGCTACATTTATTGATATGTCACAAGCATTCGATAAAGTTTGGCATATTGGACTCTTTTACAAAATTAAGAAGCTACTTCCATATCCCCACTTCCTGTTACTAAAATCATACCTAACCAATAGACACTTCCTTGTCAGAAAAAATCAAGAATACTCTTCTCTGAACGCCATAAAATCAGGGGTACCACAAGGCAGTGTACTCGGACCTATCCTGTATTTGCTGTACACAAGTGATCTTCCTACTACACCGACGGTTACAATAGCCACATTTGCGGACGATACAGCTGCTCTTTCTTCACACGAAGACCCAAAGATTGCATCAAGACCACTTCAAATCTGCCTTAACAAGATACAAATATGGCTTTCGAAATGGCGCATGAAAGCTAACGAACTAAAATCTACACATGTAACATTTACACTCCGTAAAGAAACTTGCCCACCAGTACAACTTAACAACAACAATTTACCTCAAGCCGAAGATGTAAAATACTTGGGAATCCACCTAGACAGAAGACTAACATGGCGAAAACATATTTTCACTAAACGCAAACAGTTAGGACTAAAACTAAGCCGTCTATATTGGATTATCGGCAGAAACTCGAAGTTGTCTCTAGAAAACAAACTACTGGTCTACAAAGCCATTATAAAGCCCATTTGGACCTACGGTATCCAGCTCTGGGGAGCAGCTTCTAATAGCAACCTAAATATAATACAGAGGTTCCAAAACAAGACGATAAGGCTGATTCTTGATGCTCCATACTACGTACCCAACTACGTGATCCAACGAGACTTAGCAGTTCCAACAGTGCAAGAGGTGATAAGTGAATATAATGCAACATATCGCGAAAGAGTGTCTGAACATCCTAACGAGTTAGCCAAGTGGTTGTTTGAAGACTTACATGAACATGAAGAAAGAAGATTAAAAAAATTCAAACCAAGAGATTTAATTAATAGGTTTAAGTAATTAGTAATGTACATATCTTTGTAAATAATAACATATTGTAAATATTAGAGGTAATGCCACAAAGTTAGCAATAGCTACATTATAAAACAGGGTGCTTAATGGAGCATCATGTACATGTCATAATTATTTATCAACAAAGACGCTTATTGTCATTACTGATAGATTGCAGAATAAAGGAGTTAAAAAAAAATCTATGTCCAACATTTTAATGCCGTCTATTCAGATTTTAAAACTAGATTTGAGGATATTTTGACGCTCATAGCAATAATTATGGCTTCAAAAATGCATATCTGTTTCATAACCAGTATTATGGAATACCACGAGAAAGGTTTTAATTGCTTTCCATCTGCATACCGCAGTTATAACCCTCATAATAAAAAAATAAGAAAAAAACTGGACATCATTGGGTAACCGAAGATATTTCAAATTGAATCTAAATTAATTAAGGCTAAATGTTGATAATTTATTATTTCGCCATTAAGTTTATACCTCCCACTATAGGAATTTTTATTTTGCTTAGTTTTTTTCATGTAACAGTTAGTATGTTTTGATCTGAATTTAATTAACAAATGTGTATAATGTTTTTTTTATACTGGTAAAAATTTAAGTCTTTAAGATGAATAGCAGGGGGTCTATCTAAAATTGAAAAAGGTGAAAAGAGGTCTACCAGAGAAAAAGTTTGGGAACCTCTGGCGTAAACAAACATCGCGACACTATGATTTTTATATACATGGTGTGTCAAAAGTAGCGGAACGGTCGAATATTTTGCAAAATAAAAATTTGATCGAGAAACTAAAAACACATTGTTCAATATGGACTCCTCACTCCATCTCCTGGAAGTGGCAAGGGGTAATTTTAAAATATTAAATAGGAACTCTCAGTTTTTTATTGCAGATACGGATTCCTTATGCAAAAATAAGTAACTTTTATTCCAGGCATTTTTTTTAGAATTATTGATACATGACAATTTAATCGGAATAAACGATTTATCGTGATACCTTAGGTAAATTATCGAAACGGTCCAAAATAATTAAAGGTAATACCACGAGTCCTCTAAATTTTATCGATAAATTTTTTTGTTTTCACGAAAACTTCTTTATTTGGTAAAATTACGAAAACAAACCGAATGATAAAATCACGAGTCCGAAGGACGAGTGATTTTATCCATTTCGGTTTGTTTGAGTGATTTTACCCTAAATAAAGAAGTTTAAGTATGAAAACGAAAAAAATTATCAAGCAAAATTTAGAGGACGAGTGGTATTTGAAAAGAATATTTTGTGAACAAATATGTATTATTAGTAAATACGGGCATCTGTGAAATATTTTTAAGACAACTAGGATCAATGTCTTAAGTAGGTTATAGATAAATTATTTTATGATTTAAAAATGAACCAATTTATTTATTATATTGTTAATACATAAAAAACTGTTTAAATCGAAAATGAACAATTATTAAAAACACAATTTTTATAACTAATATGAGATTTTCCAATGTCGTTCGTAACATCTAATCTGTCGTCACTTTCAGTATCATTAATTACAGTCGCAGTTGATGTACTGGCAATTCATAAATTAAGTTAGTAAACACAGGTATGTACGTATTATGTGAAATTTAGGGTACCTTAAGTTTTATCAGGGAAGAGACTGTTTTATCAAGGAAGAGGCTGTTTTATCAGTATTACACTCAATGATTGGCTAGAACGACGCGTGGTGATTGGCTGAAAAAGCAAAAACGTCAGAATTTGACAGGTGAAAAAAATAATCGTGGTTAATAATTTTTAAAAATCTATTGAATAGCTTCAAACACGACCGCTAACTCCCACCACTTTTGGGTGGGCGAGGAACGGGCATATGTAAATTGAGTCCCATATACCTGTATTGAGAAGGGTCAAAATATTTAGATGGTCGAATTGAGTCCCTGGCATCGTAATTCTTCTAATTACGTTTTAATAGCTTTTTAATTTGAAGTAGTTGTATTTAAGCATATTTAGAAATGTTGTTTGGAATGGAGGAATGAAATTATTTTATTGGTTTTAAATTCATGGTAAAGTCAATATTTAGTATAGTGCGACCTACCTGTATACGATAAAAAACAAATTGGTAAATGCAATAAAACAACTCGCTTAAGAAGTTAGAAAGGCGCAAAATGTCGCCTGTCAAAACTGTCAATGTGTTTTAAATGTATTCATTTTTTTTTATTCCTGAGAAAACTAATAAGTATTTTTAAAATATTTAAAAGCAGAATGAAAGATTACGTTATTACCGAAGGCCGAAAGTCTCTTAGAATAAATAAAAAGTTTCTTTTGAGTAAAATATTTGCAATTAAAATCACACTAAATTTTCCTTTTTATTTTCACCCCTGTAACATATTAAAATAAGCATTATAGAAGCTTTCAGGGATTTTTGGCCCTCAGTAATAATGTAATCTTTCATTGTGCGTTTAAATTTATCAAAAATATTTATTAACTTTCGAAAATGGATTCGAAAAAAATGAATACATTTAAAACACATTAAAAATTTGGACAGGCGACATTTTGCGCCTTTCCCCTTAAAAACACTATTTGCAGATTTTGAAGAAGCAATTCAGCAAAGTGTCACTGAGGTTTGGAATAATGTTTCATTAAAGGGCCGCCAATTTCATTTAGGACTGTCCTAGTAAGTAGTCATATTTGACATATTTGAATCTTTTTTTATGATAATGATGTATATGTGTGTTTTTGTTTTTGGTGTTTTTACTGATTTCCAATATCCACACTGTTGTAATTTTAATGATTTTTTTTCTTTGTCCAGAAGATGTAGGAGATTGTTTTGTTAGTTAAAGATTTGTCATCAATACAGCTACAAAATCATAGGATAGTGAAATTTGCGGACTATGGTCGATAATTATGTATCAAAATCGGCTAAGTTTCTGCCAGAGATATGGGCGAATGAGTCCATCAGTTTACAGTGGACGACGAACGCATGTGAGAGTTTTCAATCCAGGTTCATATCGTCATTTTATTTTGCTCATCCTCATATTTTTAAATTTTTAGCAGTTCTAATAGACTAGATAATAAGGCACATAGATTAATAAATAAAAAAAATGCAGAAAAATTAAATAGAGCTCAGAGAGGATTTCTTGTAAGAATGACGGGAGCATTTGGAACAACTGCAACACAGGCTCTCACAGTTTTAACTGGAGTAATGCCAATGCATTTAGAAACACAAAAAAGAGCATGTAATTATTGGCTAAAAAAGAAAATATGAAAAAATAATACAAATAATAGGATTAGATATAAGAAATAAAAGAGAATTAAAAGAAATAATAAATAGAAAAAGACAAAATGAATGGGAAAATTCAACAAAATCTAGACGTTTATACAATTTTATACCAATATTAGAAAACATTCCAAATTATTTTAATCCAAAACAAGGTTTAGCACACTTTTTAACAGGACATGGACCGTACCCAACGTATTTGGAAAGATTTAACTTAAAAGATGATGCATATTGTGAATGTGGAGAACTAGGCACACCAGAACATATAGTGTTACATTGTGAAAATACTATAGAAAATGAAGAACATAGAGAAATGAGAAGAAGATTAGAAAGAATTGAAATAAGAGATATATTACAAAATGAAGAATATTTTGGAATATTAAACAATCTAACAGAAATAATATCTAAAAAACAACGAGAAATTTATAATAATAGAAGAAGACAACAATTAATCCAACCCTGATGAAGTTGAGTAAGATAAAGTTAAAATAAGTAAAATAAAATATAAATTCAAAAATAGATATTCACAATTATAATAATAATAATTCAATATAAAATAAATAAATAAAAATAATAATTCAATAAATAATTCATTAAATTAAAAAAAAAACTACCAACTCTCTTCTGAAAATAGAGGGACTGTCTTTATAACTTAGAAGGGAGTTGATAGTACCAAAAATATTTTAACAAATATATATATTGTTTCTTTAAATTTGTTAAATGTATTTGTTAAATGTAATTAACAGATTATGGCAAATTATTAATTGTAAAAACAGATTTAGTAGTTTAGTAAAAAATGTAAAAATATAAAAAAAAATACTATCTGTAATCCCATCAAGAAAAAACCACCTGGATTAGTCACTAGAGGCCAGGTCATATGTATGAACAATAAATAAATTAAATAAATAAATGTTCTAATAGACTTTCAAAGTGAAACGTGTGTTAAAATTAGAAGCGTACAAAAAAAGTAAAAAAACATATTCTGCAAAAACTCTTAAGTACATCCAAAAAAATGTAAGTGTACTTTTAGATGTAAATTTTTAATTATATAATAGATTAATATCAAAATTTGATTTCCATAAAATGGTAGATGAAAAATTTAGAATAGTTAACTAAATGATTTTGCATGTAATTGTAGGTTATTTTGTTTACTGTAAATATTTTAGGTATACATTTTCGTAATAAAATTATATGTTAAAAACCAAAATTAATGCTTTCTAATTCCTAGAAATAATTACGTACACCGATTTGTGTACCTACATGAAGCTCCAAGTAGGCCTCAATTTACCCATCTTCGGGACTCAACTCGGCCATTGGAAAGACGGATTAAAAATTCTGGGACTCAACTAGGTTACTCCGCGAGGAACAACTGTAAAATCTTAAATGGAAAACTACATTTTTCAGTGAAGATTAGGATTCTACCTGAAAAAGTTTTATTTGAGTTGTTTTCACCATAATAGATCGCCATAGATCGCGCTGATCGCAGAAAAACATTATACAGATCCAAAGTCTGAAAACTAATTGTGATAGTACTTACTGAACCCAGTTTTTTAAGAATGCTTTTTAGGATTAGATTTTGCAATAGAAAATGGGGGTTTCTATTAAATAGTTCAAAGTTATCCCCCACGCCATCCCCAGGGGGTAGAGTGGGTTGTTGTGTTTGACGACAATCGATAGATTTTTAAAAAATACTGAACACGACGTGTTTTTCAGTTCTTCGATCCGATGTTCCAAAATATTCTACCGCCCCGCTACTTTTGACACTCCCTGTGTATAGTATGTATAGTATGTATTTATATTTCTGAAATTTTCCGTTTTTAATAATCCTGTAAAATTAATTATTTACGTCTAATATAAAATTTGTTTTAATTTAATAATACACCCACAGGGACAAATTAACGGCCCACCTTATATTTCTTTCAATTTGCAATATTTGTCAATATTGGACATTAAATTGTATAAAAGATACTGTGAAAACTACTTTTGAGGAAAACAAACAATGAAATTATGAAAAAATGTATATCAATGTTTAAAAATGTTCGAAGAAAATTCAAAAAAACATAAAAAAGAAAAACATAATAAAACGTTAATAGTCTAATTAAAAAAAAATATGAGTAGGTATTAAAATGGGCGGAGGTAAATTCCTCAACAACCAGTAAAAACATATAATCCGACAGGTATTTTCCTCACCAAATTTAAAGGTTCCTATTAATCCGGTAGGTACCATCGTCACCAACTCACTCGGGTAACAAAATAAAAATATAGGTTTAATTTAAAAATGTCTATTATGAAAGCATCCGAAATCCGAATAAAAGACATTAATTTCCTTACAATTTAATAATAGTTTATAATATAGATAATATGCAAAACGTATAAATTATTATTTAATATTTACTACAATAAGACATGACACTTTACAAAATCCATTCTAGTCATTTGATTAGACTGATATCTTATTAATTAATTTACTACATTTTTCAATTTCAGTTTAACTTGTTTATCTTTGATAGGTTTTACAATATGCAAACTTTAAATTTTAACATACGTATCTACCTGAAATTCTTTAATTTTTTCAAAGAAAAATAATATGGATGGATGCGCATTACAAAACGATAAATTAAAATGCGAATGAAAGGATTCGAAAATGCGAATAACAGAAGAATTTGCCTCTGTCAACAAATATGGGGAGAATATGGCATTTTCGTCTATATAAGTTTCAACTAAATAATCAACATAATATGTATCTATCTTAAATTTCATTTCCTGGTTTGCATGACATTAAATCAAACACAAACCAATCTGATACGTCTTCTGATTTTATATGTAAGGCCAAAAGTTCGTTTAAACCACTTGCCTCTTTCAGAATCATTTTTATATTCTGATATTAAATCAAGAGACCAAGACATATCTATACCAAGCTTAGTGTAGGTGAAATTTACAATCATGTATTTCAGTGTTCGGACACATTTCAACGATTGCATTCCTTTTCAAAATCTTCAAAAATTTTACTAGCATTAAACTCAATTTTGAGAGCTTTACAAATTTCTGATTTTAACAAATAAAAAATATTGTTGTAAATTTCTGTTTTTTGTTCGGCAGTAAACAGTATAATAAAGAAATATAATGCCCATTAATTAGTCCATGAATAATGAATAATTACAATGTGCCATCCATATAATAAAATTCAATGTGGCTAAAAGTCTTATATTTGTTTCACAACTAAATACAATTACTAAGAAGAGCAAGTAGAACATCGAGATTGGACCGGGTTAGAAATGAGGAAGAAAAGCGAAGAATGAATTTACAGGAAACGGTTGTAAAATGCATTGAGAAGAAACAATTAATGTGGTACGGACATGTTCAGAGAATGGGGGAGGAAAGACTGCCAAAGAAAATTATGAAATGGATACCTACAGAAAACAGAAAAAGAGGAAGGCCAAGAACGACATGGATACAAGGAGTAAGACGATCAATGAGTGTACGAGGATTAGAAGATGAAAACTGCAATGATAGAAGATATTGGCAACAAGGCATCGGACAACGTCGGGGGACGTTTTGAACCCGAATTTATATATAACTAAATACAATTATCCTACTTTTGACACAGTTTATAAAGAGAAAATTTTCCCTCTTGGTTGTTTTTTGAGCACACTCCGTCACAAATTCTTGAACCTCATCAATATTGGAAGGAAGTCAACCAGGCATCATTTTTCGTCGATAATTATATATTTTCCTTATGTAACTGACTAATCGTAATAATTGTTTCAGACAAATTAGCTGCAAGTGCTTGGCATATAATTTTTGCTGGTTTTTCAATTCTCTTCGGATTTACGTTTACAATATTTAGTTAGAAACAATTTTTCGATCTAACTTCTGACAATCTGGTTCATGATTATGTTGTCGGCTACTTCTAGACTAGATATTGTAAAAGTTGCACCAATAGTAAAAAATTTCGCACTACAAGTTGTTTTATCCTCCAGAACACTTCTTCACTTTTTAAAACTTTCACTTTATAAAAAAAAAAAATTTCAAATAACAATACCGCGTAAGGTTTACCGCGATCACTTTCTATTAAACATGCCATTTTTGTCAAAATTCCAATAGTGACTAAAAATGAAATACTATAATTAATTAATTAATTATTATAATTATAGGTACCTACTGTAATTTAATAGCGGATAAATAATTCAATTGAATGCCTTTTAGTAACACCTACCTGAAATAACTGAAATACCTAACCATTTTGTAGTGTATTATAAATAGTGTTTTTCCGATTATAGCGCCATCTATCCATAATTCGAAAAAATGTCTCGAATAAAAGTGTCTTATTTCTACGTAAGGAATCCAAATCTGCAATCAAAATGGAGGCTCCTATTTTGATTTTAAAATTACCCCCTCCCCACCTCCAGGGGGTGCAGTGGGGGTTCGTGTTGTAGTGGAATTGATCATTTCGCGAATTATTCGATCGTCCTTCAAATTATTCGATCATCCCAGGCGACGAGTTTCACCCTGGGCACCAGGTACCTCGGAGATCATCGCCGTCGTGAAATTAGTGTTCAGTGACCACCAAAACACCCAAGTATAAAAATTGAACTCATTTCTATCAATATTTCCAGTGTTCTAAATCTCTTCGAGGTGCACTTTTAAAATGCATTTTCTTATGAACAAAATTTTTTTCGGAGATCAATTTAGTTCACAAAATTGCCTGAGACTGCTTCAGATCGAATGCAAAAAGTTGCATGACGATTCATCTTACTGAACAAAATTCCTAGGTTTAATGCTTCGTTGCCTCGCCTATTGAGCTCTCCGAATGATGTACGGGTTGGTGTTCTTGATCTTACCCATTTTTTTATTGTGCCAAATGTGTTCAATTGCGTTAAAATCGGGACTGCGTGCCGTCTTGTACTGCAACTCGAGATGACCGTTTCATTGTCAGTCACATGTTGAGAAATCGCTTTTGCACCTCTCCGGTAGCTCGTACGTATCTTTTTGAGGTGAGAAATGTTAGTCTGAGTGAACATATTATTAGAAGAACACTGACAAAAAGAGATTTGAGGGCTTTAAATTCAGCTGGCGCGCTACAATTGCTCCCACAACACCGTAGAACTAGACTAGGTTTTGCGAGAGAATATACTAACTGGGCTGTGGCGGAATGGAAGAACGAACTATACTCAGATGAGAAAAGAATAGTCCCAGGATATCCAGATGAACGTCTGCGTGTCTAAAGGCGTAAAAATGAAAGGTTTGCTCCATACGCTATAACCGAAACAGTGGCTTACCGAGAAGGGTCAATAATGAATTGGGGAGATATCTCTTACGAACCTCGTACTGATCTTTTTGTGTTCGATAGAGGGAGTGTTATTGCTCAAAAATACGTGACAGATGTTCGCCAAGACAATGTCATGCCTTTCGCACCGTTTATTGGTGAAAACTTTAGATTAATTCATAACAAAACATGTTGCCATACTGCAAGTTTCACTCATTAGTACCTTAATGAAGTCGTGATTCAAGTTTTACAATGGCTGGCACGCAGTACCGATCTGAACCCAATTGAACACATTTGGGAAAACTTCAAAAAACGGGAAGAGCAAGAGTACTACCCCCTATATCCTTCGAAAAGTTTAAAGAGGCTGCGGTAGAGGAGTGGCAAATATCCCCTAATCAGTTGTCCAAGATATCATGCATGGATTGCCGAACCGGCTCCAAGAAGTCATAAGGGATAGAGGCGGCAACACCCATTATTAGTACTCATAATTGTTCTTAATTAGACCATAATTTTCAAATATGTTTGTTTGAATTTTCTTCAAAGAATTTTTAAACATTGGATTTTGGCTAAGCATCCCTTGATGAACGACTTTTTGTGAATAATTTTGTTGTTTTCCTTTCCTCAAAGGTAGCTTTCACCGTACTTTTACAAAATGTGGTCCAATATTGACAATTTCTGCAAACTGAAATAAATACAAGGTGGACAGTCAATTGTGCCGGTGAGTGTATTCTTAATTATTATGATGAATTCCAAAATACTCACACATCTTTACTCTCGGTTTTCTTGGTTGAGCAATTATTACTATTATCGGATATTAGATCCAATTTTATAGTTTTATAGTAAAGTGATGTCAAAGTCGCCACATCTGAACATCTACTTTTTTGGGATTTGTTAATTTTCACTTCTAAGGATTCCTATTTTTTCCTATAGACAGTTTCCTTAATTTTATTACTATTTTTCAGACTATCTTGACAAAAATTTTTTTTTGCGTAACCCTCAGCTCTACTTCAATTGTTCATTAGTTGCGTTTAGTGTTTATAAATATACACATGTATAAAACCATTCACCTCTCTTATTATATGATACAATCTCTTATTATAGGACAGGATTTCTAAAGCTTTTAATTAAAAAAGTAATCAAACACAATATGAAGCACGAAAATTTGCGTTTCAAGATATTATTATTACATCAATGTCAACTATATCAAGAACATGTAATTTAAAATTCACTTAATTCCATTTTCGTAATAACCCCTAATTGATCAATTTGGCTTTTCGCTTGATTTGTTTATTCAGGAAAAATAGCTCATACATCTGTCCTTATAGTCCCGAATACCGCCTTCTCAGCATTCACTTAGCTAAATTAGCTTTTCTTTGCTGGAAAGAAGAAGACGAAAACATAGCAATTGACTTGCTATTTATTAGAATGCCCAAACCAGAAAATTGGAGACAGAATATGTGTTTGTATTCGAGTTCTTTTATTCCGTTCCAGCCATTCTTTATTTCATCTTTCTAACTTTTTAAATTCCGGTGGGGTTTGGCTTTTACCAGTTAGTCTGATAGTCAAGTCAATTTCAATAAAATTCGGTAAAATGTAAGATATTTAAATTTACACTAATTTAATATACAAGGTGTCCCAAAAGTAGCGGAACGGTCGAATATTTCGCGAACTAAACATCGTATCGAAAAACCGAAAAATACTTTTTCAATCACATTCAAAAATCTATCCAATGACACCAAACACCAACCCCCACTACACCCCCTGGAGGTGGGGTGGGGGTAACTTTAAAATCTCAAATAGAAACCCCTAGTTTTTCTTGCAGATTTGGATTTGCTACGTAAAAGTAAGCAACTTTTATTCAAGACATTTTTTCGAAATCCTATCGAATAACACCAAACATGACCCTCCAACTTACCCCCTGGAGGTGGGGTGGACGATAACTTTAAAATCTTAGATAGCAATCCCCACTTTTTATTACAGATTCGGATTCATCATGAAAAATTAAGCAACATTTATTCGAATCATTTTTTAGAATTGTTGATAGATGGTGCTTTAATTGGAAAAATACGATTTATTAGCGCCATCTATCGGCAATTTTAAGAAATGTTGCTTAATTTTTCATGAAGAATTCGAATCTGCAATAAAAAGTGGGGGTTGCTATTTAAGATTTTAACGTTACCCCCACCTCACATCCATGTGGTAGGTTGAAGGGTCATGTTTGGTGTGTGTCGATAGGTTTTCGAAAAATATTAAAAACCTGTTTTTGGTTTCTCATTTGGAAAAGTATTTCTCCTGATATTAGACCGTTTCCATAATTTACCTATGCTATCAGGATAAATCATTTTTTCCAATTATAGCGCCATCTATGCACAGTTCGAAAAAATGTCTTGAATAAAAGTTGCTTACTTTTACGTAACGAATCCAAATCTGTAAGAAAAACTGGGGATTTCTATTTGAGATTTTAAAGTTACCCCCTACCCCACCTCCAGGGGGTGTAGGGGGCGTTGATGTTTGGTGTCGTTGGATATATTTTTGAAAATTATTGAATACGTATCTTTCAGTTTTTCAATCCGATGTTTATTTCGCGAAATATTCGACCGTTCCACTACTTTTGGGACACCCTAATATAATAATAATTGCATAATTTCGATATTAATACACCTTTAAAATTTAAGAGCAGCATTCGACTGTATAGAAAGAAAAATTACATATATGGCAATGCTTGGAGAACATGAAGGTACCAACAACACTGATAAAAGTAATTGAAAGTATCTACAGAATAGTAAAAGGACGTATACATATAGTAGGAGAAAGATCTGAAGAATTCAACTGGGAAAGAGGTATGAAACAAGGTCTTAGCCCGTTACTGTTCATAATAGTCATGAACGAATTGACTTGAATAAAAATACTGGAGAAAGAACCAACGAAATACAGAAAACCATAGGATACCAAAGATTACAGCCAGTAAAAATAGAAGCCTTATTGTATGCGGATGACAGTCTTTATAGCTGGTTCCGTGACAAAAATGCAAAAACTTATAAACATATGGACCGAGGAATTAGAGAAAAATTAAAATGGAAATAAACATAGAGAAAAGTAAAATAATGGTCATCGGCGAAATTGAAGAAAATGAAATAAATATAAAATGCAAAAATACTCAACTGGAAATAGTTACCGCACATGATTGTCTTGGAAGTATAATTACCAATGATGGAAAAATAGACCTCGAAGTAACAAACAGAACAAAAAAATCTAACAAACTGTACTACGCATTAGAGCCAGGTCTGAGGAAAAAAGAGAAAAAGAAACAAAAATGAAAAAATGTAGAATGCGATTTTGATACCGACGATACTAATATACGAGAGAAAATTGGACTTTACAGAAAAAGTATAATAATAGGATAAACGCAATGGAGACGAGATATCTAGGAGCTATAGCCGGGAAGAACAAATGGGATAGAATAAGAGGGATAATTAAACAGGAACTAATAATGAACAAAACAATAAAGAGGCAATTAAACTGGTATTGATATCTGATGATAATGAATCAAAAACGAATAAATGAATCAATCAGAATGAATCAGAAACGAGAAAAAGACAAACCATGAAAAAAATAGATACATTTAATAGTAGATGCGGAAAAAATTAAACAGAAAACGCTTGAAGAAATGTAAATAATATCGCAAGACAAAAAAAAAGTGGAAGAGGTGGGTGAATAGGTAGCTAAACTAAAACCAAATTCGACACCTTAAAGGGTAAGGAAGGGGTGAAACAAAGAAAACAAAATTTAGTAAAGTATAAATAAGAAAACAAAAATATTGTGAACTGCTTATGATCGAGAAAGGTTGAATTTACTGTATTTGATACAAAATATGATTTATAGGTATCATCCCGTATCATACACCTTGATATAATTTTATTAAAAAACAAAACTTTATTCTTCTTATTCTACTTTCTTAGGTTTTCCCTTTACAGGGGTTGCTGTTCTTTACTCTTTGTCACCACTTATGTGTGTTCATCGTGTCTTCTTTACCTAAACCGTTCCATATCATGTCTCCTGTCACATAGTCCTTCCATCTTCTCCTTAGTTTTCTTCTACCTCTTCCTCCATCAACTTACGCCGGCTCTGTCCTTCGTCCCACATAGTTTCTTGATCCTGTCTTTTATAGTCTTACCCAAAATACACCGTAACATTTTCATTTCAGTTACCTCTATCTTCTTTTCCTTAATCTTCGTTACCCGCCACACTTCACCGCCAAATACCAGTGCAGGTCTCACCACACTCTTGAGATCTTTCCTTTCAGACCTTCCCCGATATTTTGATCATAGAATACACCGCTCATTCGCTTGCAGTTATACCAACCAGTCTGTATCCTGTGGACAATTTCTAGATCTAGTGGCATTTTTTTTTGTATGAGCCAAAGTATTTAAATTCTGATACTCGTCCAAGTTTTGCTCCAAGCAATTCTATATCTCCAACCATACCTTTTCGTCCCAACCAAATTTACTTCGTTTTCTTCTTCTTCTTCTTCCTTCTTGTATGTAGGCTTTAAAGCCTGTTTCTTCTTCAATATTATCCTCCTAAATTGTTTAGGTTATCGCACCACCTTTTTCTTGGTCTGCCAATACTTCTTCGTCCATTTGGTGACTTATCCCGTGCTATTCGTACTATCCTATCCTCTGCCATTCTACTAATGTGTTCGTTCCACTCCTGTTTCCGTTTTGTCACCCATCCATTTATGTCTTCTATATTGCATGATCTTCTTATGTTTTCGCTCCTCTCCCTATCCAACAGACTTTTCCCTGATATTCGTCGGAGTATTTTCATCTCTGTTGTTTCTAGTAGTCGTCTCGTTTTAGATGTGTCAGGCCTTGTCTCCGCCGTGTATGTTAATATAGGTCTAATTGCTGCTTTATAGATTCTTGCTTTTGTGTCTTGTCTTAAGTGTTTGTTCTTCCAGATTGTGTCATTAAGAGATCCCGCCGCTTTACTTGCTTTTAAGCTTTGTTGTCGTACTTCCTCTTCAACATCTCCGTAACTGGTTATATCAATTTCCAGATATCTAAACCTTGCTTCCTGCTTTATTATCTTCCCATCAATTTCGATTTTACATCGTAGTGGGTATTTAGATGTTGTCATACATTTGGTTTTTTCTGCTGATATTATCATATTGTATTTCTTGGTTGTTGTATTAAAGATGTGTGTTAATCTTTGGAGATCGTCTTCTTTCTCGGCGATTAATGCGGCGTCGTCTGCATAACACAATACTTTGAATTCGTTATTCCCCATTCTGTAACCACGACCTTTACGTACTGCTTCTATTATTTCGTCCATTATTATATTAAAGAGCAGTGGGCTTAATGAGTCACCTTGTCTGACTCCACTTTGTACTGGTATAAACTGCGTTAGTTTTCCATTTATCTTTGCCTGTATTCGATTATGAAAGTAGATGTTTTCGATGGTTTGTATAATATTGATTGGTATGTTTCTTCCATACAGTAAATGTAAGACGTCTTCGACTTGGATGCGATCGAAAGCCTTTGTCAGGTCTATAAAACATAGATATGCTGGTTTATTATACTCAATGGCCTTTTCTGTGATTTGTCTCAGTACAAATACGGCGTCTACGCAGGATCTTCCGGATCTGAATCCTTGTTGTTCATCTGATAAAGTTGTTAGTTTATTGATTTTGTTGGTTAGGACTTTTGTGGTTAGCTTAAGTGCGGTGTTTAGTAGATTTATACCTCTATACCTCGTATATTTCATATATACCTCGTATATTTATACTTCGTTTTCGACCTGACAATCTTAAGTCCTCCCTCTTCAATAGCGCTTCTCCAACACCCCAATTTCTACAACATTTCGTTGCTCCCCGCCTACGGGAGATGATACTTTAATTACCTAAAACGCGCGTTAACATGTGAACGGTCTCAAGTAAAATGTATGTAGTTGTAATCGCGCGTTATCAAAATTCGGGCCTAAGTTTTGAGGTTCGATAAAAAACACAATTTTTTGGTTTGAGATATACTTTGTTCCAACGAGATTACAATTTATAAATTTCATCGGTTTGATGAAAAACGCTTTTCACGCATGAATTTTTTTAGATATTGAAACAGATGAAAGTCGATAGAGGCCAAATTTTATGAACACGGTGGATTCTCCAACAATTAGAACTTTAATTCTTGGATTTTACGGAGGATATCCATAATTTATTGATATACCAATATGCAAGTCATCATCATCAATGGTGCTACAGCCCTATGAAAGAGCCTCGACCTTCCCAAGTCTATTACGCCAGTCGGTCCTATCCATTGCCAACCGTTGCCAGTTTGCTGCGCCTATTTTTCTCCCATCTTTATCTACACCATCCTTCCGTCTAAGTTTTGGCCTACCCCTATTTCTACTTTCCACAGGTTGTGACATAAGGATTCTTCTAGGAGGGTTGTTATGCTGTGATCTTGCTAGATATCCTGCCCATCTTAGTATTCCTATTCTTATAAGAGATATTACGTCTTTACTACCAAATATATGTTTATATCTGTGGTATACCTCGTAGTTGTACCTCCTCCTTCAAATACCGTTTTTACAGATGCCACCGAATATTCCTCTCAGGATCCTTCGTTCAAATATAAGCAGAAGGTTTTCTTCTGCCTTGGAGATGGTCCATGTCTTCGATCCATATGCCAACACTGGTTGTATAAGGTTATTTTTGTTTTTTGGCTTAAATTTCTGCTTCTCTTTTGTCTACTCAGTTCAAAATAGCATTTTTCGCTAGGATTATCCTTCGCTTTATTCCTTCCATCATGACCCTTGGTGATCAGGGAGCCTAAGTATGTGAATTTGTCCGCTACTTCAAAGGTAGAGTTATCAACAGTGAATTGGTGACCGACATTTCTGGCTCTATTGTTGGGTGTTGATGCCATCATCTTAGTTTTCTCCTCGTTTACTTTCAGGCCCATATTTTTTGAGGCTTTTGAGAAGGTGGTATACATTTCTTCTAATTTGCGTGTTGTGCGGGCAACTAGGTCCACGTCATCTGCATATGCTAAAATTTGGGATGATTTATTAAAAATATTTTCTCTGTTGTCTATTCGGGCATCTCTGACCGCATTTTCTAGTGCTATGTTGAAGAGGAGACACGCCAGCGCATCTCCTTGTAGCAGCCCAACATTCGTTTCAAACGCCTGTGATTGTTTACCCTGTATTTCGACTTTCAAACGACTTTACGCATTGTAGCCTTAACCAATCTTATCAGTTTATCAGGGATGTGGAATTCATCTATAGCTTTATACAATTTATTTCTTAGGACACTACCATAGGCCGACTTAAAATCTACGAAAAGATGGTATGTGTCAATATTGAATTCATTGGTTTTTTTCAGTATTTGCCTTAGCACAAAGATCTGGTATGTTATTGATCGACCAGGCCTAAAACGACTTTGATATTCTCCAAAAAACTCCTCTGAATGTGCACTTAGGCGACCATATAAGATACTCGAAAATATTTTTTAAGCTGTATTAAGGAGGGTTATTTCCCTATGTTTCTACATTCCAATTGTTCACCCTTTTTGTGTAGCGGGCAAACCATTCCAACACACCACTCTTCCGAGATTTGTTCCTCATTCCAGGCTCTCAGTATTATTTTATATATTTGATTAGTCAGAGTAGCACCTCCATATTTAATAAGTTCCGCGGACATACCATTACTTCCTAAAGATTTATTATTTTTTAGGTGTTTTATTGCATCCGGTACTTCTTGAATTGATGGAGGCTCTAATGGTGTATTGTTGGTTGCTCCTGGGGGTGGTTGGTTAAGATCTTCTACTACGATGGTAAGTAGTTCTTTGTAGTGTTCCACCCACCTTTTCAATATTTCTTCTTTTGTATTGAGTATGTCCCCTCCTTATCTTTACACAGTCTTAGCCTTGGTTTGAATTCCTTTCTTGTATTATTCAGAGTTTTATAGAAATTTCTTGTTTGATTTTCCTGTCTTAATGCCTCAAGTTCTTCCAGTATTCTATTTTCATAAATTCTCTTTTTTCTTCTATGAATGCAATTCTCTTCTCTTCTAAGGTCTTTATATTTTTGTTGTCTTTCTCGGGCTCTTCTTTGCTGCATCTGTTTATATGCATCGTTCTTTCATCTTGTGATGTCCTCACACTCAGCATCGAACCAGTCATTGCGTGATGGTGGTTTTTCTGACCCTAGAATATTATTTGCTGCGTCTTTAATATTGCTTTTACACATTTCCTATTGTTCGCTGATTGTTAGATCCTCATTAGTTATGCAGTTGGTTTCGATATAGTTTTGAAACCTTTCTACCATTTGCGGACTTTTGATGAGTTCAATATTAAGGCGCGTTGTTTTGGTACTTCTCTCCTTCTTCGCGTTTGAGATTCTAGCTCGAATTCTTGTGCCAACTAGAAAGTGATCTGAATCAATATTGGCGCCTCGATAGGTCCGGGCATCCAACAAGTTTGAGAAGTGTCTAGCATGTATGATCAGATGATTAATTTGGTTGTTCGTTAATCCATCGGGCGAGGTCCAAGTTTCCATATGTATTTTTTTGTGTAGAAAATATGTGATTCCGACGATCATGTTCTTTGCGGATGCGAAGGTGACTGCTAGGTGTCCATTCGAATTCGTATTATTATGGAGACTAAATTTACAGATGTGCGGTAGATATATTTCTTCCCTTCCGATTTTTGCGTTCAGATCACCGATTACTATTTTATGGTCACTTCTGGGACAACCGTCATATGCTCTTTCTAATTCATCATAGAATCCGTCTTTATCTTCGTCTTCCTTGTCCTCTGTTGGGGCATGTATATTAATAAGACTAATATTAAAAAACTTGCCCCTGATTCTTAAGCAGCTCATTCGTGGATTAATCGGCTTAAAATCTATAACCAAATGTTTGACTTTATTATTGACTATAAAGGCTGTCCCACATTCATATCTAGTTCTATGGCAACTATAGTATATATGACTTTACTTTATTGAAATATTTTTGCAATGCTAAAAATGACTTTTTTGATATTATATTAAAAATAATGAAAATACTGGTCTCCTTCTTTCATGTGGTATCCGTAAAATAGCTGTATCATTAATATTTCCTGAGCAATAACATTGCAAATTAAAATCTCTGGGGATAAACAAATCGAATAAAATTTAAACTATTTGACGAAAGCTGATGGAGTGGAGACCAAGAGAAGATAAACGAAGTAGAGGAAGGCCGCCTACACGATGGGCAGATGATATCAGGCGGATTAGTAAAAACTGGCAAAAATCAGCACAAAACCGTGAAGTGTGGAAACAATTGAGGGAGACCTATGTCCAGCAGTGGAGGTGAATTGGTTGGATGATGATGATGATGATTTGACGAATCATCTTAAAATTTTTTGTGCATTATGTGGACTGCTTGACTTAACATTTAATGCAATATCAAAGTCTTAACAAATGATTGGACCAAAATTCAAAAACTGCCATTTTAAACCTTTGCTCAGCTACTAAAAGATGGGTTCTCTTAATAAGATATCTAATTACCCCATTTTTACCTGTAGCGGTTTAAACGAAAACACTGCCATTTTTTGCACTTATTTGTTAATAACTGGAATTCTTGTCCGAACTGTGACGAGAATTTTTGTATTTATAATGTTTTAGGTATATAATATACAATAAACCGATTTGCATCCTGGCTGGTCAAGTGTCCTGAATAAGGTATATTTTTGCCTCATTTCCCTGCCCTGGAGTAGTAGGTTGAACTTATTTTTTGGATCAAGCTAATGTTTATCGAAATATTTCATGTTTTATTTCATATTTGCATACTATATACTAAGATATTCAGTTGCTCTAATTCACCATCTAAATGTTAAGTAGGTTACAGCTGGAGAACATACTATTATGTTCCATAGAAAATAATCACAATTTAATAATCATTTAGTGTCATTAAAATATTTTAAATCTATGACTAAAACCACTTACTTTATCTTACTATGTATATACCTCGTGTACTGGGATAACTATATAGTTTGTGTTTATTTTCTTTTCGAGCTTTATTACATTAGCTTCGCTAAATTAAAAATAGCATAGTGGACTTTTAGGAAATCAAAAACTTGTAGGATAAATGTGTGGGTGTTTAATAGAGCACAGCGAAAACAATTTTCGTGAAAAATGGAACGGTTATGAGGAAGAAAATTGTCTTCTATTAGGTCTTTAACCCTCAACAAGGGTAATATTATGAATTCTTGCTTTTATCGTGTTGCTTTCAGACTGTTTTGCCATAAAAAAAAACTTTTTATAATAGCAAATCTGATAGCTTGAAACTTTTATTATTGGTTAAATTTTGTGCAAAATTAAAATTATTTCATAATATTTTTAAGTTAAAAAATAACAAAGTTTCTACTAAAATTTTATATCACAAATATAATTAAACTAATACAATCTGGCCTGAATGGAACAAAAATGTCGTGAAATGGAAGAACTACAAAGAAAACATTACGAGCTTAATATTATACACAAAAAACTTAAAGAAACCTACACTTAGATAAAAAGAACTCCTCACTTTTTAAGAAACTCCAAAGGTAAAATAATTCTCGACTTAAACGAAAAAAAGGAAGAATGGATTAATTACATAAAAGAGCTCTTCCTGGATACGAGGCCACTACTTAACACCACAAAGTATACAAATACTGGTCCTAGTATATTAAAAGCGAGAAAAAGCAATCAAACAAAGCAAAAATGGTAAATCTCCAGGCCCAGACCAAATACCATCAGACTGGCTCAAACTTCTAGATGACTACAATATCTCAGAACTAACAAAAAATCTTAACCACATATATACGAAACCGGAATGATACCACATATATGGTTAGAGTCTACATTTATTCCACTTCCAAAGAAACCTAATACAGCATCATGTAAAGTCTTTAGAATAATAATTAGTCTCATGAGCCAGTCCCAAGCTACTTCTTAAGATAATTATTAATCAAATCAAGCAGAAATGTGAAGAGACAATGAGAAATCAACAATTCGGATTCAGAGAAGGATTGGGAACAAGGGAAGCTTTGTTCCCAATGCTAACATTACGTCAATGGTCATGGGAAGTACAGAAACAAATTTACGTCTGCTTTATAGATTTTGAGAAGGCGTTTGATAGGGTTCAACATGATAGGCTGTTTAAATATCTAGAAATGATAAAGATCTGAGACTTTTACAATATATATATATATATATATATATATATATATATATATATTGGAATCAAGAAGCTCCTATTCTGGTAGATGGTAAAGAGACAGACAAAATTTGCATTCAAAAACATGTCAGACAAGGTTGTGTGTTATCCCCAACTTTGTTTAACGTATACTCAGAAATAATTTTTAACAAAAAACAGTAAAATCATGTATAAAAGGTATATTTAAAATCACTCAAAAGGGCCACATCAAAATCACAACATAACTAGTTTTCGACTGGTTTACCAGTCATCATCAGTGTTTACCTAAAATAAATATAACGTGCAATGTACATCGCACCCTTAGTATTAAAAGGGCACATCTCGAAAATTAGCGTTTCTGAGTTTTTGGCATAAATGGGCACAAAACTACTAGTACTACAACTTGGCCTTGACAGAAATTGAAAACGGAGAATATAAAGCAAGTCCCGATATAATGTGACCCTTTCGTACTCCCCTCTCCGCCAACACATCTTCCCGCGAGATAGACCCATTCAGTAAGGTACCGATGTCTGTCGAAGCAGGTGTGTTAGTGAGCGCTCTCATTACGAGTTGAGCCCTTCTATTACAAAACTTGAGGTACGTGTTGTTTTATATTTTTTGTTTTATAAAGGCACATTAAGATTAAATGCTGTATATTTCTAAAACTTCCGAAAATTTATGGGTTTATTTAAAAAGAGTTCTTTATATTACTAAAACTATTGTATGATTTTTGGAACTATATCTAAAGGATTCTTGTTATTACAAAAATATCTGTTTGATTTACAATATCATTGAAAGTTAAATCCTTGTAATACTAAAATAATGCAACGAGTTTCTTAGTTGTGTCCATAAACTACAAAGTTTTTTGGTACTAAGGCCCTAATTATTGTTATTATTTTATGTACTAACAAGTATTAAATAAGAGGGTAACCATATCTTAACCTCTTACAGATACATTGCAAAAAAATTGAAGAAATATGTCATCACGATCGCGAAGAATTATGAACCTTCTTAATGTTTCACATCTACCTGATGAATGGGAAAACAGTTGCGATAAGGACCCAAACGTAAGTTTATAATTTACTAACATGTATAAACTACTTACATATTATTTTGCATTTTTAGGTCAGCAATGAAGAAAAAGAGAACATCCCTTTAAGTTCAACATCCAAACGTTCGTCGAGATCGTCATCTAGTAGTTCCAGTTCGTCTTCTAGCGTCAACAGTAGCAGTTCGTCATCTTCTAGCAGCAGCTCTTCCTCTCGATGTTGTTCACTGGAACAAGGACGATTTGTTTCCCATATCTTAAAAGGTAAAGAAATTGAAGCCCAGCCTCAGTCTTTATCATCTAGAACTACTTCACCTTCAATACTAGAATCCGTAATTTTAACACCACGAACTCCAGCTGTACATTACCGTATATCGCCAATGAATTCAGAAGAGAGTGATGCTGATATTAGTGACAATGATCCCACTTATAATGAACATCAAGGTAGAAAACGTTCGCCAAGCTCATCTTCAAGTTCCTCTGATGATGGTACTTCTGAAGTAGTTGCAACATCGCCCAGGAGATCGAAGAAACGTAAAGCTGATCCTACTAAATGGAAGCAAAATAACCAAAAGATAAAACGAAATGCAGGAGAACAATACATTTCTACTAAGACTAGAAACGTTGTTCCTGCGCGTCAAATGAAGAGTCCATGCAATCAGAAATGCAGATTGAAATGCAGCGAAAATTTTGATGAGGCTAAAAGACTTCAACATTTCAAATGTTTTTGGGCACTAGGAGATTTGCAATTACAGCGTATGTTTATAAAAGCAAGAATGGCTTTAGTTGAACCTAAATATAAGTATTCAAACGCTCAACATCCCAGAGCACCAAATGCTGCTTTCTACTTGTACGATGATAACGCCAAAATCAGAGTCTGCAAAATATTTTTTATCAATACGTTGGGAATAACAAGTAAAATGATTTGCACAGTAAGATATAAGACTAACAATTGCAATTCTGTTGAAGAAGATAGAAGAGGCAAACATAATAGTCATAGACGCGTGGATGACAATCTGAAAGAAGATATCATTAGATTTATCAATCTAATACCACGAATTGAATCGCATTATTTAAGAGCGTCGAACTCAAGAGAGTTCATAAGTGGATCGAAAAGTATTACTGACTTGTTTAGAGACTTTCAAGAAAAACAGAAGAATAATTCCCGAGATTCTGGAAAGTTTCATTTGTTTTATGAGATTTTTACTACCCATTTTAATTTGGGTTTTTTTCAACCCAAGAAAGATCAATGCGATCTTTGTTTACAGTATAACAACTCTTCTGCTGATCAGAGGCTTGCTCTCAAAGTCAAATATGATACTCACCTGGAAGAAAAGGAATTAAGCCGAGCAGAAAAAAAGAATGATAGAATGACTCTTGACAAATATAATTTATGCGTTTGCTACGATGTTCAAGCGATAATGCAAAGTCCCAATGGAGAAACATCATCGTTTTATTATAAATCCAAATTGAATAGCTACAACTTTACTTTGACTGTGTTAAATAAATTACCAGAGAATGAAGACGATTTTAAAGGCTATGGTGACATGCATTGCAATTTCTGGGATGAGACCCAAGGAAAAAGAGGTGCAGTGGAGATTGGAAGTTGCGTTTTAGACTTTTTAAAGAAGGTTTGTGAGGATGCAGGTGAACATGAAGTTAACGTAACATTTGTAACAGATAATTGTTGTGGCCAAAACAAAAATAAATACATAGCTTCTTTATACATGTTTGCAGTCACTACTATAAAAAAACTTAAAGGGCATAACTCACAAATTCCTTATAAAAGGTCATACGCAAAATGAAGCCGACAATGTACACATGCTGATACAGAAACAAATATCAAGAGATTTAAAAGCTGGTCCAATCTTAACACCACTTCAGTACACCACCGCAATTCAGAGAGCTAGGAAAACGGGGAAACCTTTTATCGTTCATACTTTGAATCATGATTTCTTTTACGACTTGAAAGATTTACAAGTCAAGTGGGGATATAATTTCAACGTTGACGAAGAGAAGAATACCATCGTATGGAATAACATCAAAGTTATGAAATTTACGAAAGGGAACCCATTCTTTTTTCAATATAAGACATCATACAAAGACGCGTTTAAACAAATAAATGTTAGAAACAAAAGAAAGAAAATGTTAGATAATAAAGAAATATCTATCAAAACAGTTTATAGTGCGCCATTTGAGTTAAGTTTAAATAAGAAACAGGATCTCAAAGAATTAATTTCTAAGAGACTTATTGACCCTTATCATGCCTGTTACTATAATAATATGTTAATGTAACTGTTTTCTAATTGTAATTTTTAATACTTTGTTTTATTTTTGAAATGATTTATGACTATTACTTAAAACTTAAACCTGCTGGCTATTTTATATTTCATAGTTCTTTAGCTACTATTCCAGTCGTTAGCTATTCTATTCTATTCAAACACGACTGATTGTAAAAAATGAATATGATAGATCTTAAGCGCTCGCACAAAAGAAGAATGATTTTATGTTGAGAAAATTTGTTAATTTTTTTGTTTAGTAAATTCAGTAATTTTTTGTGAAAACTATTTTAGTTTTGTGTTACATTATAAACGTTAAGACAATTCTGGTTTTTTTTATATGACTGTCCCAAAAAGAGTGTTATAGTTTTTGTTATTGGATTTGTATGCTACATGCTTATTACTTTTTGGTTTTTGAGAATAAAGTTATTTTTTGTTAATCTTTTACGATTTAATGTTTTATTAATTCCTTTACAAGAGGCACTTTTATCATTGAAAGTAGTTAAACATTATTATTACACAGCCATAGTTAGATTTGTAACTTAAAAAATAGTGTATATTTAATCATTAAAAGGCTTAATTCGTAAGATGCCTTCAAAATTTAAAGAAATTTAGTGGGAGAGGGGCCTATCTTGGGAGAGATTTTTTGAAACGTTTTTTTTTTAATTAAATTATTTTTTTTTGTAATATTTCGATTATCCATTATAGAGTACAAATACTGTATCTTTTCAAATAAAAATGTTATAGGTGAGTAAATGAAAACGATGAAGTTGCTTAATCTTTAATCTCGTTTTCCCAAAAGTAACGATTTTCGAGATGTGCCCTTTTAATACTAAGGGAGCGACATGCTAACGACCAAGATATTGTTTGACAAACATATGTGAGTCAAAGCCCAGTAAAAGTTGTCCGTCAAGGAAACATTTATTTAAAATGTTACATCAAACTAGGATGTTTAAAATATTTGGTTAATCTACCCCAGGTAACATCTGAGCTTTGGATATGACTTGTTCACATTTTAAAAGTATGACGGTCAGTTGCCGTAAAATAAAATTCTAGTTTTATTTTAAACGATTTTTCCATAATATTTGCTAAATTTGAAGTAAAACGCGCTACAAAAGGATAACTTTGATACAATTTGCATTTGAAGTTCTTTCGTGGCGCGTTTTACTTCAAATGTAGCAAATATTATGGAAAAATCTTTTAAAATAAAACTAGAATTTTATTTTCCATCAAAATGAAAATACATTATCGCGCCACGTAATATTCATATCATCTCTTTTGTAGCTGGAATATTGTGTGCGCCACTCATTTTTACGGCGTATAGCGGTTTTTTACTCTTGTATCAGGAGTTTTTCAAAGTTATTTATAAATTAAACGTATAAAGTTAAATGCAATGTTTATCGAATACACGTTAAGCTTTATAAATAGTGTCTCATGTAGGGATATTAGAGAGATATCGCAAATGCAAACGATAATATCGTGTCAAGACGTAAATAACGTATAACGTTCTATTTCAGCACAGGCAACAAGAGAGTTATCGCAAATGTTCTGGGGCGGGGCTTAACGTTATTATGACAACCGACGTTTGGTATTACAATGTAACCTAGAAATTAATTTTGAGGAATACTGTAATTGTTTGTTTTTGAAAAATGAATTTGGATATTGAGCTGGTTGACATGCATTTTAATTTTAATGATTTAACCAACAATAAATATAAATAGTATAAAAATAATATAAAATATCTGAATAAATAATATCCTAACCACAAAAAGTAGTCTATTGTAGACAAAATAAAAATGCACGTATTTCTCAACATAAGATGATTCACAGTATTTAGTTTATAAAATTTGTATTCTATACATTATTTTTATGTTTCATCCCAAATGTCAAATTAGCGTTAACGTTATTACCGTCCCTTATTTCAACCTAAATAGCGGGACACGCTATCCGGTATTAGCGTAACATTCATTCTGCGCTTGCGTACATGTCAAAATAGCGTATTCCGCTATTAGCGTGCGATAAAAATGCATTTTCGATATCTCTCTATTATGCCCCACTGGCGAGAACTTCCGTTCTCTGGTAATAAGTTTTTACCATACACCATAAAAAAAACACCGTTAACTTACACTATTATGCTTCCAATTGGATTTTTCCATTTTTTTTTTTCAAAAAAATTTATTAGTTTTTTGTCCTTTACTTTTTTATATCTTATATTAGAAAGTTTGTTAAAAATTTTTTTGTAGGTTTTTATAACATCTATAAGACTATTAATATTAAATCCTTTTTAAAATCCTCAGTTGCAAAAAGAGGCGACTTTGAAAGGGTTGGTAATGGTGGTTTTTGCATGTTATTACAAGGTCTAATTGTCTGTAGCTCACTTAATTTTTGTCGTAGAATAAATTTTGGTAAACATAGTTTTTAAGAATTAAACAAGCTACATTTTTATAAGTAAACATTTTTTCGCATCTCTGATGCTAATCTTTCTATTCTGAAGGAAAAAGGCATGTTTTACCAAACTACAAAAATTCGTTATTCGCTTTTAACTCCAGTTTTTTAAAAACTAATTGTTTTAAGCCGGTCAAACTTCTGTATTCTATTAAAAATACATAAATAAAACATGTGGAATAAGATCTATAACTAATTTTAATTAGGGTGGTAATTAGGGGGTTCTTTCCAATAACCTTTTGACTGAAAAAATAGGGACTGGCATTGTTTTTAAACATTTAAAATTAGTTTCTATAAGTTATCCTCGAAAAATGCATAGTTTTTTGACTTTGAAACTATAATATTTAGTATTTGACGAAGAAAAGCTAACATATTTATAATAAAGTACAGCTCGATTACTATTGATCTTAAAGAAAATTAAAAAAAACACTTTGTTTCTTTTTTAAAAGGTATATATTCGTTAAGTAAAGTTGTTTTGATAAAACAAAATTTTTTGAGTTATTAGCAGAAAACTGATTAATAACATTGATTTTTTTCGATATAAAACTAACTCTTTCGATAACCAATAAATCGAAAGAAAGCTATTAATTTTATCAAACTACTTATTGTCAAATTTTCAAGCAAAACGATCCATTCTGTAAAAATTGCGAAGTGAAAAGTTTCAGTTCCTGGACTACTTATATTTTGGAGCTCTATAACTTCTGAACGGCTTAACTTATTTTGATCAATAAACATGAGTTTGAAACGTATTAACAAGTAGTATCTGATGCATCCAAGATGATCCAAGTATGATAACTGAACGTATTACAGGAATTATTGAGCTTGAAAAACCGTTTGCCCCATAAGAAATATATTTGATCATAATAATGAAGCCTATAACTTAAAAATTCGAATTTTCCCAGATATGAGGTATACACCGTTAGACGCGACTAGAGACCTTCTACAAACGCTTAGTTATTGGCGCAATTCGTAGGTTGAAATTTTGAGTAATTGTTGAAAAACCAAAATTTTCAAAGTTTAATTTTTCAGTTTTTCGGCTATGGTGAGCAGTGTATATGTCTCAGCTTGATAGCTTAGGCACCATTTGAAAGTTTAACTGAACCGTATTAATTTGTTGTATTTACGGTTTTCCTGTCTCTCCTTGAACCTAAGGCATATACGCCCTAAAAATATGCTATTTTGTATCTCCCTAGCCCTCTAGCTGGCTTACGGGTAGTCAGAAGTCAAAAATTACAGCGGTTCTGAATCGGCCCTCACATCCTGTTGAAATACAGAAAAAAAAATTCAGATCGGTGTAACTTTTCCACACACATACATACATACATACAAACATATTATCCACAAACATTTTCCCGTTTTTAAATAAAAATTGAGTCATACTTCTGAGCTCGGTAACTTTTGAATGGTATAACCGATATTCAAAATTAGACATCCGTTGGAAATATAATGATCAGTACTATCAGAAGCCGTAAAGGTCGGACTTAAATTTTTGAAATTTTTGGGAGTTTTAAGGACGAGAACGAAAAACAGACCCTAAATGGGAAGGGCCGTAAAATTCACACCCTTGGACCAAAATGGAGAGTTGACATATGGATGGGTGAGTCTTTTCCTAAACTTTAAGATGGAATTTGGTCCAATTTTAAATTCAGTCAGATTTAGAAAATCGAAAATTTTGTGTATATATAGTGTCGCTTGTAGGGCTATTTTTGTTGGGGTTGTGCGCCACTGACGGGAACTGCCGTTCTCTGGTAATTTCTAGAAATTGTTCTACGTACGGTCATTCGTAAAACATTATATCTTCGGCCAATATTTCGCAGACTTTCCAAATTGGTTCTCCATACTCTGAATTAATCTCTGTTCCCGAGCAGGAGTTAAAACTCTTGGTCTACCACTTTTGGGCAAAGTAAGGCATGGTATACTATTTTCGCACTCTTTAGTTGTCTGGTAAATCGTTGAGACAGAAATATTTTGAGAACTAAAAAGTCTTACAATATTGCGTTTGTACGACATCTTAACGAACCGTTTTTGTCAAAACTGACATTGTTCATATCGTTTAAGTTGTTTTTTGCAATGGCAACTTGATCCAATGCTTCCTACTAATAATAATTTTAAATCTAAAAGTTTCAGAAAATTTTAGGGACACACGTTATTACCAGGTATAAAAAAGCACAGGTTATTATATCTATTTTTGAGTCTGTTATTTGGTAAATATTTTCTATTTGTAGACATCGAAAATTAAACAGAGAATCCATAAATAATAAATAAAGATTTTTTAAGGAGCCGTTGCATTTATGATGCCATAAAGGGGAGAGAGGGAGACTGTGGGTGTAAAACAAGAAGTGGCAGAGTGACTTGGTAATGTGTGAGTGAGAATTACAATGGAATAATGTATTTTATGTGTCGCGGGGCCTAAAAATGTCTTCCAAAAAGTGTAAAATGACGGGGACTCGTCTTGCTATATTTGAACATTTAAGTAGAAGCAGATATAATTTACAAACACACGTAAAACAAAGATTATGGTAATAGCACAAGAACAACAAGTATTAAACATACAAATCAATGGAGAAACCATGGTACTTTCATACCTGGGAGTAGCAGTGGAAAACAAAGGAAAACCACATAAGGATATAGAAGAAAGGATTAACAAAACGTCTAAGACATTCCACGCAATTAATAACACATTTTTAAATAAAAAAATTTCCAGAAAACCCAAAATAACTGTCTTCAACACGACATACAGACCAGTACTTACATACGGGTGCGAGTCTTGGGTATTAACAAGAAAAATGAAGAGTAAGACTCAAGCACTGAAAATGAAATACTTAAAACGAGTAAAAGAAGTAACAAAAAGAGACAGAATAAGAAATATCGATATACGAGATGAGCTCAAAACTAAACCACTCCTAGAGTACATCGAAGAAAAACAACTGAGTTGGTGGGGCAACGTGAAAAGAATGAGAAGAAACATAGCAGTAAGAAAAGTATGGGAAGCAAGAATACAGAAAAAAAGAAACAGAGGAAGACCAACAGAAAACAGGGATACAACTATTGCGAAGATTATTGAAAAGAAAGGGAAAACCGTAGCAGAAGCAAGCAGACTGGCGCAGGATAGAAAACACTGTTCAAAGTTTGTGTACACGTGAATAGACACTGAAAAGTAAAAGGGACTTAAAAGACTATATATATATATATATATATATATATATATATATATATATATATATATATGATTATTAATATGTAGTGACTGTTAATAATACAAAATGAATAATTTTGGGGAATGCAGTCAATGTGTTTTGGGCTGATTAAAAGAGAAACACTTTGAACTTTTGTCGAGCTTTCGGACAATTTATTTCCTTTATCAAGACAATCTAAAAATACAAATGTTTAAATTTAGATGAAAACTAGAAAAATAACAACTTACTGCTCGTGGTTTATATATATTTTATATATTTAAATATATAATATTTAAATATATATTTTTAATTTTTTATTAATATTATTATAATATAATAATTATTAAATATTATTACTTTTGACATATTTCAAAATTAATTTACGTTTACAATTTATATTTTTTAGAAAGAATTTTTATGTTTTTAATAAGTATGTTAGTTATTTTGTAAACCACGAGCAGTAAGTTGTTATTTTTCTAGTTTTCATCTAAATTTAAACATTTGTATTTTTAGATTGTCTTGATAAAGGAAATAAATTGTCCGAAAGCTCGACAAAAGTTCAAAGTGTTTCTCTTTTAATCAGCCCAAAACACATTGACTGCATTCCCCAAAATTATTCATTTTATATATATATATATATATATATATATATATATATATATATATATACTCCATTAAAATGTTACATTTTTTTAAGCCGTACCTTGCATTTGTTAGAGGAGTCAATTTTATTGCTTTAATTTATAAGGAGACCAGTAGAAGCTTAAGTTCCAGTTTTTGGGGTCGCCACCCTTGTCCCCCGGTCGCCATCTTGAAAATGGTTTGCAAAGGGGTTTCGCGCTATATCTCGTAAACTACTAATCCTACGGAAAATCTAATTAAACATAAAATGTAGCAAATTAAATTTTATACAATGTTATTTCTATTACTTTTTATCGTCAAGTGACCAACAAAAAAGATATAAACAAAAATATGTTAAAAATTTTCAACAAGATTCCTTTTGGAGGTTATAACTTTTTTTCAGTTTATTTTAAAATAAAATAACATTATAACAATTTTGTAGAGGGTTTTTTAGCGAACAATTTTCACTATAAATTTGTTTAATTCTATTTATTTATATAGGTGTTACAGCGCTCCAAACTTGACCAGATTCTCGAATGCTCATTGGGATATAATAAAAACAAAAGCTAGGCTTACTTTTCTATCTATATATATTTTTTATTCATACAATTTACTATGATTTTAACATTCCTATGCTATTATTAACCTGTTTTTGTCCTTTCTCCCCACTATAAAACTTATAACCCGAAGCATATATAGAAACGGCCCAAGAAGCTGTTTGAGGACAAATTCGCCGGTTCAGAAGAAGAATGACGCAAAAATTCTTAAGAAGAGCAAAAAACAAATTTTTGTTATCAAAATCATAAAGTCTGATCAAAATTAGCCATTCACCACACCGTGGTCAGGATCTCGAGATATAAGCGTTTTTTGGGGTGTGCCGCTTGTTTATGAAGTAGCATAACTTTTTTCCTATTGTATATATTGACTTAAAATTTTCCAAAAAACTTCTTCATAAATTATGTTTTATTGTTGTGTTGGTTAACATTATAAACTAAAAAGTTTGTCAACTCAACTCAACTTAAAAACTCAACTTTTTTAACTAAACATGAAACTAACGAAATATGATGACAAAATGTTTAAAAACTAACAACTCCTTTTTTAATGTGTTTAAATATTTAGAACAAATCCCATTGTTATCTACATACTTCATAGATTAAACAGTAAAATTATCAAAAGGAAATATTTACAGCGACCAAAGATACAGCGAGGTAAATTTGAAAAATCATCAAAATTGATTTTCGGCATCTTTGTATAAAATTTGATTTTTGAACATGTTCCACTAAATCTAGATAAAAATAAACTTCATATTTGGATTCAGCGACCTCGAAAACATAAAAAGAGACCAAAATTGGTCATTCACCTTAAATTTGATTTTCGTGGTCGGCATAAAGATTGTAATTTTTTTATTGTAAGCTTATTAGAATTCGAGAATCTGGTCAAGATTGGAGCGCTGTAAAGCCCAGATATAATAAATAAAATTAAACAACTTTATAGCGAGAATTGTTCATTGAAAAATCCTCTACAAAATCGCTATGATGTTATTTTATTGTGAAATGAACGGAAAAAAAGTTATAACCTCCAAAAGGAAACTAGTAGAAGCCAAAAAGTTTTGTTTGACAGCTCTACAAGAATCTTCAAATAGTTCTTCTTCACAATGGAAATGGATTTTCAACACTTCCTCTGGCTCATTCTGTAATGGTAAAGAGTATGGCTGGGACATAATTGGTCTCGCAGAGGTAAAAAGGAAAGGCGAAGAGCGCATAACATTGCAATCAGGTAACATCTTTTATTACAAAGGGCACGATGAGCAAATTCTAAACGGCGTAGGATTTCTGGTTTCTAAGAAGTATGCTAGTAGAATAGAACAATATGTAGGAATCTCGGAAAGAATTGCAATGATTATGATGAATATACACGAGAAAATCACCCTAAAAATTATTCAAGTGTACGCCCCAACTTCAACACATCCCGATGAAGAGATAGATAAGTTCTACAAGAAAATAATAGAAACCAACACGTGCTATCACAGCACCTATACACTAATAATAGGAGATTTCAACGCTAAGATCGGACAACGACTAGAAGAAACTGAAAGCTATATTGGTGAATTCGGCTATGGTGTTAGAAATGAGAGAGGAGAAACCCTTGTGGTGTGGACTTCCTACATAGCAACAAATATTTTGCAATGAACACATTTTATAAGAAAAAACCGCAAAGGAAGTGGACGTGGTTATCGCCAAACGGAAAAACACGGAAAAAATTGATTACATCATGTGTAACAAGAAAGATATCGTAGAAGATGTAACAGTAATAAATTCGGTCTCTCTGGGAAGCGATCATAGAATGGTTAGAGCTAAACTAAGATTTGGGTATAGCAAACGTAGAACTAACTTTAAGAACACGACACAAATAGATACAGAAAAGCTAAAAGCCGATAAAGAAAAATATGCTAGTAGATTAAAAACCGCCCAAGCACTGAATCTAGAACAACTCAGCATAAATAAAATTAACTCAGTTATAAAAAGAGAACTATTGAATACCAGCTCTGAAATAGCGACCCGTCATAAAAATAAAAAATCCAAAATAAGTGCAGAATCGCAGAATATGCTAAAATAACGAAGAGGGCTCTTGTCACGAAACAAAAGAAATACCACAGAATACAAGGAACTTAACCGAGCCATACGAAAACAGATAAAAGACGATATTAGAAAACAGCAAGAAGATCATATAGAAGAAATGATAGAGAAAAATCGAAGTCTGAAATATACCAAACCGAAATTAGGCAAGAAAAATATTATAGCTATAAAAAATCAACAAAGCCAACTAGAAACAAGCAAAGCTCAGATATCGAAGATAATTGAAAACTTCTATACTGAATTATACCATTCAAAAAACGATCCCCCCGACTGTTCAAAGCAAAATCTGAAAAGACAAATAACAAAAGTAAACTCTGAATTAATGCCCGAAATAAGCGAAGCACAAATAGAAAATGCACTTAAAGAAATGAAAAGAAATAAAGCACCGGGTAACGATGGAATTCTGGCAGAAATGCTGAAAGACGGCGGGGAAGAAGTTATCAGATACCTAAAAATACTTTTTAATAAATGCCTATTTGAAGGAAACATAGCAAAGGAATGGAATACTTCTAACACAATCTTAATACACAAAAAAGGTGACAATACAGATCTGAAAAATTATCGTCCAATATCACTTCTATCACAACTTTATAAAACATTCACAAAAATAATTACAAATAGATTGACAACAAAGTTCGATGTATATCAACCAGTAGAACAAGCCGGTTTTAGAAAAGGCTTCAGTACATGCGACCATTTTCACACACTAAAGATCCTAATAGAAAAAGTTAGCGAATACAATTTACCAATTTGCTTAGCATTTATAGATTACGAAAAAGCTTTTGACAGCATAGAATTATGGGCTATTGAGGAAGCACTGGTCAATAGCAGAATCGATTCTAGATATAGGATATTAATACATAATATATACAAACATGCTGAAATGGTAGTCACGATGGATAACGACATGAAAACTAGGCCAATCAAAATCAACCGAGGAGTAAGACAGGGAGACACCATATCTCCAAAACTATTTACTGCCGTACTTGAAGACATCTTTAAATCATTAAATTGGGAAACAAAGGGACTCTCGATAAATGGAAACTATTTAAACCATCTAAGATATGCAGACGACGTGGTACTAATAGCCGACAGCTGGAAAGAACTGAAGGTGATGATCGATGAGCTCAAAAGAGAATCCTTAAAAAAAGGACTAAAAATGAACTTGAGCAAATCTAAGCTAATGTCGAACAAAGATGATAAACCAACCATAACCATCCAAGGAACAAAAGTGGAACATGTAAAAGAATATATATATATATATATATATATATATATATATATATATATATATATATATATATATATATATATATATATGAAAGGAAACGGCAATTGCATTTTATTTCACTTCGACCACCACCGATATTCTACACGACGTGTTTCGAGCTCATGTCAAGCTCTCGTCAGGAACATCTAGGTGGATGGTCGAGGTGCAAGAAAATGCTTTTGGCCTTTCTGGTAATAATAAAATAACCAGACTTCAGTACACTTGGTACGCCGTACCATGGCCGTACCAAGTGTACTGAAGTCTGGTTATTTTATTATTACCAGAAAGGCCAAAAGCATTTTCTTGCACCTCGACCATCCACCTAGATGTTCCTGACGAGAGCTTGACATGAGCTCGAAACACGTCGTGTAGAATATCGTTGGTGGTCGAAGTGAAATAAAATGCAATTGCCGTTTCCTTTCATATCACGGTTCTTCTCCGTTATTGACGAATGTGTAGCGAATAACGTGGCTTTGTAGACAAATCTGTGACACAAAGAGGTGTCTTTTGTCGTTCATCGTCTTTTATGAAGACTTTGAAATTTACATTTTCGCGTCCGCTACGGAAAAGATTTCTTCTGTATACCAGAGAAATCTTTTCGTTTAATTAATATAGATGTCGTACCAAGTGTACTGAAGTCTGGTTATTTTATTATTACCAGAAAGGCCAAAAGCATTTTCTTGCACCTCGACCATCCACCTAGATGTTCCTGACGAGAGCTTGACATGAGCTCGAAACACGTCGTGTAGAATATCGGTGGTGGTCGAAGTGAAATCAAATGCAATTGCCGTTTCCTTTCATATCACGGTTCTTCTCCGTTATTGACGAATGTGTAGCGAATAACGTGGCTTTGTAGACAAATCTGTGACACAAAGAGGTGTCTTTTGTCGTTCATCGTCTTTTATGAAGACTTTGAAATTTACATTTTCGCGTCCGCTACGGAAAAGATTTCTTCTGTATACCAGAGAAATCTTTTCGTTTAATTAATATAGATGTCGTACCAAGTGTACTGAAGTCTGGTTATTTTATTATTACCAGAAAGGCCAAAAGCATTTTCTTGCACCTCGACCATCCACCTAGATGTTACTGACGAGAGCTTGACATGAGCTCGAAACACGTCGTGTAGAATATCGGTGGTGGTCGAAGTGAAATAAAATGCAATTGCCGTTTCCTTTCATATCACGGTTCTTCTCCGTTATTGACGAATGTGTAGCGAATAACGTGGCTTTGTAGACAAATCTGTGACACAAAGAGGTGTCTTTTGTCGTTCATCGTCTTTTATGAAGACTTTGAAATTTACATTTTCGCGTCCGCTACGGAAAAGATTTCTTCTGTATACCAGAGAAATCTTTTCGTTTAATTAATATATATATATATATATATATATATATATATATATATATATATATCTAGGTCAGAATGTCAAGGTAAACAAAGAAAACCAAACTACCGAAATAAGCAGACCAGTAAGAATGGGATGGGCTGCATTCGGAAAACTCTCATATATACTAAAAGACAAAAAGATACCACAATACCTTCGAACCAAAGTGTTCGATTCTTGTATCCTTCCCGTTCTCACTTACGGAGCTCAAACCTGGACATTCACAAAAATGAACATGGACAAGATTAGAAAAACTCAAAGAGCCATGGAACGACAGATGCTTGGTATCTCACTCATAGATCGGCAAACAAACGAAGCAACCCGAAACAAAACAAAAGTAAGGGATGCCGTAGAACAAGCGGCTAAATTAAAATGGAAATGGGCAGGACACAACGAACGTATCGAAAATGGTAGATGGAGCAAAGAAGTTGGAAACTGGCGACCGTACGAAGCGAAGAGACCAAGAGGAAGACCTCAAATGCGCTGGAGCGATGACATCAGAAGAGTCGCAGGACCAATGTGGAAACGCCTCATATACAACAGAGATGAATGGCGAGAAATGGGAGAGGCCTTTATTCGATATTTCGAATAGAAAAAAAGGCTATAAAAAAATGGCTGGTCACTGATAGGGGATTTAAAAATCGCTGGTTCTAGTGAGAATGTAAGGTGGATACACTAAATATCCATATTAATTTTGTCTCACCGAGTCTGACATTGTCTCATCGGTGCGAGTTTGAAATGTGGAGCCCCATCATGCTTTAATGCCTCCATTGCACGTAAAATTAAATCTCATGAAGCAGTTCGTCAAGACTCTTCGTTAAGATTCTAAAGTTAATTTTAAAACAATTCTTCCGAAACTGTCAGAGGCTGACAATTACAAAGAGCTTATTTCTAATATGCAGCTTCAAAGTCATGGGTTGCAAAATGTCTCTTAAAGTACACATCATACGTGCTCACTTGGATCAATTTAAAGATCGGGTGCTTATTCAGAAGAGCGAGACGAACGCTTTCACCAAGATCTAATGAATTTCAAACAATCGGTATCAAGGAGAATATCTTGAGAACATGATGTGTAGCTACGTTTGGGGGCTCCTTTGAGACAGTCCTTGTTTACACAAAAAAATTTCATAACTGTACATTTTTATAAAACCTTTGTATTCTTTTTTGCATGTCTGGATTTTATAGATGCCGCCTTTTATACTTAAAGTTAATAAAAATATATAATTCAACATTTGTTTACTTTTAAAAATAATTTAGATGAAAAAATAGAGCTTTTTCATAAAATTTGAAATTTCGTTCTGTTAAGTACAAAAGCAAACTTTATTAGACAAAAATATTTTTACTTTCTTTAGATAGGCATAAGAAGTAAGAATAGATAGAAGTAATCAGAGAACTCAGATTCAAAATTCATGTTGACCTCTGTCATCTTACTTAACCAGTTACAAATGTGGTGGATTTTAAAAGTGTTCAAAATATCTAGATAAAGACTGGCCTTTATAAAAAGTACTAGGAGAAGAAATGGTTTAAAAACATTGTGCTTAACTAATGGCAGCACAATAATAATTTAATCAGAACGTACACAAAAGTTTGGGAGATTTAAGGGATCAAATCCCCCATAAAACTTTTATGGGGTGCACAAATTTCACCGTTATTTTATTTAGGATGTTCCTGCCATCAGAATGTCACATTTCAATTTTCAATAAAAAAATCTATAATACTTTTTGATATACTGGAAATAATGGATTTTCATTTTGTAATTTAAAATGGCTGTAACTTTTTTATGTGCACATTTTTAATAAAGTAAGTTAGGTTCAATCGAACTATTTTCGGTCTCAGAATATGTGATTTAATTTATGACCTGCCTTTTTGTTACAACTTGTATAGTAGGGGAGCATTGGATAAATGTGCAATTACTAAAACGTCATGGGGACCTATAGGGTTGTGAAGATAAGGTCCTAAAACCTAAAAAAGTTAATTTAAGTTTTCCATTTTAGTGGGGATTTTCCATTTTTAAATTTCATTTTTCATTTCCCAAAATCGTTTTTTCCGATTAGAGCGATATCTATCCATAATTCGAAAAATGTCTCAAAAAAAATTTATTTATTTTTACGAAAGAAATCCAAATCTGCAGTAAAATGGGGGTTCCTATTTAAGATTTTAAAATAACCCCCATCCCACCTCCGTGTCACCACCGTTAGTATCAATCGATATATTGTGCAAATACTGAACACGTATTTTTCAGTTTTCCGATATAATGTTCATTTCGCGAAATATCGCGGGTTTCCTTTTTAAAATTTTAAACTTACCCCAGGGGGTCAGGTTTGTTATTATTCGGTAGATTTTTGAAAATTATTAAACACGTATTTTTCAGTTTTTCGATTTGATGTTAATTTCGCGAAAGATTCGCTTTTTTGTGAAACTTTGTGACACGTGCATTTCCCTAAGCCCCGCTAAAATCGTCAGATTTTATAAATATACACTGTTCTTCATGTACTTACATTACTTATCTTGTCTTAATTTGAAGTTTTTGAGTTGTTCAAAGGATAACTTTTTTACAGACTGTCCCCAACGCTCGCCCCTGTATTAAGAGTCCATATGGTAGGGATATATTTCCAGCGTTTCTCCCCATGTAATTTTCTCGCGTAACTGCGTTCGAGTAACTGCAAAAATCCGTGCTTGGGCTCCACTACCACTAAATTCCCTCCAGTTTCTCTTTTTTATTACCCATATTCCCACCTCCCTGAATTTTTTTAAAAACTCCAGAACATACTTCATACTGTCGTATTTATCTTGATGTCGTCCATTAAATATCTGAGCAGTCTACTCTTTCTGGAATGGAATAAAATATAAATGGTTTATATTACTGAATAGGAAATTAAATAAACTTTCAAATGAGCTAGCACAAGACTCCTGTTCTAATTTGAAATAATCATCTATTACGTCATTACGCCTAAACGAATAACGTTACTAGTATCATATGATGAAAATCATAATTTAAAAATAAAAATCTACCTGTTTCGGGATTTGTCTCCAAAATCGCTCATTCTCGAAAAATGTATTTATTCCATAATTTGGCCCCCCACTTTAGGTATGGGTGATTCGCCAAAATACACGGCAATTTCGCAAGTGGAAAAATTTAATTTAAAACATGGTTTAGAATTAGGTCATTTTTAAATATTTTTTATAAAATGAGCTATTCAACTTACCCATGATACCAGTAGAGAGCATTTTTAAATATTTTCCGAAAAACAGAAATGTGACTTCTGAGTTGGTAAGTGTCCACTGTGTTGAAGTAATTCTCTGTTAATTGAAATTTACGATCGTAACAATTAAATAAAAATTGGTATGTAATAAATATGTACAAAACACTTCCATTTTGATATAAACTATTAAAGAAAAACATGAAAAATGGGTAAAATATCAATTGCGTCGGAGTTGATTTAGACCGGCCTTCGTGTTGACAAAACTTTCCAATATGTAGCCGTGTCTTCTCCGTTAAACTTTAAAAATCTAATCTGCTTTTGAACACAATCTTGGCATTTCCTTTCTATACGTTCTTCTGTCTTTTCTCCGCAACACAATGATTTAATTTTATTTTTTATCCGCTTCCACATATGAGGTCCATGTTTCCACAAAATGTACCTACATAGGCAGATGTCTCTTTTATCAACATTAGAGAAGACTACCCAAAATGGTATAGTCTTACAGAAATAAGCATAGCTGCATAAATATTACTTTCTTTCATAAAATCTTTGCCGTCCAGTTTTCGCCTTCATTTTTTCGTCGTACTCCAATTTATATGATCCATTTTCTATAAAAAGAAGATAATATTACCAAACCGACCGAAACATCTTGAGAGCTTACCCAGTAACCTTTTTCCTATATCAGACTAAATTTAAATTGTATTTTTTTAGCCGAGGCACTCGGCTTCGGAGTTGATTGCATTTTTAATTCTACTTTCTACAAATATTAAAAATAATTCTGCTTTATTCATCGAGTGTCAAAAAAACTTCATAGCGCATACTTAGAAGAAAAACCTATTAAAAAATTATCAAAATTAAGTTTTTACGAAGGCTTCAGTGTTGACTGTATAAAAACATACGCTTAGCTTAAGACACCTTGAAGAATTTTCTACCGCTTAAACCTTGATTACACGTAACGAGTATTGTAGCGAGACAGTGTTCTCGGCCGAGTGCTCGTTTGGTATAAACACACTAACGAGTACTTAGCCGAGCACTCGACCCAGTCATATGGCGAGACAGTCACTCGGATCTTGTTCTATTTACTAGGCCGAGTCTTCGACCTCCCACTCTTCAATCGTATACTCGCCAATCCACTCGGTATGTGTAAACAACTTTCGCTGTGTGACTGTGCACATTACCACTTCATCAGAGGAGACAACTTGTGTTAATCAATGTAATTTGTGATTCTCAAAAATAGCTATCAAATGGAACTCAGAGAGAACAATAAGCAGTAGTATAAGCCGTTTGGTATATTTTTAATGTTAGCTTTACGACTCATAAGTACACTACTCCTTGTTTTTGTGAATCGAAACTGAACTGACTCGCCTCCAAACTAAAAAATTCCCAAATACGTATAAACTATCTCTCGCCCACACCATTGTCTCGGCCTAGTAACAGTTTGCTGTTTCCTCGCCACTGTATTCGTTACGTGTAATTAAGCCATAACGATATCATGTTCGTCCACTTTCTTCCACAATTTGGGTTAGACTGAAGGAAGCGTTTCTCTCTTGTCAAGCTGCCTGCCATACAGTATAGTGCATTTTGGCCTAAATTTTCATACATTTCATAAGGCTTCGGTGTTGATGTACAAAGTTGGTTACAGTTTTTGGTAATAGATTTAAGTGTTAAAAGTACACGTTTAAGGCACACATGTGAAAGTTTGCAGAATGTGCGATAGCGAGTTCTGCAATTCACATGAGTGCCTTAAAAATGTACTTTTTAACACTCATATCATACAATATTTTTTCTACAATAGTTATTTATGATATAAGTGTTAAAAGTACACGTTTAAGGCACGCATGTGAAAGTTTGCAGAATAAGCGATAGCGAGTTCTGCAATTCACATGAGCGCCTTAAAAATGTACTTTTTAACACGCATATCAATCAATATTTTTTCTACAAACGTAATTACAGGACAATATCTACAAAAACTTTTACTTGAACTTGATTCCATTTTTATATTTTTTTGACATTACATCAAAATTGCCTATACGGTCAATATGAACAGCAGTGCCTTAAAATTTTAAAGCACTACTGCCTTAAAATAGCATTTTTAACGCTCATATGGAGTAAAATTGCATTAACACGGTTGTAAAAAAACGTAATTACAGGACAATATCTACAAAAACTTTTACTTGGACGTGACTGACATTCCATTTTTATATTTTTTTGACATTACATCAAAATTGTCTATACGGTCGATACGAACTGCAGTGCCTTAATAGTATATTAAGTATGGAGAACGGTAAGGGTTTTATACCGATCGAAGACAATTGTCTGAGATCGGTTACCCTTAACGTTCGACATGCTTATTAGACCGGGCAGTATCGTCGCCCCCGCTAGCGAAATTATTCCGATTCGATTTTTTTGCACAAACTTACCCAAAAAGAGGTCCTTATAACATATCCACAGGGTGCCGTGGTCGAAAAATTTTTTAAACAATTTTTTTAAACAAATTCACAACAATAATTTTTTTATTTTGAACAATTTTTTTTTAGATAATTTGGGTCATTCTGAGCAAAAAAGGTCTCTTGTCATTTTTCTCTAAAATTGACTGTTGAGTTATACGCGATTAAAAATTTGAAAAATGCGAAAATGGCCATTTTCAAGGCTTCATAACTCGATCAAAAATGATTATTATGAAATTCAAAAAGTGACAAAATCAAGATCCAAATACCTTCTTTAGCGTTCTAAAGATATTTTTGTCATTAATTTATTGCAAAGCTGTTATTTCTAGTTATTAACAATTAGCGCTAGAGTCTAACTGTATCGTCGCCCCCGTTAGCGGAACAATTTCGATCAGATTCTTTTTCACAATCTTTCTCAAACAGGGGTCCTCATAACATATCCACAGGGTGCCTTGCTGTGCCGTGGTCGAAAATTTTTTTAAGCAATTTTTTTAAAACAAATTCACAAAAATCATTTTTTCATTTCCAACAATTTTTTTTAGATAACTTGGGTCATTCTGAGCAAAAAAGGTCTCTTGTAATTTATCTCTAAAATTGATTGTTGTCGAGTTATATGCGATTAAAAATTTGAAAAATGCAAAAATGGCCATTTCAAGGCTTTATAACTCGTTTAAAAATGATTATTATGAAATTCACAAAGTGACAAAATCAAGATTGAAATACCTTCTTCAGTGTCCTGAAGAGATTTTTGCCATTATTTTATTACAAAGCTGTTATTTTTAGTTATTAACAATTAGCGGTATAGTCCAACTGTATCGTCGCCCCTGTTAGCGGAACTATTTTGATTAGATTCTTTTTGCACAAACTTACTCAAAAATAGGTCCTTATAACATATTCACAGAGTGCCGGCCGGTGGTCGAAAAATTGTTTAAACAATTTTTAGACCACGGCACCGGCCG
Source organism: Diabrotica virgifera virgifera (assembly GCF_917563875.1). Lineage (NCBI taxonomy): Eukaryota > Metazoa > Arthropoda > Insecta > Coleoptera > Chrysomelidae > Diabrotica > Diabrotica virgifera. The sequence continues at coordinate 94,290,862 of NC_065447.1, forward strand.
GCACCCTGTGGATACGTTATAAGGACCTCTTTTTGAGTAAGTTTGTGCAAAAAAAATCTAATCGAAATAGTTCCGCTAACGAGGCTGACGATACAGTTGGACTATAGCGCTAATTGTTAGTAATAAAAGTAACAGCTTTGTAATAAAATAATGCCAAAAATCTCTTCAAGACGTTGAAGAAGATATTTGAATCTTGATTTTGTCACTTTTTTAATTTCATAATAATCATTTTTGATCGAGTTATGAAACCTTGAATATGGCCATTTTCGCATTTTTCAAATTTTTAATCGCATATAACTCGACAACAGTCAATTTTAGAGAAAAATGACAAGAGACCTTTTTTGCTCAGAATGACCCAAATTATCTAAAAAAAATTTGGAATTAAAAAAATTTTTGGTGAATTTGTTTAAAAAAAATTGTTTAAAAAATTTTTCGACCACGGCACCGCCCAGCAACATAAGGATATGTTATAAGGACCTCTTTTTGAGTAAGTTTGTGTAGAAAAATCTAATCGAAATAGTTCCGTTAACGGGGGCGACGATACAGTTGGACTATAGTGCTAATTGTTAATAACTAAAAATAACAGCTTTGTAATAAAATAATGACAAAAATCTCTTCAGGACGCTGAAGAAGGTATTTGAATCTTGATCTTGTCACTTTTTTAATTTCATAATAATAATTTTTAATCGAGTAATGAAGCCTTTAAAATGGCATTTTCGCATTTTTCAAATATTTAATCGCGTATAACTCGACAACAGTCATGTTTAGAGAAAAATGACCAAATACCTTTTTTACTCACAATGATCAAAGTTATTTAAAAAAAATTGTAGGAAATGAAAAAATTATTTTTGTGAATTTGGTTAAAAAAATTGTTTAAAAAATTTTTCGACCATGGTACCGCCCGGCAACATAAGGATATGTTATAAGGACCTCTTTTTGAGTAAGTTTGTGCAGAAAAATCTAGTCGAAATAGTTCCGTTAACGGGGGCGACGATACAGTTAGACTATAGCGCTAATTGTTCATAACTAAAAATAACAGCTTTGTAATAAAATATTGACAAAAATCTCTTCAGAACGTTGAAGAAGGTATTTGAATCTTGATTTTGTCACTTTTTGAATTTCATAATAATCATTTTTAATCGAGTTATGAAGCCTTGAAAATGGCCATTTTCGCATTTTTCAAATATTTAATCGCGTATAACTCGACAACAGTCAATTTTTGAGAAAATGGCAGGAGACTTTTTTGCTCAGAATGACCCAAGTTATCTAAAAAAAATTGTTGGAAATAAAAAAATTAATTTTGTGAATTTGTTTAAAAAAAATTGTTTAAAAAATTTTTCCACCACGGCACCGCCCGGCACCCTGTGGATATGTTATAAGGACCTCATTTTGAGTAAGTTTGTGAAAAAAAATCGAATCGGAATAATTGCGCTAGCGGGGGCGACGATACTGCCCTGTCTATATAACGTTTTTTGCACGATTGATACCATAGTGCAGTCACTGAAGGTTTTCACCTCCGATTTCATTGAACCTCCATCGATTTTCATGAAAATTGGTGAGTAATTAGAGGATACCTCAAGGAACAAAGGTGACATGATGCCAACTTGCGCTTTTACCCTGGGGGCGGATGCCACCCCTTCTCAAAGGTGAAAATTATTTTATTAAAAATAATACCATAAATCGATAGAGGGACAAATTAAAAGCAAAATTTGTTATATAAAGTTATTAAAATAAATCAACACTTTTTGAGTCATTAAAGACCAAAAATTTTATTTTTTCGTAAAAAAATGCATGTTTTAAATCGGTTTTTCACGTATAAATCAAAAACTATAAGCTTTTACAAAAAAGTTTTTTGACTGAAATTGAAGATAATATAAAACTGAATAAATTCCTCACATAAAGAACTAAACTAATGTTAGTTCAAAGTGAGTTATTGGCAATTGAATGTGTATTTTTTTCGACGAGTACTCAAATCTAAATATTCAAGCTTAAATAACGGGAAAACGATGCAATGTATAAAATATTCCTGCTAAACATTTGTCAAAGCACTTCAGAATACCTATCAAATGAGCTTCAGAACAAGGTAATAGCGTCAAAATTAAGCAAGTTATAATGAAAATAAAAGAACCGTTTCGAATTTTTTAGGAAAAAGTGAAAAATTAAACATACGCCATTTCCACAAAAATTTGAATTTATAGTAATCCTTAAAAGAACTTCTTTATATTAGCAAAAGTAATGTTTTTGATAATTTTGACCGGTTTAGAATGAATATTTTTGAAAAAAAGATATAATTTAAAAAAATCATAATTGTTTAAATTATTGTAATTCTCATAGTTTTTTGATAATAATTCCAAAAATAGTCAATATACGTAAAAAATTATATCTGACCAAATTTTAGTTTTTTCTGCGCCAAATATTTTACCCGTTTTAGTATTTCCATAGGGTAAAAAATAACCGAGATAGAAACGTTTAAATCTTAAATTTTGCTGTGGGTACCATGCAACCGGGGTCATTTAACCTTTTATTTTTAAAAAAAAGTAAGAAATTTAAAAGATTAGGTTCAACGTACCTAAATAGCACTTGGAATTAACTTTCAAACAGTTTTTAGGTGAACCTGATATCGTAAATACGAACGGAGTTATTAAAAAAAAAACAATAACATTTTTTGGAAAAATTTTTAAAAGATAAATTTTGAAAAAATTTTGGTGCATAAATTTTAACGCTATCAACATGTTCGGGGGCTTATTTGGTAGATATTTTTAAGTACTTTGACAAATGTTTAATAATTTTATGTTATAAAATGCATCAATTTCCCGTTACTTCAGCTTGAACACTTAGGGTTTTTTACTCGCCGAAAACAATATAAATTCAATTACCTATAACTCACTTTTAGTTAACATTAAAAGGTTTTTCTAGCAAGGGGTTTATTTCATTTTTTATTAGCTTCAATTTTGATAATAATAACTTTTTTGTAAAAACTTACACTTTTTGAGTTATTGATAAAAAATTGGTTAAAAACATGCATTTTTCTCAAGAAAAATTAAAATCTTTGATCTTTAATAACTCAAAAAGTTTTGATTTATTTTAATAACTTTATATAACAAATTTTGCTTGAAATTTGTCCCTCTATCGAATTATGGGGTTATTTTTAATAAAATAATTTTCACCCCGAGAAGGGGTAGCATCCACCCCCAGGGTAAAAGCGCAAGTTAGTATTGTGTCACTTTTGTTCCTTGAGATATCCTCTAACCACTCACCAATTTTCATGCAAATCGATGGAGGTTCAACAAAATCGGAGGTAATAGCTCATATCCACCTTCAGTGACTCCACTACCATTATAAATTATAAAATTAAACATTTTCGTCATATTGATCAGTTTCATTCATTTTATCAAGATAGATACTTTGGTTGTTAGGTAGTAACTAGGGTGCATAACAACAATGGAGAATTGAGTTTTTATTTAGTTGTCAATAATTTTTAAGTACAATTTTGATTATTATAAATTAAAATATGAGCGAAAGTGAATTTGAAGAAATTGAACGGGCTTGGGAAGAAGGGTGTTCCGCAATTATTCCCGAAAAATCCAAAATCCGTTATCAAAATATCTACCAAAGTTTTAAAAAATGGTGCGAAGGCAAGAATTTAAGAATCGAAGAAAAGACTCTATTGGCATATTTCGTTCAAAGACATATGCAGTTGAAAGCTCCTGGAAGCCTCTGGGCAGAATATTCAATGATTAAATCCACCGTTTTTCTTTATAATGGCATTGTTATTTCCAAGTTTTCAACTTTTATCGCGTATTTGAAGAGAAAAAATGTTGGCTATAGGCCTAAAAAAAGCGAGCATTTTTACACGGGAGCAATTTGAAAAATTTCTGATGGAAGCACCGGATGAAGAATTTCTAGTTCACATGGTAATATAAGCTAGTTTAGGTAAAAGAAATACTCTAATGAAGATTTTTTCATAATTTGTAGGTCGCAATGATATTGGGAATATCTGGTGCCTGTAGAAGAGAAGAATTATATTTTTATAATTTAACAAATTGTACCATAAGTTTCAATATTAATAAATAATTCGTTAGTTTTCTTTATTCTTTCAAAAAATAAATTAAAATTAAGAGATTTTTTAACTCGACGGTAAGTGAATTACTTACCGTCGAGTTGGAGTATTTACCGTCGAGTTGGATTACTTACCGTCGAGATGCTAGTAAATATCACCTACTGACGTAAAATCTGTCACGGTAAACAGTCAAAAATGATCAATCGTGCAAAAAATATTTTAAAGCACTAGTGCCTTAAAGTAGCATTTTTAGCACTCCATAACGCTCGTATGGAGTGCTAAAAATTGCATTTTTAACACGGTTGTAGAAAAAAGTTGTTAACAGATCAAAAACAAGGTGGGTTACAACTTCGGAATTGATATTTTGACATTAAAATTGCATATAATGCTTGTAAAAATACTCGGCTGCCCCAATGAAAAACACAGTATCCAAGAATTTCTTCATAATTGACTTTTTCACTTTTATGGGTATAAATTAATGTTGTTTATTATATTTTAAGTTTAAAATCCCCGTAAATCACTTTTGGTTTTGAAAATTTTCGAATAGTAAAACACAGTATCTACCGTTATTTTCTAATTTTAAAATGGAAAACACAGTATCTCTCATATAGAAGTGTAAAAGACAGTATATGCCAGATACTGTGTTTTCATTTTATTTTTACAACATCTTCAATTAAAAATGTTTTTACAAACACAGTATATTATATGGCAGACACTGTGGCAGAAAAGGAAAATATAAAAATACCTCCGGAAATTCTAGAGTCTAGACCATTATAAAACTCACATCAATAAAGCAAAAAAGGCTAACGAATTCTATAAATCCGATGTTGTTCTTGCAAAAACCTCACCAGCACATGTAAAGTTTTTCTCAATTGACTTACAAAAAGTTATTTTGCTTCTCATAATGTCAGGGATTAAAGATACTTTTTTTGCCAGAAGATAAGTATGTTTTAACGAAACATTTGCTCCTATCTATAAGGAATCTGGGCAATCAGGGAATGGCTGGTCGAAAGGCACCCAGCATCGTTGATTCCATTTTTACAGTTAAAAATAGAGAACGTGATGTTACAAAATTTATTTTTTGGGCAGACAATTATACTGCCCAAAACAAAAATTGGACGATTTTTCGGCATTTACTGTGATTCTCAACTATCCAGATTCATCAGTAAACGAAATAACTGTAAAATATTTAACTAAAGGTCACACCCATATGTCGGCAGATGGGGTCCATGGAAATATTGAAAGAAAATACATAAAGTTGAGAACGTATACGATTTTAATGATTTGAAAGATGTTATCAAATCCTCAAGAAAGGCTTTCGAAGTTTTAGAGGTCGAAAAATCATATAAATGGGAGAAAAAAAAAAGAAGAGCCACAAGAAAAAATGACGATGTCTTAAAAAATTTTCAGATAAATTCGGTTGTAGTAGAAGTGAATTTTAAAGAAGATCAAAAACACTATTTTTCAAAACAAACTTACCGAAGACTACACCGAACTTGACTTTTTGAAAAAAAAATATGCGGCTGAGCACTTCTTACCCGAACCACTAACACTTACTAGGGGAATTCCAGAAGAAAAGAAAAAAGCTATCCTTAAGGCTTTAGGTTGTTCCTGTAATGCCGATAAACCGAAGATATTTTTCGGAAAATATTTCTTTAAATAATGATTCATTAGATTTAATACCGTATTTTGAAAAAGATTAACTATTAAGAACGATAATATGATTTTTTTTTAAATAAAAGTTTTTCTAAATAATATACTGTGGTTTTGTACTATTTTCTTTAAATATGAATTTAACCTCCAGTAAAATGTAAAACACAGTATCTGCTTTAAACTTGGTTAAACTACAAATTTGTAAAAACGGCAACCTCACAAAATATTTTGAACGTATTTACAGTTAAATAAAAAATATTTCACTTAAATAGTGTTTATAGATAAGTACGGCGAAACTTGTAAAGTTAATTGCGTTTTTCTCGAAAAGTATATGTCTGCAGATACTGTGTTTTTCATTGGGGCAGCCGTACTATTTTTAAAATTAATTTTAAGTGGCGTAAATTAATCTACTGTAGAGTTTAACTTTGGCAACATAATATAAGACATAGTATGTAAGGAACTTGAAGAAAAAGGTGAGTTACACAATATGCAGCTTATTTTGGCGAACCACCCTATATGATCTTGTATATTCTTTGTGTAATTGAATGTCTGATCTAAAATCCCCCTCGTCTGTGTAAGGAAGATGGTTACAGCGTTTTTGAATATTCTCCAATCTCTTCAAATATCTTTGTCTTGGACTATGGGCGGTAAGAAGCCGTATTTTATTATAAGTATATCTCTTCGGCTATTGTTAGAATAATTGTAATTTTTTAATTCTCTTTCTTTGATTCTTCAAAATTTGTATATTTCCGTTTCGTACATTTAGATCCGAGATGTTATATTTGGTTTGCTCATAAGCCGATCATTTTTTATATAACTACATAGGTTGTTTTCGGTGTCTGCGTTTGCCTCCTTTATTTGATTTTGTGTTTTATCTTGTTTTTTTTTGCTCATTGATCTTGTACCATACAGATGACCAATTTTATATTCAAGGTCTTAATGTTGTTGTACATATTTTTGGGCATTTAAATTTTGTTTTAAGACACAGAAAGACCAATAATATCAATTAAAGAGAGGTAGTAAACGAGGAGCGAAGAGACATTTTTTATGTTATTACAAATAAACAATATGCTTAACAAAACGAGAGATAGACTGAGTGAGTGATATATGGAATAGATTAGTTTTTTTATATAAATCTAGTTTGGGCTATCTCTAGAGAATATAATATCCGGAGTTTCAGGAAAATTTATATGTTAAATATAATATAGAAATAATCTCTTATATCTATACAATCGCATAGAAAAATAAATTCGTACTTTCCTGATCTATTTTTTTTTAAATCTAACTAGTATAGCTGAAATCCGTTTCCGTATACTTTATAAAATTTTACCACAAAATATAAACATTTGCTTTACTCGCTAAACGGAAGATTATAGAGACTTAGAGAAATGTTACAACTTTTTTAAAGAGCTGGAAGAAAAACGTTAATCTAAATAATCCTTTTAAAAACAGATACCGCAAAGCCCCGAGTCTTATACACATGCAGCCTCTCAGTATCTTTAAAAAATAAAACATTTCTGTATTCGGGAGAATATGAAAAGCAGATTGAAACGTTTTCAATTGAGAAAACCGTTTATATGTTTCCTCTAGGTGAACGTGAAAAAAGTAAAAAGTCTTTGTCAGCGTCCAGTAGAGCTGTGCCGTTTGTGATTACAAAATTTTGTCAAAGAACTTGTATTGAAAGTATATCAAAGGGATATTTCTAAAAAATAAGGGTGTATCAAAAGGAGCGGATAAGGTAGTTTAAAGTGTTTCTTGTTAAAAGTGAGGCTCGTTAAAAGAGGCTTTATAAAGAGTTCTTTTATTTCGTATTTTTTCTGGTATTGACTTCCTAGCATTGGATTTTTACTAAAGTTGACACGTGTTGATAAGGCGATAAGAAAATATTCTGCCAAAAAATGGAATGATTAGTTTAGGGCCTAGCTGGGTAAAATGATGAAAAATGCCCCCAACTCGATTCGAATTCCATATTGGTCATCATTTAGCACATGTAGAGACATTTAGCACTCACTTTCTGAAATTTTTAGCCCTCTAGGTGGTCACTTGACCCACCTAGTGCCTAATCAGCTTTTTATGTTTTTATCTTTTATCTCTACCGCATCGAGAGCTAGCGAAAAACTTTAAATAAAATAGTTGCAAGTTTCAAAAATTTCTCCCCGAAATTTTTTTTTATTTTTTTGCGGTAAGTTAAAATTTTAGGACGATTTTAAATTTTTAAATGAATATAAAAAAATAACTGAGACATTCGTTCTCACGAAAAAAATTTATAACGTGTATTTTTGCATAATTTTTTACCCTGAATTTTTTCAAATTTTTAAAATTATTGAAACGTGCGTTTAAAAATAAAAACCGCATTTTTTCGGTTTTTTTTTTCGATACACGGTGTTTAAAAGAACGGTAACACCGCCACTAGGATAGGTTAAAAACTGAAAAACAATTGAGATTTGCTTAATTAAAAACTTTTCTAATGCCATTCAAGACCAATGATCTGAATTTTTAAACAAAAAAAAAATGATAGTACGCCACTGACATATTTCAAATTAACAATCATTTTTGAATTCCTCGTGTAATTTGTGACCAAAAATCTATCTTCCCATTTTTTCGTATGACGCGCCATTTTTATGCAAAAATTAAATCTTCTTAACCCTAACAAAGTATTCGAACTTCTATGTAAGTTTCTATACATCTACCCATAATGCAGTCACTGAAGGTTTTCACCTTCGATTTCGTTGAACCTCCATTGATTTTCATGAAAATTGGTGAGGAGTTAGAGGATACCTCAAGAAACAAAGGTGACATGATGCCAACTTGCGCTTTTACCCTGGGGGTGGATGCCACCCCTTTTCTGCGGTGAAAATTATTATATTAAAAATAATACCGTAAATCGATAGAGGGACAAATTCTAAGCAAAATTTGTTGTATTAAGCCATTAACATATATCAATATTTTTGAGTTATTAGAAATCAAAATTTTTATTTTTTCGTAAAAAAATGCATGTTTTAAACAGCTTTTACAGTTATTCTTACCAAAATTGAAGACAATAAGAAATTAAATACAATATTCATTCAAAGTACTAAACTAATGTTAATTTCAAGTGAGTTATGGGTAATTGAATGTATATTTTTTTCGATGAGTACTCAAATCTAAGTATTCAAGCTTAAATAACGGGAAAACGATGCATTCTATAAAATATAACTTTTTAACACTTATCAAAGTACTTCAGAATACCTAACAAATGAGCTCCAGAAGAAGTTAATAGCATCAAAATTAAGCAAGTTATTATGAAACTAGGAGAAACTTTTTGTAATTTTTTAGGAAAAAGTGAAAAATAAACTATACGCCCTTTCCACAAAAATTAAAATTTATAGTAATCCTTACAAAAATGTTTGTATACTAGCATAAGTAATGATTTTAACAATCTTCACCGCTTTAGAATGCATATTTTTGAAAAATAGATATAATTAAAAAAAATCAGAATTTTTAAAATTATCGTTATTTTCATTTTCTTTTGATAATAACTGTAAAAATACTCAATATACGTAAAAATTGGCAAAAAACCGAATTTTAGTTTTGTCTTTATCAAATATTATAACTGTTTATCATTTCTGTAGGGTGAAAAATAACCGAGATAGAAACGTTTAAAGCTTAAATTTTGCTGCGAGAACCATGTAACCGTGGCCATTTAATCTTTGATTTAAAACAAATAAGGCGTTTAAAAGATTAGTTTTAACGCGATTTAATAGTTTTGGTATTACCTTTTAAACCGTTTTTAAAAGAACCTGATATTTTAAAAATTAACGCAGTTATTAAAAAAACCGATAACATTCTTTGGAAAAAATTTTGAAATATAAAGTTTGAAAAATTTTTGTAACATAAATTTTAATGATATTGCCTTGTTTGGTATCTCATTTGATAGATATTTCTAAGTACTTCCAAAATTTTTTTATAAGTTTATGATATAAAATGCATAATTTTCCCGTAATTTAAGCTTGAATACTTAGATTTGGGTACTAGCCGAAAAAAATAGGCATTCAATTACCTATAACTCACTTTTAGTTAATATCAAACGGTTTTTTAGTAAGGAATTAAGGTTATTTAATTTTTCATTGGCTTCAATTTTGGAATAATAATTTTTTTGTAAATACTTATAGTTTTTGAGTTATCTATGAATGATCGGTTAAAAACATGCATTTTTCTTACGAAAAATTAAAATTTTTGATCTTTAATAACTCAAAAAGTTTTGATTTATTTTAATAATTTTATAACAAATTGTTCTTAGAATTTGTCCCCCTATCTAATTATGGGGTTACTTTTAATAAAATAATTATCACCCCGAGAACGGGTGGGATCCACCCTCCGCTTTGTTTCTTGAGATATCCTCTAACCACTCACCAATTTTCATGCAAATCGATGGAGGTTGAACGAAATCGGAGGTAATAGCTCATATCCACTTTCAGCGACTCCACTACCACATAATACTCCTATCTCGTACATCCGTATAAAAACTAAATTCCAATTCTTTGAAAGCGTAAGATATTTTATTTTTTGCATGAAAACGGCCGCGGTGCGTCGTATGAAAAGAAGAGAAGATAGATTATTTGTCAGAAATTGGACGAGGAATTTCAAATGGTTGTTAATTTGAAATACGCTAGAGGCGAACTATCTTTTTTCTTTAAAAATTCAAACCATTACCCGTATGCGCGCCAATTATGAATATAAAATTCTTAATTGTATGTCATAAAATTCACAATAACTACTTTTTAAAACCCCCCAAATTTTATTACAATGTTGCCTGTAGTTTCGGCAAAATCGTAAAAAATGTGTAAAATTTTGTTTTCTTCAATGCCCTGTATCTTGAAAATGGATGGCATTACAAAATTTTTTTATTAAGCAAACTCCAATTATTTTTCAATTTTTTACCAATCTTAGAGACGGTGTTACCTTTTTTTAAACACCGTGTATAAAATTGTATCAAAAAGCGAAAAAAAACCGAAAAAATGCAGTTTCCTATTTTTAATAGTACGTTTGACCAGTTTTAAAAACCTGAAAAAATTGAGAGTGAAACATTAAACAAAAACACACTTTAAGAATTTTTTTTCGTGAAAACGAATGTCTTAGTTATTCTTTTATACTAATTTAAAATTTTAAAGTCGCCCTAAAATTTAAACTTCCCGCCAAAAATAAAAAAAAATTCGTAACGAACGTTTTGAAACTTAGAACTTTTTTATTTAAAAGTTTTTCGCTGGCTCTCCATGCGGCTGAGGTAAAAAATAAAAACATAAAAAGCCTAATTAGGCTCTAGGTGGGTCACGTGACCTCCTAGGGGGCTAAAAATTTCAAAAAGTGAGTTTCTCTATATCTGCTAAACGATGACCGATATGGAATTCGAACCGAGTTGTGGGCATTTTTCATCATCTTACCCGGCTAGGCCCAATTTACTCCTATCGGCTTACATACAGCATTATGATCGTTACGTTTTGTCATTATGTTAAGGACTAACGTGTACTGTCAATTGAAAATTTATTGCCCAGCCTCTCTAATACTTTATTATTTTATACAGAATTTATACAAATAGGTCAATAGGAGTAAAATATTAAAAGGTAAGATGAAGAATTATCTCCTCACCGATCGACAAACCCAAAAAAATTTTAAAATTTTAAAGAAGTATTGATATAAGATATAATATAAAACGTGGAATGAAAATAATCAATTGTTGTTGCCACCAAGTAAAATTGGTTTCTCCGAAAATCTCTTACAGCAATAAAAATAAAAAATCAGACTTGTAGATGATCCACGGATACGTGTATTCATGCTCAATCCAAAAGAAGTAACTGCATGCTCTTTGAAGCCCGCGAGATATTAATGTATATGAAACCAAAAACCCACCGAACTTCCGATTCTGAATGGGGCGGCATTTACATCTTTTCGGTATTACGAAGGGAGTTGGAGAGTTCGGGTCAATGGACAAACGGGGGTTTAAAATTTTGGGCCATGTTCATGAGGCTAGTAAGAGGTTTTGGCATATTTGTTGTCTTGAAAAAAAAAGAAGGTTTGAGGTAAAAAGTATCCAGTAAAAATACAGAAATTATTTTGGAGCAATTATATGATTATATTTATGTATATGTTATAACGGCTATAGAGAAGCTAAAATATCTGTAGCTAGTTATTGACAATATCAAGTTAAATATTCAGTCACTGTTGAGTTTATATTGGATAATATTTCCTAAAAATACTAGAAGTAGAGTTACGGTTATTCGTATTAACCCAGGAGCAGTCGCGCCGCCGTGAGAATAAATCTCACAATGTATTATTTTCCGTGATAACTGAATGAAAAATTTTTCAACATTGCTTTCCACTCGCAATTGCTCCGAGGAAGATCGTAGTAATGCGTAGAAATTTATTTATTTTTTTTTATTATTTTTTTGTGGAATTTATGGCTTTGGTGAGTGCTAATTAGCTTTAAAAATGTTATAAATAGATATTTTTAACATATCAAGTAAATAAAAATATTATAAAATAGAAATTTGATTTAAATTTTATTTAAATCTCTATTGTGAGATTTTTTTCTCTACGCGCGACTACTTACGTTACAGAGGTGAGCGCGATTGCTCCCGGGTTAAGCCAGCATAGTTTATATGCTATAAAGCTATTAGTCTAAGAGCTAGTGAACCCTCCGACTAACGGTCGTCCTGTAAGGCTAGAAATTTGTCTAGTGATAATTCATAGCACACCAAGGCTAAACACCATGACCTAGTAGGCATCAGCCGTGCACGTATTTCTACCAGGTGAATCGAAAAGTGCATAGTTTAGGAGTAAAATAAACTTTCTCCTGTAAGGTTTAAATTTAAGTATGTGTTTGAGTAAGTCATATAGAAGAAATGTGTACAATGACAGGCGATTCTGAAGAGCATAAGACCTTGCCAAACGAGGGGAAAGATTAGAGGTTTTTCCTAAAATTTGTTTTTTTTTGCATCGAACAAATTTTTTTTGGATTTTTTGAATCATTCCAAACAGAAAAGGTCTTTGGTGATTTTTCTCTTAAGTTAAAAGTTTTTGTTATATAAGCGATTGAAAATTTTGAAAATTGCGAAATCGGTCATTTTTAACCCTAAATCGGACATTTATCTAAAACTTTCAAAGTTGTCAAGGTAGGTAGATATTCTTTAAAGATTGATTGATGAAATCCCAAAGAGGTTTTTGCAATACAATATCGGAAACCCCATTGTTTTTTAATTGTTAATCAATCGGGCGCGACACTGTAGTATAAGTGAGGACGTTTGAGTTGGCATAAATTCATTATCTCGAGAATGGGCAAATTTCAAGAAAAATCCTCAAACAGACAAATTTTTATTTTTAAATTAGGACCTTTTGGCATATATATAATACTAGTGACGTCATCCATCTGAGCGTGATGACGTAATCGATGATTTTTTGAAATAAGAGTAGGGATTGGGTGATAGCTCATTTGAAAGGTTATTTAGTTCTCTATTCACTAATATAAACATTAACATAATTATTTATACAGGGTGTACAAAAAAAATTTTTTCTTCTATTTGTCAAATTTAATCAAAGTTAATTTAATACAAAAAAAATTTTGTCCATTCTCGAGATAATGAATTTATGCCAACTCAAACGTCCTCACTCATACTACAGTGTCGCGCCCGCTTGATTAGCAATTAAAAAACAAAGGGGTTTCCGATAGTGTATTGCAAAAACTCTTTGGAATTTCATCAATCAATGTTTAAAGAATATTTGCCTACTGTGGCAACTTTGAAATTTTTAGATAAATGTCCGATTTAGGGTTAAAAATGGCCGATTTCGCAATTTTCAAAATTTTCAATCGCTTATATAACAAAAACTATTAAATTAAGAGAAAAATCACTAAAGAACTTTTCTGTTTGGACTGATTCAAAAAACCTAAAAAAATTTGTTCGATGCAAAAGAAATAATTTTAGGAAAAACCCCTAATCTTTCCCCTCGCCTGGCAAGGTCTTATGCTCTTCAGAATCGCCTGTCATTGTACACATTTCTTCTAAATGACTTACTCAAACACATACTTAAATTTAAACCTTACAGGAGAAAGTTTATTTTACCCCTAAACTATGCACTTTTCGATTCACCTGGTAGAAACACGTGCACGGCTGATGCCTACCAGGTCATGGTTTTTAGCCTTGGTGTGCTATGAATTATCACTAGACAAATTTCTAGCCTTACAGGACGACCGTTAGTCGGAGGGTTCACTAAGTCTTAGACTATATAGATAAGTGGTCTTAGACAAAGCAGCTTTATTTCGAAAATTTTATAGGCGAGGCAATCAAGCACTAAATTGCACTAAACCTATCAATTTTCTGCAGCGAGATGAATCGCTATACAAGTTTTTGAATTGTTGCTTTCTTTGATTTGGGAAAGCGTCAGGAAGGTTTGCGAACCAAATTCATGATGCTAAAATGTAAATTACATTTTGGACATAAGAAAATGCATTTCAAAAGTGCATATAAAATAAAAAAAAGTTGCAAATCGGAAAATATCGACAATAATGAGTTCGCTATGTTCGCTCGCTTCAGTTTTCAAAATCGCTAAACACGAATATAATAACGAAGATTATCCTCACCTAGTGCCCAGGGTGAACCTCGTCTCCTGGAGTTTCATGTTACAGTAAAACCTGTATTACCGGCCACCTGCCAAAATCGGCTTCCTGTACTAATGGCCAGTTTAAAAATTTTTCAAACCAATTATATGTAGACTACAAAAACTGGCAATACCGGCCACCTTTCCTTATCGGCCAATAGTTGTTTCATTTTTAGTGGCCTTTACTGACAGGTTTAACTGTATATTCATTTTTAATCAGTCGACAGACATTACTCGGAAGTTTTTAAGGTCGCTGAACACGAACATAATAGCGAAGACCTTGGCTAATGTATCCAATATATCGGATGAATATAGACTGTCAACTATTCGAAAATAGAAGGGTGTCGACTTGTAAAATTCTGCCAATGTAGTCCAGGGTAATAAGGTTTTTTCCATGACACTGCAACAGCCAGGATACTGAAGCGTTTTTTCGAGAGGTAATACCTATAAGAACTAATTGTAACTATTTCCTGCTTAGGATCTGGCGGCCATGTTTATTTATAAACAATTTAGTGCCAAAAAACGGTATTTTTAGCCTTTTTTAAATTAATGGAAAACAGTAAGACTTGTGAGTAATACAAAGTTTAATACACTCATCTATTGTTAATCATCATTCTCTTTGCCTCATCCCCATGTGGGGTCGGCTTCCCTAATTGCATTTCTCCACACAATTCTATCTTGGGTCATATCAATATTAATCCCCTTTACCAACATGTCCTGCCTAATCGTCTCCCCCACGTCTTCTTTGGTCATCCCCTCCTACTCCTTCCAGGAATCTGCACTTCAGCTATTCTTCGTATTGGGTGATTAATGTCTCGTCGTTGAACATGACCAAACCACCTTAATCTATGCTCTCTCATTTAGGCATCAATTGGTGCCCCACCTAGACTTCCCCTAATATACTCATTTCTAATTTTATCCTTCTTTGTCACTCCACTCTTCCATCTAAGCATTCTCATTTCTGCCACATGCATTCGTTGTTCCTCTTTCTTTTTCACTGCCCAACATTCAGTTCCGTACATCATAGCCGGTCTTATGGCTGTTTTATAGAATTTTCCCTTCAGCTTCATTGGAATTGTTCTGTCACACAACACACCACTCGCTTTTTTCCACTTCATCCATCCAGCCCTAATTCTATTGCATGCATCTCCATCTATTTCTCCATTACTCTGTAATACCGATCCCAGGTACTTAAAACTATTGATTTTTACAATCAGTTCACCCTCCAAAGATACCATTTTATTTGTATTAACTCCATCTTTAAATGAACATTCCAAATACTCTGTTTTTGTCCTACTAAGTTTTAAACCATTTTCCTCCAGAGCTTGTCTCCTCTGTTCCAGTTTTTGTTCTAAGTCTCTTTCACTACTTCCTATTAACACTACATCATTAGCATACATTAGGCACCATGAAATTCTACCCTGTAGTTTCGCTGTTACCTGGTCCAAAACTAATGAGAATAAATAAGGACTAAGCACCGAGCATTGGTGCAATCCTACTTTCAACTGAAATTTATCAGTCTCTCGTACACCTGTCCTAACACTAGTCGTTACTCCCTCATAAATAGCTCTCACAATCTTTACATATTCGCCAGGGACTCCTTTCTTATTGAGTGCCCACCACAGTATCTCTCGAGGAACTCTATCATATGCTTTCTTAAGATCAATGAATACCATATGAGCGTTGGTCTCTTTATTCCTGTATTTTTCCATCAGTTGCCTTACAATGAAAATTGCATCTGTTGTTGATCTGCCCTGCATAAAACCAAATTGATTATCGGATATTTCGGTTTCTCCACGTATCCGTCTATCAATTACTCTCTCCCATATTTTCATGGTGTGGCTAACTAGTTTTATTGCTCTGTAGTTTGTACCTGCTAGCCAACTTATTCCTGTCTCTCCCAATGCTCTCCATACTTCCCCAGGAATGTCATCTAGTCCGAATGCTTTTCCTTTCTTTATTTTTTGAAGCGCTTGAGCCACTTCCTCGTTTGTTATTCTGGTAACGATTGCTGTTACTGTCTCCGTTAACTCCACAGGTTGTCTGTCAAATTCTTCATTTAATAAACTGTCAAAATACTTTCTCCATCTCTTTTTGACATCCTTTTCGTGAATTAGTATTTTATTATTTTCATCTCGGATACGTCTAATCTGATTAAAATCTCGTGCTTCCTTAGCTCTCTGTTTGGCTATTTTATATTGCTTCGCCTTAGCTGGTATCAAGTTGATCGTATAGGTGTGAATACCTTTCTGCTTTAGCTTTTGCTACTGCTACTTTCGCTTCTTTTTTTTTCGACCATATAGTTTTGAAGATCTATGTCCGATCTGGTTTCTTGCCACTTTTTATATAATTTTCCTTTCTCTTTTATTTTTCCTTGTACTTCATTTGACCACCACCAAGTCTCTTTTCCTCAAACTTCTTTCCTGACCTTCTCCCAAGTATTTCAATAGCCGTCTCTCTAATAATATTGGCCATTTTTCTCCAAATTTTGTTAGGGCTTCCTTTCATGCTTCAACATATTTTTTCTACTATTCTTTCCCTGTTAGACCTTCTTTCTTATCTTTTAGCATCCTCCACTTGATTTTTTGTGGTCCTCTCCGATATTTTTGTTTAGTTTCGCTTTTTACTTCGATGTCCAGAACAAGCAGCTTATGTTGTTGGCTTACTGTCTCACTAACTATTACCTTGCAGACATGCATTCACGTATGTCTTCTTTCCTTATCATGAAGTAGTCTATTTGGGATTGATATTGTCCACTTTTGTAGGTAATAAGTTGAGTTTCTCTCTTTTTAAAAATGTGTTAATAATCGCCATATCCAATGCTGTTGCTAATTCTAGCATGTCATCTCCAGTTCATTTCTAGTTCCAAAGCCTAATCCCCCATGTATTGTTTCATATCCTGTCTTGGCTTGGCCCACATGTGCATTGAAATCACCTCCCATTATAACTTTCTTCTCTGCTGGAATATCACTCAGTACGTCTCCTAATTGGTCATAGAAAGCTCTTCTTTCATTCTCACCCAGACCTGTTTGAGGAGCGTACACACACACACACAACATTCAATACCTCTTTATCAATTACAAATTTCACTGACATCATTCTATCACTCGTTCTTACAACTTCTACTACGTTATCTTTCATTTCACTATCAGCAATTATACCAACTCCATTTCTAGTGTTACTACTCCCTACATACCACAATTTATATCCATCACCTAGTTCTTTCGCCCTTTGTCCCTTCCACCTAGTTTCTTGAATACAAGCAATTTTAACTCTTCTTCGTTTGAGCGCATCCACTAACTCCAGACTCTTACCTGTAAGACTACCAAGATTCCAAGACCATATCCTGATTTTTCTAACCTTTTTCTAATTTTTAATAAACCAGTGTAGTCCCAAAAGTACTTTTGAGGCACATCCCATATATAGTCACCTAACCTCTTTTCTGTATTATATGTAAACAACACTATCAGGTACCACTTATTCTTGTTATTTTTGTAACCTACCTATGTAAATTATAAATAATATAGATCGTACGTTCAACTGAACTACAGTCTTTTACGCACCCGCTCTCCGCGAGTTCAATAATCAATTCAAATAGTCTGTCTAGCCGGTAGCGTAAAACTTTTAAGATCAATCAATTTTTATTTTGAATATTTTTGCATCCTCCTTGCTACTCATTTTGCCTAGGTAGTTTCCTAAGGTAAAAAGAGGACCTAGCAATTTGACGGGTAGCACCGTCCTTACTATTTGTTGTCATTCGGCTTATGTGGTCGTTCCATTCTAGAGTTCCAGAAAAGCTCTTCTGCTTTTCACCCAGTTATTAATGTTGTCCACCTTGCATCTCCTTCGTATATCTGCACTTCTAGCTCTATCCCACAGCGTCTTACCATCGATATTTCGCAATGTTTTCATCTCTGCTGTTTCTAGCATTCTTTTTGTCCTTTCTGTATTAGGTCGTGTTTCTGCCGCGTATGTCATTATTGGTCTGATGACTGTTTTGTAAATTCTGCCTTTCACTTCTTTTCCGATGTTTTTATTTCTCCATACTGTTCCATTCAGGCACCCTGCGGCTCTGTTTTTCTTTATTCATCTGATCTTCCACTTCTGTTTCGAGCTTTCCGTAGCTGCATAGTGTGATGCCTAGATATTTAAACTCCATGACTTGTTCTTTTATTTGACCCTCCAGCTCTAATTTACACCTTATTAGATCTGCTGTTATAGCCATGCATTTAGTCTTTTTTGGGGAAATTAACATGTTAAATTTTCTAGCGGTTATATTAAATTCGTGCAGCATACATTGCAAATCATCTTCACTTTGAGAGGTTAGAATTGCGTCGTCTGCATAGCAGAATATTTTAAGTTGTTTTTCTCCAATTTGGTATCCTTTTTTTGTTCTTACTTTTTTTATTATTTCGTCCATGATCCGGTTGAATAACAGAGGACTCAGGGAATCTCCCTGTCCTATCCCATTGCCAGCTTCAATTGGGTCAGTTAGTTCTTCATCTACTTTTACTTTTATTGTGTTGTTCTGGTAGATATGTTCGATCGTTTTAATTATTCCTAGAGGTACCTCTCTTGCGTACAATAAATGGGTAACGTCCTTTAATTTGACCCTATCAAATGCCTTCTTAAGGTCCACGAAACATAAGTGTGCCGGTTTGTTTTATTCTAACGATTTTTCTTGAATCTGCTTCATTATAAATATAGCGTGGGTGCATGATCTTCCCGACCTAAAACTTTGTTGTTATTCTGCTAATGTTATAATTTTATTCAGTTTGTTTGTTATCACTTTGGTCGTTAATTTTAGTGTTGTGTTTAAAAAATTAATTCCTTTGTAATTCTCCGGGTCCGATTTTTCTCCCTTTTTGAAGAGAGGTATTAGGATGCTTGATTTCCATTCTTGTGGTATTCTGTTTTGTTCTATTATTTTTTGGATTAGTTTTAATAAAATTGTTTGGTCAGGTCTTGTCCTCCATACTTAAGGAGTTCATTCGATATTCTGTCCTCTCCTGGTGATTTTCTATTTTTTAATTTCCCTAATGCTTCCGTTACCTCTGCTTCTTCAATATTTATTTCTTTGTTTGTTGTCACTTCAGGTGTTGGTGGTTCATTATCGTTATCTTTAGCAAAGAGAAATCGAAAATAGTCTGCCCAAGTTTCCTTCTGAGTGTGTTTCATTTTTATTAGTTCGTTCATCTCTTTTCTTTGCCCTCTGATCATTCTCCATATTTCCTTTTGTGTTGCATATAAAATATTGAAAGTGCTAATTAATGACAACAAAATTAAACCTTACCAATGACTCTATAATTACGATTCCATCTGACAATCCACACAAAAAACTCTTAGCACACAATCTGGGCCAGCTACTTTCGGTCTAATCGAATCACCCCTTGTCACACAAATAGTATATCCCTTTCAATTTATTGGCGAAGGGTTAACACCGCGGCAAGTCATCCCGCCGGTCGACTCTACAAATATTACACCTATAACCAATTACATCTCATTTGATAAGGGCCCCGCTGTATCCACACAAAAGTGGACAAAGGATTTTGGGGTCTAATAGTATTCCTTCCTTGAGCAAATTAATTAAGGAGAGTTTTAGCAGAATCGGATTTAGGTGAGGGTTAATAAAAATTAGTAATTCCTTACAGCATCACAACATTGACTTATTTCAGAGGACTCAAAGTAGCAAAGAAAACATGGGGATTTATTGACAAAAATATGAGTGGATATTACTTTTGGTATAAAACTGAAGTTTCATTGTTCTTAACGTCTATTTATCCACTCGTTGACGTAGGTCTTTTCTAAATTCTTCAATTGATATCTGACCGTTAGGTCTGTTTTAAAACCCTTAAACGTTCAAGGATGGTTAAAAATGTCCACCCTTGGTAAAACTTGTTACTAAAGGTTTTTATATCATTTCTCGTCGTCAGGAATTTGTTTAGAGTTGTAAAAATTATTTACATTATTATACATTGCTTCCTGGAACGCATTTTCCTTATTTACACTTAACCGCCTACAATGGAATATAAAAAATTTAATAGAGGGGTTATTTCCCTCCAGGAACTAGGTATCGGACTAATAAAGGCCCTTGTCCAACGAATGGTTCGGAATCCGAAGGGGTTGCATATTCTCATTGTAGTTATAATGGAGGGTATCTTTGGGCAAAAACTTAGGCATATATCTGGCAATAGACCCGACACTACAAAAACGCGGTGTTCCATTTGCGTCAAAGAAGCTATTGGTAGAAAAATGTAGGTGTAAAAAAAACTGTTAAAGACAACCATAGTGCGTGCGAAGCGCAATATATTATATTTGTGTGGCATACACAGTAAAAAAACAATGTCTGTTCAGTTGCCGAGATACTGACGAAGCATCTGAAGCTGAAGATTCTTAAATTTAAGCTATTTCTAACATCTGTAACAACTCTCAATAAAGATATTATCAATCTTCTTGGTAGAAATTTTTTACCCACACTTGGGCATATATAGAAACTACATATATTGTTGGGCGTTTAATGGTTAAGTACAACACCAATATCAATTTGTTCAGATATCTTTTACTTATAACTTATAACTTTTAGGACCACTTTTGTCGCTCTTCGTTTCTTTCGACGTTCATTATGTCAATATATGGACTCATCTATTGCTACATTTTCTTGGAATGTTCGCGGACCAATGCCATTCCATTTGTGTCAATTATATTGTATTTTAATACTTTACGTTACTCCATTCTGAGCTATTTGTACCGATATCGGTTCAGTTTGTTATTTTATGTCATCTACCTTTTAAGAAGATATCGCTTTATAGATTTTGAGAAGGCGTTTGATAGAGTTTAACATGATAGGTTGTTTCAATATCTAGAAATGATTGGAATAGATGATAAAGATCTGAGACTTTTATAACATCCATATTGGAATCAAGAAGTTTCTATTCTGGTAGACGGCAAAGAAACAGACAAACTTTGCATTCAAAGAGGTGTCAGACAGGGTTGTGTGTTAAATACAGGAAACCACTACAGATCAATCAGAAACTATATAACGGATAAACCTTGGTTTTCTAAAATGGAGTCGACAAAAGATATGATAAGAACCATATGCAGAATGAGATTTGACCACTGTCTTACTCCATCATATTTATTTAAAATTAATATAGCTGATAGTCCACAATGTATTTGTGGACAGTTGGGCAATCTACAACACAAAATTTTGACCTGTTCTCTTATCTCTAATAAAGTTAATATGTTTTTAAATTCACTGTATTCTTTGACTGATGTCCACCATCCCATTAATTTAAATTATTTATTAACATTAGAAAATAATGAGTTGGTATACCGACTATTGTATAAACATATTTTAGATATTAAGCTTAAATTGTAATTGTAAAATATAGAGTAAGTATTTCTTGTAAATTGTTATATGTTAAAAGAAAAAGAAAAGAAAAGAAAAGAAAAAAAAAGAAAAGAAATATAAAAAAAAAATAATAAAATAAAAATAAAAAAAAAATAAAAAAAAAATAAAAAAATAATAAAAAAAAAAGAAAGAAAAAATATAAAAAAAGATATATAAAAAAAAATAGAAAAAAAAATATAATAATTAAAAAAATATAAAAAAAAATATGTAGATAAAAATGAATGACGAACTTGGACAGTCCATAGTAAAATAGCTTTCGAATGAAGTAGAGGGCTAAAGAAGAATGTTGCAGTTTTTGCTGTGGAACTCTGAGAACATCATTTGGAAAAAAATTAATAAAAATATATATATATATATAAAAAATTATTAAAAAAAAATACAAAAATAATTATTTATTAGTAGAATTGTTTATTATATTAGTATTAGTTTTAGGATAAGATACGAAAAAATGACTAATAAAATAAAAAATAGTAAAATTGGCGAATGGATTTAGTGTCCGCAGTCATATAAACCCAAACAAACAACAAACAACAATCCCCAACTTTGTTTAACGTATACTCAGAAATAATTTTTAATGAAGCCTTGGAAGGACAATGTGGAGTTCGAATCGGGGGTGAAACTATTAACAACATCAGATATGCAGACGACACCGCGATCATGGCTGAAAACATCGAAGATCTTCAATTCCTTATAGATCGAGTCACTAGAGAATGCTCCAATAACGGACTTAAAATAAATGCAACAAAGACAAAGTTACTTGTGGTTAGTAAACAAGACGTCGGCCTTATGCAACTAATTGTCAGTGATGAATCCATAACAAAAGTTAACCATTTTAAATACCTAGGATGTTGGATAAACGAGACACTAAATCCGGATGAAGAAATTAAAACTCGTAAGAAATTGCAAGAGGAGCATTTATGAAACATAGATCTATTCTGAGCAACTCTCAGCTGAACTTACAACTAAGAATCAAGTTCCTAAAATGTTATGTGTATCCTGTATTACTATATGGATGTGAAACCTGGATCATGAAGGTTAACATGATGAACAAATTAGAAGCCTTTGAGATGTGGTCATATCGTAGAATGCTCAGAATATCTTGGGTTCAACGCATTTCTAACAGAGAAGTTTTAAACAGAGTAGATCAAGGCGAAGGTGACTTAATGAAGATGATAAAAAACAGAAAACTTGAATATCTGGGGCATATAATGAGAGGTAGCAGATACAGGATGCTGCAGTTAATACTCAATGGAAAGATCGACGGAAAAAGGGGAATTGGTCGAAAGAAATATTCATGGCTCCGAAATCTTCGTCAATGGACTGGCTTATCGGCAGATCAATTGTTACGTGCCGCACAAGATCGAGAACGATATCGGCAAATTGTTATGGAAGCTACCCACGCCTAAAAATTTGGGCACGGTACTTAAAGAAGAAGACCTTCTAAGTAACTTCTAATGGTTTTCGTCTATGTTTTTTGTAATCCCGGGCACCTATAATTTTGTTTTACAATTTGTATTGAAAATTACTCAGTTTAAAACTGACCACTTTGCTATGCCGAGTATGCACATTAATACGTGGTGACAGCGAAATTTTCATCAAGCCGAGATATGTATGTAGAATGTGTGATGTATTTATTGTCAGACTTCTGACTTAAGAGTGTAATAGAGCGTTGAGATTATCGTCCCACTTCTGACAATTCTCTGAGAATGCGAAATAATTCTTATGTGCGTAGCGCGAGATGTGGATGTCCTAACTGACGTGAAAATGTGACGCAGAAAGCCAGTGACAGTGTCCTAATTAAGGATTGAAGACTGTAAGTCTTTTGTATTCCTATTGTAGGACTATTTTGTTGGTCTATTGGTCTATTGTCCTGACTAAGAACTATAGAGCGTATTTAGAGCACGAGTTTTGATTATCCCAACTGGAGACTTGTTATTGCAAATAACTGACAATTTGTAGGGAAACTTAACAAAGGGAAAATTAACGAACTTGTTTATTTCCTTCCAGTTTTCAAATTTAAATCTGATAAAACGTTTCATATAATCGATTACTAAAACCTTAAGTTAAGGTTATCCGTAGTAAGAACATAACGATAAAAATACAGGTGTATAGTTTAAATTGTTTCTTCGTGAAAATAAAATGAATTTTGACCTAGATTACTTAGGCATATATTAGCACTTTGCATATAAGATAAACCTATGAAGATCTCATTTTGATATGCAAGTAGAAGATGATCATTTTATTTGTATGTTTTTAATAGCGTTGCATCTATGCTAGAAATAAACAATCTTTTCTTACAGTAGATATGAAAGAGTCAACTTATATTGTTTTTTGTATAACGACAACCTGGTTTCAATAGCGGTTAGAGTTTGGTGATTTAAATATTCTGTATAGTGTATTATATTGTGTATTGTATCAAGAAATAAATATGTCTGTCCATATGTTACAATAGCTGGAACAATGTGTTTCCTACACTAAAAGCACGTCACATTTGTTTTGTACGAGTGTGTCCTAGCACATATATCTGATAGATGTCTCTGGATTTTGCCTTAATATTTGTTGATATTGTTAGAATATTTAGTCCTGAAAAGGGGTGACTTAATAAAAACATGTTAAATTTCTTATTGACGAATTGGCCGATTAATTATTTAATCATTTCTCATTGTACGCCATGTTGCAGTAGTCTCGTTGATACCGAAAACTTCGTAGACGCTTTTTTGTACCTGTTCGATCTCAAATTAATTCTTTAATTTGTAATCTCACATTATTCTTAACTTCCTAAACTCTTATAGTTTCACCGTGTATAATTGAAATATTGGGAAAACATGTCAAGTAATAGTTCAATTATTAGAGTCCAGTGAACCATTTGCAACCTAAATAAATTGCCAAATCGTGGTATTTCCATTTGAACTTCCTAAGTTTGGCAATAGCTTGATTAAACTGTAGTTTTCAAGTTCATTGTTCTTGTTACCACGCAAGTTATTGATGATTTGTATACTTTGATGAGATTATAAATTTGCCAAAGGGACTATTTTGACTCGCAGATTATTTAGAACAGTTACCTCATTAACAAAAGCGTAAATCGTTGTTCGAAGTTACTCCGAGTGTAATTATTATCAGTAGCTGTCATTAAGGGCAGTTTATTATAGAAAGTTACCTGACTACTATATTACTATATTATAATTATCAGTAGCTATCAATAAAACCATATTCTGACTCCACATTTCAACCATTTATTTACCAATTGTCCAGTACCACTACCTGAGTATGATAGTAGCAATACTACTGTTTCTTATGCCTGCTCTTAAAAATTGTTGTCTTCATTAGAATAACGAATATTAAAGTAGTGGCGAATAAGGCCCTGGTTTTATAGTTAACAACAAGGGCTAACCTAGACCTGGAAACCGATTCCAACCCCACCGTGTTTTAGCTATTATTCCAGCTGACCAAAATCATGATTTATATTTGTTTTTGTCTGGAATTTACACCTGTCACCATGAATTATTACTTAAAAGGTAATTTTGCCGGGAGCCGCGCCGCAACACGGACCGTCGTATAAAGATATCAAAAACGGCAGTAACAAATATCCCGCGTTATCAGCAATTGTGGTTAGTTTTTTGTTTTGATAACCGCGCATATAAATATATGCTTGGGGAAGTTAAGGGAAAACGCAGCTCGAGGAAAAATGGAGAACTAATTTGAAACAGAGCACGGGAAGCTATTGCGAAGATTGTATCTGCACTGTTGTATGTATTAAAGTTCCTGATTAGAGAGCCCCAATGGTT
This sequence comes from Diabrotica virgifera virgifera, assembly GCF_917563875.1. Classification (NCBI taxonomy): domain Eukaryota; kingdom Metazoa; phylum Arthropoda; class Insecta; order Coleoptera; family Chrysomelidae; genus Diabrotica; species Diabrotica virgifera. The sequence goes on from NC_065447.1 coordinate 94,316,399, forward strand.
AAAAGGTTTAAATGATTTAGGTAAGAACTTGTATGTGCCTATTATTAGTTGAATTTAATATTTTAGAACAAAAACTAGAATTAAATATATATCTTGATATACATTAAAATATGTACAACGCATTGCTCATACTAATGTAAAACATCAAAACTTAAACAATAATGGATCATTATCATGGTATCTACACTCCTAGCGGAGTGATTACCGCCCTCTTTGGGCTCTTCCCATTCATTTTTCGCAGGAAATCAACCCGTATTAACATTTTGGTTTACAATTGGTTATGTGACTTGGCATCTTCGACAATATTTTTCCATTTGTTCTTGTTTTTGCTTATGGTTATCTATTCTCTAACTTCCATCTTAAGGTCCTCAACTATCTGGTTGTCCCATCTGGTTTTGGATCTTCCTCGTGGTCTGCCTGATACTGGTCTTCATTTGGTATTTTTATTGATAAGTGCTTCTGGATTTCCACTTTCTATATCAGTTTCTGTGCCTTGATAAATCTGACGATGTCTTTTCCTTTCAAAAGTTCTCTTACTTCGTAGTTTATCAGTTTTTAATTTCAATATTGTGTAGGTTTAGTGGACCTGATATACTTTGAATTATTTTTCTCTCTAGAATCCTCAGTATTTCTTTGGCACATTATTTGCTGCTCTGTAAATTTTTAGTTTAGTATTCTGAGTATAATATATAGGGTGTTTCATTGGGAAAGTAACATACGTTAACTGTAGAAAGAGGACACTTAGGCGGTGTCAAACATACCAGACTTAATGGGTCTTACTCCATTAATAACAAAGATACTGGGTGTTTTATCTATTTTGCCATTTTCTTAATTGGTTCATAACTTTTTAAACACACTGTACATTTATTTTATATTTGGCACGCAAATATCATTTAAGGCGTGCAATAAATTAATTTATTTACAATTCTAAAAAATCCAGGTCCGGATTAAAAAATATTGGAAAAATTTTCCGACCCCAAAACAACACCCTGTACATTAAATTTTTTTAAAATGGATTTTTCAGTTAAAAAGTGGATAAAAAACTAAATTCAGTGGTATACCTTGATTTTTCGGCAAAATTATTTTTCTGGTGAAATTTTGAATTTGAATTCTGAAATTAAGTGAATTGCGAGAGCTCTATGTAGAAAAAAATTGAAACACAGCTTACAACTTGTCAACCACACTGTATATTGATTTTATATTTAACACGCGAATATTCTTTTAGGTGACCAGTCAGTTAATTTATTTACAATTATAAAAAATCCAGGTCCGGATTAAAAAATATTTTATAAATATTCCGACCCAAAAAACACCTTGTACATTAAATTTTTTTTAAATGGATTTTGCATTTGAAAAGAGGATGAAAAGCAAAATTAGTGGTATACTTTGAGTTTTCGGCAAAATGATTTTTCTGGTAAAATTTTGAATTTGAATTCTGAAATTATGTGAATTGCGATGCTCAAAGTAAAATAAATCAAAATATGACTTAATTTTAATTAATACCATTATTTTATCTAATCTGGTAAAATATTAACATTTGCACACATACCAATAATTTTTGATGACCCCCTCTGTGGCTTAGTGGTAAGAGCGCCTACCTTTGGATCGAAAGGTCCGAATGGTCGTGAGTTCGAATCTCACCAGGGTCAGAAAGGTTTCGTTTATTATAAATTAATAAATGAAAATAGTTTCTGTCCTTGTGAGATTGGTACTCACCGGAGGGACCGCAGACGTTCGGATACAATTAGCGTCTCTTTGCAAAGACAGTGACGTCGACTTTGCAAAGTAACAAGACACTTACTCAACATACGCACAGTACAGATGACACTAGGTATCTAACTACAAAAATTTACCGTACCTACGTATAAAAAAAAATAATTTTTGATTGTGGTAATTTTGAATAGGTAGTTTAGTTTTGAATAGTTATTATGCTGCAAATTTTCGCTGTTTTGTTATAATTTTTAGCTATTTTGTAGGTTAAAGTGATGTATTCTTTATTGACCCTTTATTATTTATTCATTATTTCAAGATGCATATTCGCCAAAAACTATTTTTCACACATAATAAAAAACACTGAAATATTAACATTTTACCAATTTAGATTAAATAGTGGTATTCATTAAAATTAAGTCACATTTTAATTTTTTCTACTTAGAGCTCTCGCAATTGACATAATTTCAGAATTCAAATTCAAAATTTTACCAGAAAAATCATTTTGCCGCAAATTTAAAGTATACCACTAATTTGTTTTTTCATCCTCTTTTCAAATGCAAAATCCATTTAAAAAAAATTTAATATACAAGGGTTTTTTTAGGTCGGAACATTTATACAATATTTTTTAATCCGGACCTGGATTTTTTATAATTGTAAATAAATTAATTGATTGGACACCTAAAAGAATATTCGCGTGTTAAAAATAAAATCAATATACAGTGTGTTTGACAAGTTGTAAGCTGTATTTTAATTTTTTTCTACTTAGAGCTCTCGCAATTCACTTAATTTCAGAATTCAAATTCAAAATTTCACCAGAAGAATCATTTTGCCGAAAATTCAAAGTACACCACTGAATTTAGTTTTTTATCCTCTTTTCAACTGAAAAATCCATTTTAAAAAAATTTAATGTACAGGGTGTTGTTTTGGGGTCGGAATATTTTTCCAATATTTTTTAATCCGGACCTGGATTTTTTAGAATTGTAAATAAATTAATTTATTGCACGCCTTAAATGATATTTGCGTGCCAAATATAAAATACATATACAGTGTGGTTAAAAAGTTATGAACCAATTAAGAAAATGGCAAAATAGATAAAACACCCAGTATCTTTGTTATTAATGGAGTAAGACCCATTAAGTATGGTATTTTTGAGACCGCCTCTTTCTACAGTTAAGTGTCCTCTTTCTACAGTTAACGTATGTTACTTTCCCAATGAAACACCCTGTATTATCTTTCAGGAAGTTGTATTTTCAGTCGGTTATATTTCCTGCCAGTACTTTTTTATTGATATGCCTTCTATGACTATGCTTCACTCGTTAGTTCCATTAACTGAAACCCAAAAATATTTTTTAAAGTCTTCTATCTTTTCAAACTCATATTCCACAATATTTAACATGGTTACATTAACTGTATTTTTTCTTGAGCATATTAGGTATTTTGTTTTATTTTGATTTATTGCCAAACCCCTCTTGGATGCTTCCTTGCACGACTTCTTAAATTTTTCCTTTAAACTGTCTACGTTTCTGCCAACCAATTCTACGTTCTCAACGTACACCACAAGTTGCTTTGTCAATATTATAATTAGGTGCACCTTTTATATCTGCAGCTCTTATTGTTCCTTCTATAGCGACATTAAAATAGTGATGTAGATAGAGAGTGGCCGTCTATTATTGCTGCCGAATACGTTAGGAGAAATAACACTGTTATTAACACAACGAATAGTCTTCGTCGGTCAATTAACGACGTTGATGTTTCAATGAATAGCGTTCGTTGACTCAGTGAACCGTGTTCGTAATATCAATAAAGTGTTCATTCATTCAATAAACGGAATACATTGGATCAACTAACGAAAATAATGAATTGATGAACATCGTTTTGTTGTTCCAATAAAACCAAGAATTGGACAAATTTTAAGTATTGGGTTTGTTGTCTGAATTAACAATTTTTATTAATATTACGTACCTTTTTCGATGAGTGAAGGGGTATTGATCTGGAAACAAGGGTTATTAACGACTGAATTAATTTGTAGAGGCGATGGGAGTTGGTAACCAAGTATAGGTTTGTATGTATGGGTGTTTGGTAAACTAAAGCTTTGATTTCCTCGAAAGCTGTACCGGCAAATTGCGACCGTAGAAATGCGATGAATGACGTCAGATTGCTGTAGAAAACTCGGGGTGCTTTATTGCGGCAATGAAATATGAAGACTCAGAAAGTGTTCTCAGTACCGTTTTGCATTCAAAGGCTCTAACAAAATCTATCAATATTTACACCCTTTAACCCTTACACCCAAACACCCTTAAATAACGTTAACTTTATAAGATAAAGCATATTATACCTATTTTATTAGATATTAAAATACAAAAAGACAAACGAATCACCACACTTCACCACCGCAATAAAGCGTTGACTGAATGTTTCTCGCAGCAATGGCTAGCACATTAAATATTATAGTTCCGTTTTAACTTTGCCCATGCGTCAGGATTCATTTTCAAGCAAATTAAATCAAAACATAAAGGAAAACGTACTTCGATGTGTATACCATATTATAGTATACATATACACAATGTATATACACATCGACGTACGTTTCACTTTATGTTTTTACTTAATTTGTTTGAAAATGAATCGTGACGCATGGGCAAAGTTAAAATGGAACAACTATAGCTTCCAACGCTTCCTTGAAAACCACTGTGATCGTTGTAAGTGATACAGTTTTCTATGACGTCATTTGCCGCAATATTGAGGTCGCAATTTTCCGGTACCGCTTTCGAGGAAACCAGACCTTGACTGATGAAATAATTTGGATTAATTATTTTTTATGGGAATGTCGAAGAACAGTAGGGCTGAATCAGTTGCCATCTCCATCATGAACTGGATACTTAAAGGTATACCATACAGATGGGTATGAACAGATACTAAAGCATCTCTGACAGGGGGCCAAATAATGAATATATCGTCAACATATCTAAGCTTTGATCATTGATGCAGATTGTGCTCGGATCTCGAAGTCTTTCATGAATATACTGGTAATTACTGGAGAGAGTGTGGAGCCCATTAGGGTACCCTGTATTTGTCCGTAGAACTGATTTTTGAAGATAAAATAAGTATTGGACATGTAATGTAATAAGGGATAGGAAGTTTTGCTGTCTATTGCATTTGGTTTCCAGAAAAGTCCGGGTCTCGTTGATAGGAATGATTCTAAAAAGGAAAACGATTTTGAAACTTACTAAAATATCGGAGGGTGAGATAGAAGATGTTCGACAAAGTGAAAGAATTTTTGAGGAAGGATGAATAAATTTCGCTAAGAGGTTGTACGATTTAGGCCAAGTATTTGACCATTGGTTGCTTAGTGCAGTGACTGGAATTCTGTCAGGAGTTTTCTCTCGGATTGGCTAATGTTTAGAGTAGGAGAATTTGAGTGTTTAAAAACTCTAATTATTATGTCTAGCTATTTTTTCATTTCTAAAAGGTAAATGAGAGATAGCTTCTTAAGTTTATTAGATGATTGTCTCAATTGGACTGTGATTTGGGGTATAATAGGGGTATAAGGGTATAATATATATATAAGGATGAATAAATTTCGCTAAGAGGTTGTACGATTTAGGCCAAGTATTTGACCATTGGTTGCTTAGTGCAGTGACTGGAATTCTGTCAGGAGTTTTCTCTCGGATTGGCTAATGTTTAGAGTAGGAGAATTTGAGTGTTTAAAAACTCTAATTATTATGTCTAGCTATTTTTTCATTTCTAAAAGGTAAATGAGAGATAGCTTCTTAAGTTTATTAGATGATTGTCTCAATTGGACTGTGATTTGGGGTAACAGAAAGAAAAATTGAAAATTTTAATAAAGCTTAAGTGGCAGTAGTAGAAATAAGATAATCAGAAAATTGTTGAACCATTGTGGTGGCTATCAGAGATATAGGGTTTGAGTTTGTTCGGCAATTAGATGTGCTAATTTACGTTTTTGAATTTCGGTCTTGGATTAGAAAATGCTTAAGGCTTTTTATGTGTTTACTCAGTCTAAATTCTCCCATTATAGTCTAAGAGCTAGAGCCGAACAATCATCGTCATAAGTAATATTGAGTTTGGCATGTGAAATGTGTCTATTGTATATTGATAATTATGACCCCTTTCAGGCTGACACCTCAGTGGATACAGGAAGTAGCAATAAGGGATAAAGGGGAAAGTTAGTGTAGTCTTTAAAGGTTTTCACCTCCTATTTTGTTAAACCTCCATCGATTTGCATCAAAATTGGTGACGAGTTAGAGCATACCTCAAGAAACAAAACTGATTTGGTGCCACTTGCACATTTACCCTGGTGGTGAATACCACCCCTTCCCGCGTGTGAAAACGATTTTATTAAAAATAACCCCACAAATCGATAGATGGACAAATTATAAATAAAATTTGTTATGTCATGTTATTAAAATAAATCAATACTTTTTGAGTTATTAAAGATCAAAGATTTGTCTGTTTAAGAGTAAACAGTAGCGATCAACAGGTAGCAACATAATATAACTTCGGGAGATAGTATCATAAACTTTGGCAACAGTGGTGATCTTTGACATTATCTAAGATTAATATTTTGACAATATCATAGTCGCGCTAAATGGAAGTAATAGAAAACCATTTGATTATTAATAAATAGATATTTATAAAAATAAACCAAAATGGGTGAAAATTTTATGTTAAGATAGGTATTTACAAAGGTATTTGCATGAAATATCTAATAATAAAACAATAATAAATGGTCATTTTTTGTTGTAAAACGAAACAAATTTCGAATTTCGCATAATTTTGACATGGTTTTTAATGGATTTTTCTTGAAAGGTTTCACTTTGTTTTTCGTTTGATTTACTTTTTCCATTCTGTTAAACTATTGATAATATTTTTAGAATAAAAACTCTTCCTAAAACTTTATATACTCGCATTAGAAATTGAAATATTTTTACGTAAAATATACTTACCTACCTACATATAACTAAAACTCACAATTAAAAACAATCTATTCTTTCAAAGAGGCCAACAATGTATACAACAACAAATATATAATAAATTAACTATCAATAAACACTACTTTCCTATGAAACAACAATAAGGAATTCTTAAATTAACACACTACTGCACTGAACAAATATCGATAAAGATGACAGAACAGTTTAGAGAAAATCTGACGGAGGTTTGTCAAAATGACAGTGATAATTTCTCTATGTTGCCTAATTAGTTATATAGTTAGAATATGTTCGATTTCTTGTTAGAAATAAAAAATTTTAGTAGTTCCAAGATTACACAAAATCTAGGCATGGGATAAAAAAGTTTAGTTGAAGAAAGTTTATTTTTTTTCTTCTTAATGGCGTTACATTCTCCTTTTTTCAATATTTTATTTAGTTATAGGGTAATTTTCACGTACTAACATATTTCTGAAATTGGGTTCTGTACCGCCATTCTTTATTATATTACGAATATGTGTGCCAAATATCTCGACAAAATACTCAAAATTAGAACCGCAATCTTGGAACGCGTTTGTTGCTACCTGTTGATCGCTACTGAAGCCTCTTAGAGCACATGCGTGAAGTTACGGATGAAGAAAAGAAAATATTAATTAATTGTACGTTACTAAAATATTATTTATATAAAAAAAAAAAAAAAAAAGTTTATATATCATTTCGATATTATAAATTTAGCAAAAGTCTATTCGAATATCTCAAATGTACCCATTATTGAACACCACCAGTTTCTGGAGATATTCAGTTTATAATGAAAAAAAAAATTCAAGTAAATATCGAAATAATATAAAAATAATATTTTACTAACATACAATTAAATAACATGTTCTTTTTATCATCAGTAACTTCACGCATATGCTCTTAAATAGACAAATTTTTGATCTTTAATAACTCAAAAAGTATTGATTTATTTTAATAACATGACTTATAACTTTTATTTCAAATTTTTCCCTCTATTGATGTATGGGGTTATTTTTAATAAAATAGTTTTCATACGCGGGAAGGGGTGGTATTCACCACCAGGGTAAAAGTGCAAGTGGCACCAAATCAGTTTTGTTTCTTGAGGTATGCTCTAACTAGTCACCAATTTTCATGCAAATCGATGGAGGTTTAACAAAATAGGAAGTGAAAACCTTTAATGACTGCACCAACTTTCCTCTTTCACCCCTTATTGCTACTTCCTGTATCCACGGTGTCAGCCTGAAAGGGGTCATAATTGTCCATTAACAATGGACACATTTCACAGGAAAAACTCCATATTACTGATGACGATGATATTTCGGCTCTAACTCTCCGTCTAATAGGATGTGCATTGAATAATCTTCAGGAATAGTAAATTACAAAGAAGACAATTCTTGCCCAGCAGCAGATAAAATTAATCTCCGTAGAAGCGAATACAATTTTCGGATGCAGTTTGACTTAGTTAAAGATATCAATATTCAAAGGGAAAATCAATAGAAAGAAAATACCACTATTACCATATCAATAACTTATCGGGGATACACCATATATGTTTTAATATAATATGCACATAAAATTAGAGATTGTTATTAATGTTCAGACAAAACTAAATCAATATACTAAATAAATAAATAAATCTTAAATTAAATACTTACCGTGTCGAGATAGTGTCATGAGTGCTTTTTCTATTTTTCCTCATGAAAAAATCATTTATTTGTTATTTGACGTTGAAATATTCCCTTTGAACTTTGACGGATATGAACCTATTTTTCATTAGCTACTTACTTTGCTTCTACTGGTTCTAGAGAGTTCATACATACACCGTTTTTTGAACTTTTTTAGAAGCTATAATTTTGCTACTTTTTTTTTTCGATAAAATATTTACTTTTTAAGTTATCTGCAAGAAACCGCCTAAAAACGTGTTTTTTTCGTTAAAAAATGAACATATTTACTAGCAAACAACTCGAAAATTATTAACTTGGTGAAACAATGCTAAAGAACAAAAGTTACTTTGAATTAGTCAGTTTATTCATTTCCAGACTTATTTTGAACGTATACTTTTTCACCACCGAGAAGGGGTGAAACTGATCCCCAGAGCAAAAGCACACATCGGTACAATATCACTTTTCTTCTTTGACATGTTACCTATGTCTATGCTAATTTCATGTCAATCCAAGCGGTTCTTTAAAATTTTTTCGCAAAAACCGTGAAACAATGTAATATAAAGAATTTTAACAATTTAATTGGATCATCCCTCATATACAAGGTAACCTGTTAGTTCGATTACCATCTCTTATTATTTGTTTAATATGTATACTGCGTTTAATATGTCCCCTTTTGTTTAATATGTATACTGCGGATTTGCATAAAGTCCCTACTGACATTTTTAAATTTCAAATAATACAATATGCTGATGATCTTCTCCTGTATTCACAGGCCAAAACTTATGATAACTCGGTTCAAACCTTAGGACGTATTCAATGTTGTGTTAATTTATGGTTCAATCAAAACGGATTCGAAATAGCTCAAAATAAATCTACTATCTGTATTTTCACTCGACATAATATCCCAAAAATAGAGAATTTCAAACTTAATGGCTACGACTACGCATTTGCTTCTTCCATTAAGTATTTGGGAATGATTTTGGATCGTAAATTAACTTGGAAATTACATATTGAGTTTATGATAAATCGATGTAATAAGGGTCTAAATTTTCTTAAATCAGTTTCAAGGATTTGGTGGGGAGCTGATGTTGAAACTTCCTTGCTTTTCTATCGATCATATATTAGATCTATAATTGATTATGGTATATTCTATATGGCTCAGCTGCTAAACATATTTTAAACAAAATAGACGTTGTACAGAACTTAGGACTCCGTATCTGTTTGGGTGCTATGAAATCAACTCCAAATAAAGCTTTACATGTAGAAGCTTTAGAAATTCCACTCAATTATAGAAGGAAATATCTCAGCCAGAAATTTTTAATGAAAATTCGTTACCTAAATATCGGTCTTTACCAAAATATTAACAAGCTTAATGTAGCGGATTTAACTAATAAATACTGGAAGCTAAAGAACTCTCCTCCACTTTGCGAGGCTTTTCGAGATCTGTTAAATTTTGACTGTGATTTTAACATGATTGATAGTTTTGGACTTGAAGATTTTCATCCTTTTTTACATACAGTTAAATTAGTAAAACCAAGTTACCATGAAAACAGTAATATTAGCTCTAACATCTTAGGAACATTCTTAGATAATTGGCCAGATTCTATAAATATATATACAGATGCATCTAAGACGTTAGTTGGCACTGGATGTGCCTTTTTCATACCTGCTACTAAAACAGAAAAAATATTTAAGTTAGGCCATGATTTTTCTATCTTCAGTGCTGAAGCCATAGCAATTTATGAGGCCCTGCAATATTTTAAAGGATCAGAAGATATATCTGCAACAATTATTTCCGATTCACTCTCTGTTCTTCTTGCTATTCAAACTATAGATTTTCCCAATAACAATTCAAATATTTATATCCTACTAATTAAGAAAATCCTTTTTGAAATTCATAAAAATAAAAGAAGAGTGAACTTTTTATGGGTTAAGGCTCATATAGGACTAACGCATAATGAATATGTTGATAGTTTGGCTAAAAAAGCTATTGAATATGGTACTTCACATAATCGTAAGTTTTGCATATCTGACTTAGTTAACACTATTAAGCATCGAGTTAAAAATCAGTGGAGTCAATCATGGCGAGATATTTGTAAACAATCCAAATCTCAGTATTCACTGATTCAACCTTCTGTTCCAAATATATATTGGTTTAAAAATTATGTAGTACCTCGAAGATATATAACAACATTAATTAGAATGAAGTTTGGACATGCATGTTTCCCTCTACATCTAGCAAGAATTAAAGTTTTTGATTCAAATCTTTGTACAGAATGTCAGAAGGTTGGTGACTTAAATCATACTTTCTTTGAGTGCGCAAAATATATTCCATGCACATATAATTTAATCCAAGATTTAATAAAATGTAATGTTTTCCACCTTTCAATGTATCCTATCTATTGTCTCTGAACAGCAAGAACATATATGATTGTTTAATGAAATTTATCTGTGAAACTAAAATTCACCTCTAAACTTATTAATCCTGATAATTTGGTATATTATGTTCATATGAAAAAAGAAGAAGAAGAAGATACATAATGGAAAATATGGTGAGCAACGTGGACAGTCCATAGCGGCCAGCTTTTGAACTGAGTAGAGAGCTGTAGAAGAGTTTGCTATGGAACTCTAAGGACCTCATTGCCTTCCTTATGTATGAACAGAAAACAAAAAAAGTTGTGACTGGCTAAATGACACCCAAGTCTATGCCATAAAAAAAAATCTCTTATTATTTATTTATAATCGATGTCGCCAATCTGGTTATATTGAGTTAAAATAAGGCCATTAATTTTCAGGCTAATATTGTATTTATGGGATGCTTTTAGTGCGACGTACGGGTACTAACCACCGAGTCCTTCAGCCGATATCATTTGTTGAGTTGCGTGAGTTTCAGCTATCAACGTCGAACAACTTTTGCCAACACTCCCCAGTTGTACCGCCATTACTTAGGTTACACTTTACCCATTGTGCATCCTCCTAGGGAGCTGTCGTCCTTAGCTTATTGTTAATTTTGGCATTTACATTAAGGTGGACAAATAACCAGGGGACATCTCTTTTATGTCGGCAGGTGTAACCTAGGTCTCGCCGAACCTACTCTCTTGTATTGACGATAACTCATACTGAACAGATTCATCGTCACGTTTACATTTCCTGCATAGAGGCCTGTTTACTAGCCCCAGTGAGACCTAAGAGTCTTTTTGGCTTTTTTTATCCTTCAGCCCACCTCAGGATAATGTTACCATCCCAAGCTTAGGCTAGTGACTTATGACACTCCATTATTAACCCTAATATGGCACGCGGTATATTCAGGGTTAGTAGCGTTTGATTACTCTCCTTCAGATTTTTATGATTTTACCGGCTATACCCTTTCGGGTTATCGCTTTTGCGGCTATTAGGATATCAGCCAGTTTAGTCTGATCTACGCTAGAATTCTTGTACAAGCCCCATTTGATACTTAGGTTCAGTGATCTGGAGAATATCCTGCATCTTGAGGCTTCTTCCATTTTGGAGCCATCGGTGTATATGCAATACGCATTTGCCACGTTTGACTATGTTGTCTTGTTTCGATCTTGTCGGGTTTATCGAAGACAAACGTAGGTTTAATTGAGTCGCAGCCTGCATATAGCAAAAGTCGCTTGTCCAGCTTTTCCCGCCAGAAACGACATCTCAATTTTCTCAATCCGATATCACGATTTGCACCAGCTGAGCACCTTTTTGATATATACATGTATGTCCATGTGTGCCACTTTGACTTTACAGTACAGGTTTTTATAACCAACAGTGATGCCAGCCAAATTTTATCAGAAACAGGTTTTAAGCAAATATACGTTTTTCTATAACATAACTTAGTAATTAATATTATTGACATTTTGTGGCTGTCAGGGGTTCTAAAACAATTTTTTCGAAAAATAACTGAACTAACAATTAATGAACTTCAACGAATTAAATGAACTAACTAAAATTAATTTTAAGTTTAAAATTTATACTAAATTTTAATGAGGGTGTAAACACATTAAAATGACATTAATTTCAGGTTGGAAATCAGTCATTAAGAATAACAATAAGCCTCAATTAGGGTCACTTATCAGTTACACAATACAATGTTATCGTATATAATATCACAAGAGAGAAAATTTTGCCAGCAATATTTTCGACTGGTATGAAAGTTTGTTGCCTGGCAATTTTCGCTAATTAAATTTTGACTTAAATCACGAGACGCCAGTCGAGTGATTTTGTCAAACTTTTATAAGCGAAAATTACCAAAAGGCAACGAACTTGAATTAAACCAGGAGAAAATTTTGCCGGTAAATAATTTTCTCTCGAATGATATTCGACAAGACTATTTCACGAGACAATTAATGCACCATATCAACGAAATGTAATCTTTATTTATTTGTTATTACCAGACACTTTCGTGACGGATCTGTCATAATTTTGTCGCTGAGAAATCACGTCGCTAAGGAGTTTTGTCAGTAGGAAACGGTGCGTTGCTATGCCATTTTATCAGTTAAAAACAGCCTAGTGAAATAGTCAGTATTAATTATAAGTTTATTTAATATTCTTTGTTATAATTTAATTTCGTGAACTGACCATCAATTATTATAATTTATTTATTCTCAACTGTAGGACAATATAAAACTTTACTTATACCTGACTGACAATCTATTTTATATTTTTCTTGACATTACTTCAGAACTGTCTACACTGTCAATACGGTCAGTACCTATCTCGGCCCAAGAAACAGACACCTAGGTATTTTAAAAATGTCCCAAGTCGGCGCAAAGATTAAAACTGCCCGATATAAAATATACCCAGCTCGGCTCATGGGATATTAATTGTTACTATCAAATAATTTTACATCTCAATGGAAAAAAATACATTTGTAAAATAACTTTATTAAACAGATCTATAATTATACATAGTCCAATAAAACTAAAAGCTAATATCAAAAATTATAATAATTTGATAATATTTTAACATATTCAAGTTGCGATAACATAATATTATGGTTGTTGTATTCATTAACTTTTGTATTAATAAAATCTTGTATATTTAAAATTGAATTTAAAAATATAAATAATGAAGGATGAGTTTGATATATTTAATTATTGAAATGGGAGTGGAAAGATTCACATGCATTTGAAGTTTTATTTAAAGCCATCTTTATATTCATTTACCAAATCTAAGCTTTGGATTTTTCTAAACCAAGCTTGTGTTAAAAATGAAATCAACAACCGGTAATTTTACAATTTGGCCAAATTTTTACTACAGCATTATGAATAGCAATTTCAAAATCAATGACTATTTCTTATGGCGAAAATATAAAACTTCTACTAACGCAATATTGATAAATGCTCATAATGCATTGTCATAAGCCCTTATCGTTTTAAATGCCTTTTGTTTTATCCCGTGACTTAAGACTTGTCTTTCTAATAGGTTTTCTACTTTCGGATCGTGATTATGATTATTGTTTATACTAGTTGTAATTCGATTCTTATTTTCTCCTATTGTTTTGATGAATGCTTTGCAATAATTATCCTTTACACATCTCCACTTTGTTTCACCTGAAGCTAATTTTCGTTTTTGTTCTTTAAATTTATAACGTCCACACACTAATAACAATTATTGTCCTCTGTGACTAAATATTTCATTTATACTGCATACTGCGCTTTAAAGATGTCATTTGGTTTTTGTCTGGACACTGAACTAGTAGATAATTGAAAGAAAAATTAATTCCACTACGAGGTGTCGACCGAATAACATGCTTTTTAAAACATAGTACAAAAACAGTGACATTAGTTTATCTTCAACTATTGTAGAAATAATTGTTTTTGGCTACATGAGCAGTGGCGCGCAGATACCCAAACAGTCTATTTTCCCTAATCTATAAGTCCAAGACAAAATTATTATTATACCTACTAATGGGGTACTAATACCTACCTGTTAATCTTAGAGCCGACCTGGGGGGTTTTTAAAATATACCTGGGGTATCATAAGGGATTAAAAGATTATAGTGGGCCGAGATGGGAATACCCCGTCAATACATAAATTAACAACCATAAAACAACATCCACTGTTAATGTTGCATATTCTAACATTCTTAACCAAAAACAGTTATTACGCTTATCGATTATAAAATTGCTGATTACTTTTCGAAAATGACTATCACTCACAAAAAACAATGAAAAATATTGTTTTACTACAATGCTATTGACTGTAAGGGGTTAGTTATAATTTAACCTTTTTAGGGTGCTACATTTTTAGGACCCCGGTAATGTTCGATTGAAAATTTTTTTGAAGACAATCGGCATCGCCGCGCTAAAAACTCTCATAAGGATTGCATTGCCATATGTTCGTGTACTGTAAGTCAAGGTGCGACAGACTTAGAAAGGTGATGCGAATGTGCAAATTTTAGTTTGTTGGTCGTTGTTGCCTGTCGGACTTTTTCTAAGGTCCATGTCACCAGCCCCCCCTTTTTCAATTTGAGGGTCAAAAAAAAGCTCATTCGTTTGTATTGCGTTAGTACTGGATTGTATCACCCTTCATTCGTTTGTACTGCCCCCACCCTTTTAAATCTGCCTGGAGGGGCTGGTGACATGCCATCCCCCCCTTTTTCGATTTGAGGGTCAAAAAAAAGCTCATTCGTTTGTATTGCGTTAGTACTGGATTGTATCACCCTTCATTCGTTTGTACTGCCCCCACCCTTTTAAATCTGCCTGGAGGGGCTGGTGACATGCCATCCCCCCCTTTTTCGATCTGGGGGTGCGGGATGGGTATGTTCGTTTGTACTGCGTTAGTATCGGATTGTATTGCCCTTATTTTGTTTGTACTGCCCCCACCCGTCTAGATTGGCCTGGGGGGGCCAGTGACATGCTACCCTCTACTCTGCACTGTTTGCCTTCTGAATGTCGAAAATAGGCTATTTCGTTTGTACTGCGTTAGTACTGGATTGTATCACCCTTCATTCGTTTGTACTGCCTCCACCCTTTTAAATCTGCATGGCATGTCACCAGCCCCCCTTTTTCGATATGGGGGTCCGAAATGGGTATGGTTTGTACTACGTTAGTATCGGATTGTATCGCCCTTATTTTGTTTGTACCGCCCCCAACCCGTCTAGATTGGCCTGGGGGGCCAGTGACATGCTACCCCTCTACTATGCATTCTTTACCATCTGAATGTCAAAAATAGGCTATTTCGTTTGTACTGCGTTAGTACTGGATTGTACCGCCCTTATTTTGTTTGTACTACCCCTACCGTTCTACATTTAAAACAGAGAAGGATTGGTGCTAGGAGTAAGGACACAAAATCAGCCAAACCTTGCGCATAGTAACACCGCGGGTGTAAAATTTGGTAAATTCGTCAAAAATGAAACGAATTAAATTTTGAAACTAAAAAACAGGCTTGCAAGCCACTCTCCATGGGGAATGGAAATTTACCCCCTCAGATGAATCTCGGAGTAGTAGCGATTTGAAAAATGGTACATGTATTTGTTGGAGATATTTTGAACACCATTTTCAATCAGAAATCAGAGCAGCGACCTTGCCTTTTCCTACTAGGAAGAAATTTATCCATCCCCTCAATAAATTTTACAGTTTTACACGCTATCGATATGAAAATCAAAGATCTCATGCGGCGCATTCCGAAATGCACTCTTCGATGTACAATTTCAACCTCTCTGGATAACTGATTAACTGAAACATACATACGGCAGAATTCATTGGAATCGAAAATTATTAAAAGTATTTGGAACATTAAATGAAAAATTCCCACAATCAATATCTTTCCTACCATCTAATGCGAGAGACCAGATAACAATAATTGCCGTTGCTATGTTATGATAATTTGTTTTCTAGAAAGGTTTGTATTGTTCATTTATGACTGCAATGAGATTCAGAATTTCCGTATTCCATTTGCAAAATAAATATAGTGTCAAAAACTTGCTTATACATTTGACGCACTGTCCGTCAACGTGTTAATTGACTCTACAGATTCAGTGCCAAAACGAGACATTTTTATAGAAAAATATTTGCAAATATATGAAATGCCAAACTGACCTATTAAAGAAACAATGACGGTGCAATTTTCGATTTTTTTACTATGGAATTATCGCTGTATAGACCAGGGCGGATCTGTTTTGAAGTGGATGTGAGAGGTGGCATTTTGATTTTTGCAGATAAAATTAGGTGACAACTTCAGTAATTATAATTGGCGTATGCTCCTTCTCAAATACGTCCGGAACATTAATAAAAACATTCAAATATTTAAAAATTTCGAAAAACATCGATTTTTTTCAACTTTTCAATCGTTTTTAAAACGATTCATTTTGGAACAAAATCGTAGGGAAATAAAATAAAGATAATTGAATTTTTTATGATATAAGACTATAAAATACACTTAATAGATTTTGCATAAAAATTTTGCAATCTAAATTTTTTTAAAAAAGTTAAAATTTTTTATAAACTTTCTGAACAAAAAGTAGACCATTATTTAGAAGTTTGCTAATTTTTTTACATATAAAGACACGCCCTACCTATCTAATACAGTTTACAGAACTTAAGTTGGTTTATTTAATCGGCCTCAGCAATGTTTTAAAGTTATACACAATTTTTTGGCTTATAAACAAATACAATGAGGACGTTTGAGGTAATAAATACGAATAAATTCATTTTTCTGTTATTTATCAAATAAACATTTTTTTCTGTTTTAGGACAACAGTTAAATGTTTCTCGAATTAACTAAAGTAAATTCTTTCTTCTGTTTGTCTCAATTAATTAAAAAAAATTTGGGCACCCTGTATAAATAATTATGTAATAAATAGAGAATTGAATAATCTTTCAAATAAGCTAGCACACGACCCACATTTTCATTTAAAAAAATCATCGATTACGTCATCACACCCAGATAGATTACGTTAGTAGTATGATAGATATCAAAAAAATTATAATTTAAATATAAAAATCGACCTGTTTAGGAATTTATCTCCAGAGTTGCCCATTCTCGAGAAAATCAATTTATTCCAACTCAAACGTCCTCACTATATTTGTTTATAAGCAAAAAAATTGTTTATATCCTTAAAACAGTGCTGAAACCGCTTAAATAATCCGATTTTAATTTTGTAAAGTGTATTGGATTGGTAAAGTACCTCTCGATACGTAAAAAAATTAGCAAACTTCTAACAGGTCTACTTTTTGTTCAGAAATTTTTAAAAAATTTGAACTTTTTCTAAAAAAATTTAGATTGCAAAATTATTATGAAAAATCTATTATGTCGATTTTAATGAAATTTGGTGGACGGATTGAGTATGTTGTAAGAATTTTCTAAGTAAAATACGAAGGTTCTAAGTGCAACCAAAGTGGTTGAAAAACATTGAATAAAAAGAGGCTTATTTTGCCCTCTTATTTTGTATTTATTGTTATTTGTCAGAAAGGATAATCATTTAAGATATTTTATACCAGTCGTGTCGTATATCATACAAAATTAAATTATCTTTATTTTATTTCCCTATGACTTTGTTCCAAAATGAATCGTTTTTAAGTTACAAGCAATGAAATTTGAAAAAAATCGATGTTTTTCGAAATTTTTAAAAACTTAAATTTTTTTAATAATGTTCCAAACATATTTGAGAAGGAGCATAAATCCATTATAATTACTGAAGTTTTCACCTAATTTTATCTGCAAAAATCGGAATGCCACCTCTCACATCCACCTCAAAACAGATCCGCCCTGGTCTATACAGCGATAATTCCATAGTAGAAATCGAAAATTGCAATGTCTTTGTTTATTTAATAGGTCAGTTTGGCATTTAATATACTTGCAAATATTTTTCTATAAAAATGTCTCGTTTTGGCACTGAATCTGTAGAGTCAATTAACACGTTGACGGAGAGTGCGTCAAATGTATAAGCAGGTTTTTGACACTATATTTATTTTGCAAATGGAATACGGAAATTCTGAATCTCATTGCAGTCATAAATGAACAATACAAACCTTTCTAGAAAACAAATTATCATAACATAGCAACGGCAATTATTGTTATCTGGTCTCTCACATTAGATGGTAGGAAAGATATTGATTGTGGGAATTTTTCATTTAATGTTCCAAATACTTTTAATAATTTTCGATTCCAATGAATTCTGCCGTATGTATGTTTCAGTTAATCAGTTATCCAGAGAGGTTGAAATTGTACATCGAAGAGTGCATTTCGGAATGCGCCGCATGAGATCTTTGATTTTCATATCGATAGCGTGTAAAACTGTAAAATTTTAGTCTAAGAGCTGGGAGCGGATTTTGTGCGTGATAAGTAATATGGAAAAACTATACGGGGATATGTTGAATTAGTTGTGTACATGACTTTCACCAACGGCCGGAAACCAGAGTTGGGGCCGAGGGTAGTTATAAGGGGTCAAAGTCGCGGATTTTATTATTTTTTTTATGACGCTCATGATCGAGATAGTGCACCAAAATTTGGTAATAAGTAGGTCATGACGTACCTAAGTAAAATCTCTAGGGGCTCAACGCTGCGTGGCCGACAAAGGGGTGGGGGTAGGGGTGAATATAAAAAATATAAGGGGTTTTTTGCGACGTTCGTGATTGAGATAGTGCACCAAAATTTGGGTATAAGTAGACCATGACATAAATAATTAAAATCCCCAGAGCCGGAAACCAGAGTGCGGAAGGACGGTAGTTAAAAGGGGTCACAGTTCCGTTTTTATTATATTTTTTTGTGACGCTCATGATCGAGATAGCGCGCCAAAATTTGGGAATAAGTAGGTCATGACGTAACTAAGTAAAATCTCCAGGAGTAGAACGCTGCGTGGCCGACAAAGGGGTGGGGCAGGGGTGAATATAAAAAAATGTAAGGGGGTTTTTGCGACGTTAGTGATTGAGATAGTGCACCAAAATTTGGGAATAAGTAGATCATGACATAAGTAAGTAATATTCCCAGAGGCGAAAACCAGAGTGGCGGACGAGGGTAGTTATAAGGGGTAAAAGTCGCGGTTTTTATTATTTTTTTTGTGGCGCTCATGATGGAGATAGTGCACCAAAATTTGGGAGTAAGTAGGTGATGACGTAACTAAGTAAAATCTTCAGGGGCGGAACGCTGCTTGGGGTACAAAGTGGTGGTAGGTAGGGGTGAGTATAAAAATATATGGGGGTTTTTTTGCCGTTCGTGATCGAGATAGTGTACCAAAATTTGGGAGTAAGTAGATCATGACATTACTAAGTAAAATCTCCAGGGGCGGAACGCTCCGTGGGGGACAAATGTTGTGCCGGGTCACAAAAAAAAATAATACACACTGCGACTTTGACCCCTTAAAACTACCCTCATCCCCAACTCTGGTTTCCGGCTCTGGGGATTTTACTTAGCTAAGTCATGGTCTACTTATTCCCAAATTTTGGTGCACTATCACAATCTAGCACGTCGCAAAAAACCCCTTATATTTTTTATATTCACACCTACCCTCACCCCTTTATCAGCCACGCAGCGTTCCATCCCTGGATATTGTATTTAGTTACCTCATGACCTACTTATTCCCAAATTTTGGTGCACTATCTCGGTCATGAGCGTCACAAAAAAAATAATAAAAACGGCGATTTTGACCCCTTATAACTACCCTCATGCCCAACTCTGATTTTCGGCTCTGAGGATTTTACTTAGTTATGTCATGGTCTACTTATTCCCAAATTTTGGTACACTCTCTCAATCACGAACGTCGCAAAATAACCCTTGTATTTTTTTTATTCACCCCTGCCCCACCCCTTTGTCGGCCACGCAGCGTGCCACGCCGTGAGGTTTTACTTAGTTACGTCATGACCTACTTATTCCCAAATTTTGGTGCACTCTCTCGATCATGAGCGTCACAAAAAAAATAATAAAAACGGCGATTTTGACCCCTTATAACTACCCTCGCCCCCAACTCTGGTTTCCGGCTCTGGGGATTTTACTTAGTAATGTCATGATCTACTTATTCCCAAATTTTGGTCCGCTATCTCAATCACGAACGTCGCAAAAAACCCTTTATATTTTTTATATTCACCCCTACCCCCACCCCTTTGTCGGCCACGCAGCGTTTCGCCCCTAGAGATTTTACTTAGTTACGTCATGACCTACTTATTCCCAAATTTTGGTGCACTATCTCGATCATGAGCGTCATAAAAAAAATTATAAAATCCGCGACTTTGACCCCTTATAACTACCCTCGGCCCCAACTCTGGTTTCCGGTAGTTGGTGAAAGTCATGTACACAACTAATTCAACATATCCCCATATAGTTTTTCCATATTACTTATCACGCACAAAATCCGCTTCTATCTCTCCGACTATTTATTGAGGGGATGGATAAATTTCTTCCTAGTAGGAAAAGGCAAGGTCGCTGCTCTGATTTCTGATTGAAAATGGTGTTCAAAATATCTCCAACAAATACATGTACCATTTTTCAAATCGCTACTACTCCGAGATCCATCTGAGGGGGTAAATTTCCATTCCCCATGGAGAGTGGCTTGCAAGCCTGTTTTTTAGTTTCAAAATTTAATTCGTTTCATTTTTGACGAATTTACCAAATTTTACACCCGCGGTGTTACTATGCGCAAGGTTTGGCTGATTTTGTGTCCTTACTCCTAGCACTAATCCTTCTCTGTTTTAAATGTAGAACGGTAGGGGTAGTACAAACAAAATAAGGGCGGTACAATCCAGTACTAACGCAGTACAAACGAAATAGCCTATTTTTGACATTCAGATGGCAAAGAATGCATAGTAGAGGGGTAGCATGTCACTGGCCCCCCATGCCAATCTAGACGGGTGGGGGCGGTACAAACAAAATAAGGGCGATACAATCCGATACTAACGTAGTACAAACGAACATACCCATTTCGGACCCCCATATCGAAAAAAGGGGGGATGGCATGTCACCAGCCCCTCCAGGCAGATTTAAAAGGGTGGAGGCAGTACAAACGAATGAAGGGTGATAGAATCCAGTGCTAACGCAGTACAAACGAAATAGCCTATTTTCGACATTCAGAAGGCAAACAGTGCAGAGTAGAGGGTAGCATGTCACTGCCCCCCCCCCAGGCCAATCTAGACGGGTGGGGGCAGTACAAACAAAATAAGGGCGATACAATCCGATACTAACGCAGTACAAACGAACATACCCATCCCGCACCCCCAGAGCGAAAAAGGGGGGGATGGCATGTCACCAGCCCCTCCAGGCAAATTTAAAAGGGTGGGGGCAGTACAAACGAATGAAGGGTGATACAATCCAGTACTAACGCAATACAAACGAATGAGCTTTTTTTTGACCCCCATATCGAAAAAGGGGGGATGGCATGTCACCAGCCCCTCCTGGCAGATTTAAAAGGGTGGAGGCAGTACAAACGAATGAAGGGTGATACAATCCAGTACTAACGCAGTACAAACGAAATAGCCTATTTTCGACATTCAGAAGGCAAACAGTGCAGAGTAGAGGGTAGCATGTCACTGGCCCCCCCAGGCCAATCTAGACGGGTGGGGGCAGTACAAACAAAATAAGGGCGATACAATCCGATACTAACGCAGTACAAACGAACATACCCATCCCGCACCCCCAGAGCGAAAAAGGGGGGGATGGCATGTCACCAGCCCCTCCAGGCAGATTTAAAAGGGTGGGGGCAGTACAAACGAATGAAGGGTGATACAATCCAGTACTAACGCAATACAAACGAATGAGCTTTTTTTTGACCCTCAAATCGAAAAAGGGGGGGATGGCATGTCACCAGCCCCTCCAGGCAGATTTAAAAGGGTGGGGGCAGTACAAACGAATGAAGGGTGATACAATCCAGTACTAACGCAATACAAACGAATGAGCTTTTTTTACCCTCAAATCGAAAAAGGGGGGGCTGGTGACATGGACCTCTTTTTCTACCCAAGCAATAGCTGTATAAAGTTAGCACTTACCTAATAAGAGTAATGTAGATTTAGGAGATCATCCTAAGCGAATGGCTGCAAGTTTTTCCGACACTGTTCGTAGGCAATATAATCTGGTTCCATGACCAGGTAAGTTTGAGTTCCATGTTAACTTCCTGTCAAGGGTAATACCAAGGTATTTCAGCTCTTCTGGTAAGTTTAGAATGCAGGTTATAATACTTGTGGGTATTGAACACATGATTTTTCTTTTTTGATGAAGAAGACCATATCTATTTGAAAGCCCTGTGGAATATCAAATGATTATACGTTTGAAATGCAAAACAAAATAAACATAAGTGAAGAAATCTTAAAATTGTTAAGGCCAATCCATGAAACAAGTTTAGAGGAATTTTAACAACTTTATTGGATCAACCCTCGTATACAAGGTCACCTAGTAGTTCGATTGCCATCTCTTATTATTCATAATCGATAAAAAGTCGCGGAAACAAACATAATTTTAAAATTATCGCATCTGGTTACATTGAGATAAAATAAGGCCATTAATTTTCATGCTTATATATTTATGGGGTGCTTTTAGTGACGTACGGGTACTAACCACCGAGTCCTTCAGCCGATATCATTTGTTGAGTTGCGTGAGTTTCAGCTATCAACGTCGAGCAACTTTTGCCAACACTCCCCTATTGTACCGCCATTACTTGGATGCGGAATTTTGTCACAAATAATTAATTTTAAGTGTATAATAACTGTCTGAAATTCCAGCCAAGCGTGTCAGTCGATAACAGTGAAAAATGGAAGAACACATGCATGCAGGGATCATGCTACTACGTCAACATGTAGTCTAAAATGTTATCAGTAAGAATTATTGTGTAAAACTACACCACAGTCAAGACTGTTTTATTGTTATCGTTATATGCGAAACGAAGAAATGTCGCAGGCATGAATTTTTTTCTTTTGCATATTTTTTAATTTTAAATTATGCATAAATCTACAGCCTCATATTCTTCATGTTTTAATTTTTTTTTATATTTGTATGTATCTTCAAAAACCTATAAAAATTCATATTATGGATTAATTATTTTTTCTATTTGCTCTGTAGATAACAATGTTGGATACTTGCGGAAATCAATATGATGTTAATGTTAGAGCAGATACAGGGCAATATGTGCAACAGTGAGAACCTAGCTCAGCCGAAAGGCTCTGGTAGACTTATAGAATCTCGATGCTCGGACACACAGAACACATAGTGTGATGACAAGACGACAAGAAAAGGAAGACTATGGAACTAAAGTGTCTCACGATGACCTGGACTTCACGCGGAGAAGACGTCAAGTGGGAGCCTCGTTTCTCAAGACTCTCATATAACAAGCAATATTAGAATAGAATAGAATAGAAATATGCTTTATTGTCACTGAAAATACAAATTTTATGGACAAAGCTTAATTAAAGTCAGAAAAAATAAATAAATAATATCTAACAATAACAATAACAAATACAATTTTCTGAAATTTGATCAATCGTCAATATAAAAAAAAAATATTATGATAAAAAAAATAGTAGCCTCTCATACCGTATCAGTCTGCTATAAGGGGGGATATGGAGGAGTACCTTGAGAGCATTTTGGCTCGAATGATTCGTCCTCGATTTACTTGTACCAATCCTCCTCACCTAATGAACTGTATTCCTAAATGTTCCTACGGCTATGCAAGAATCCTTCAGGTCGGGGATACATATTTGTATCTTATATAAACGAACCATAATAAAAATCCACGAGGAAAATAAAATTCCTGTAGCTGGCTGTATACCATAAATCACAAAAAATACAGGATCCTTTGTAAAAGGTATATTTAAAAGACCCTAATAAGGGTTACATCATAAAACAAAACGTTTTCGGATTACCAAGTAATCCATCATCAGTGTTAAGCCCTAATATGATAAGTATAACCTAATTAATAAGAGACAATGTTGTAAAAGTTGACTAAGGTTAAGAATTGACTAAGGTCATACTTACAATAACAGGAACCATAATAAGCTTTTAGTTCTCCATCTAAAATTTATTAATGATGGGCGACCTGAATGCAAGAACAGGAAAACAGAATGACCACCTAATTGTAGGAAACTACGGAGAAGAAGTAACCAATGATAATGGAGAAAGGCTCATTAATCTATGTCAACAATTTAACCTAAAATTTTAAACGGGTTCTATCCCCACAAGGACATACATAAGTTCACTTGGCATCAAGAGACAAGACAACTACGATCGATTATAGACTATATTATAATAAAACAAAAATCAGAATGGAAAATCCAAGACACAAGGGGTGTATAGAGGTGTAGAATGCGGATCTGACCATTACCTAATAATATCTCGAATCCAAATCCTCTTCAAATATACAATAAATGAAAAATCGAAAGAGGAAAGAGAAGAAAGAATCAAAGAACATAAATACAAACTAACTGGGCTATATGACGAGAGCACCAGGTTCCTATACCTGAACAGACTGGATCAAAAATTTGATCAAATTTACCTGATATGTAGCACCAATATAATAAACGACAAAATAACACTTGCGATTAAGGAAGCAGCCAGTGAAGCATTGGGCATGGAGGAGATAACAAATACCAGGAAAAATAACAACATAGTCTGGAGCAATAAATTTGAACAACAGAAAAAAATAAAACAACAGAAATATCATAAATGGTTAAAATCACAAAACGCATATGATAAAACCCAATACCGCCAAGAATTAATCAAATATAAAAATATGTTAACAAAAACTGAGAACAATACCTGGAAACAGAGATGTAGGGAAGTGGAATGGCATCTAGGTGGAAGCAGATCCTCAGAAGCTTGGAGGTTCAGTCGAAATCTAAGAAATGAAAACAGAAATAATACAAACCTTCAAATGATTGATTTAAAGAAATGGAAAACCCACTACAAAGAAGAACTTCAAGAAAATAGACAGGAATACATAAATACATCACCAAAACACTACAATTTAAATGGTCAAGTCGTAGAATTCAATGACGAATTCGTTGAGAGGATGATTAAATCACTAAAAAATAAAAAAGCATGTGGTCGAAAAGGAATCCCAGCGGAACTTATAAAAAATGGAACTGCAAAATTGATCAAACTAATAACCATAATTTTCAACAACTACACAAATGGAGAAAACAGACCAGAAAATTGGAAAACAGGATGGATGACGCCAATACACAAAAAGGGTAACAAGGAAGACTGCCAGAACTATCGCTGTATTACTATAACCAGCACCTTTAGCAGATTATATGGGAAAACTCACTCTAATAGAAAATGAATATGCACCTTTAGAGATCGAACAACAAGCAGGATTCCGAGCAGGAAGATCATGTATCGACCACATCTTCACGATCAACCAACTCAACGAAAAAAGTAGCCAGAGACAGAGAAATACATCTACTATTCGTCGATCTAACTAAGTCATATGATACCGTACCACTTTGTAAATTATGGCAAATCTTGGAAAAATCCCCTATTGATATAACTTTAATGAAAGCCGTGCAACAATTCTATAAAAATATCCAAGCAAACATAAAAATCAACAGCAGATTATCCAATAGCTTCATGGTGAATAAGGGACTACGACAGGGATGCAGCTTATCGCCAACACTGTTTAAAATCTATATAAATGAGGTCTTGAATAAGTGGCGGAGATCGTGTTCTGGAGTGGGGATACAGCTAAACGACGACTCAACACTATACACACTGCATTTTGCTGACGATCAGGTGGTGATTGCCCAGGATAAAGATGATCTAATATTTATGACAAACCGGCTTTTTCGAGAATACAAAAAATGGGGCATATACGTTAATATGAAGAAAACCAAATATATGTGTATAGGAGGACAGAAAAGTGAGTTAAAACTAGAGGATGATATGGTTATCGAGTCAAGCTCTGATTATGTATACCTTGGAACGAGAATCCAACAAAGTGGAAGGACAGAATTCGAAATAGTCCGAATTATGAAAGGAAAGAAGGCAATAGGAGTTTTGAACTCACTACTTTGGTCAAAAACCATATCAAGAGAAAAGAAACACAGCGTTATAATAGCATCTTTAAAAGCGTGGTACTGTAAGGATGTGAAACTTGGCAACTGAATAAGCGAACAGAACAGAAGTTGCTCGCACTGGATACTGGATATGGACTTTTGGCGAAGATCGGCCTGCATCTCAAGACTCTCACATATAACGAATTAACGGGTGCGAGATATTATGAATAGAAAAACAAACATAATTGAAGAAGTCCAACAAAAACAACTTTGTTGGTATGGTCATGTACAAAGAATGGAGGAGCATCGACTCTCAAAGCTAATATTGGAATGGCAACCCCCGGAAAGAAGGAAAAGGGGCAGACCGAAAACAACCTGGATAAGTGGAATCCAGAAAGCCCTGTCTGAGAGAGATCTCCGACCAGGAGATTGGACAGATCGACGCGGCTGGAGAATAGGAACCGGAAGGCGCAGGACGCTTAAAACCGGTGTTATATATATATATATATATATATATATATATATATATATATATATATATATATATATATATATATCGAGAAAAGGAGTACGACCGTTAATCCAATATAAATTAAGGATCACTCGAAGAGTGGAGGGTTTTTCGGTCAATAGGTGGAGAAATAAGACAAAGAAGGTGGCTACTTCATCTATTTATTCGAAGACGTTTCGCTCTCTGATCAAAGAGCATCATCAGTTCATCTAAAAAGAACAATATGAAAAAAACCAAACATCCATAGAGAAGTTAATATAACAGTGTTACCTCAAAAAGACATGTAGCAGTCAAAGGTATAAAAAGTAACAAAAGCTTGAAACAATGAACCATTGAATCGTTAGGTGTAGAAACAATCAATAATACTAAGTACAGTTTACAATTTAACAAAGACTTAGAACAGCAAAAGAAGTATGTGGTTATCATACATGTATAAAAAAAATTTTATGTAAAAAACTTGTATTCGCCGAGAACTAGTAAGATCACCAAGATCAACCTTCCAACAAAAGCATATTAATTTAGTTTGATTTTGACTTTGGGTAACATTATTAAAATGATTGTAAAAGTTTAAAGTTGCAAATTAATAAAAAAGTATTAAAAGTTACCACAAAAGCTTCTACACTATTCAAATTCACTCGGCAAAATGGGCATTTCTAAGAACAACGAACCATCCCGTAAAAGACAGTGACCTTGAAGTCAAAATTGACAGCAACAAGGCGAAATACCAACCGCTAATGCATTTGAGCGGTAATTTTAAAGATGTATTATAATATTGTAAAGAAAACTTGTTGTTAGTTCGAAACATTAAAAAGAAAGTAACAGGTGGTTAACAAACACCATTTAACTTTCAAGGAATGGTTCGAATAAAAAAAAAACAACCAAGTGAGGAACGATCTTTCCCAATCACCATAAGTGACTCGGTTATAGCTGGTTAGCCAGCCAAACGAAATTATAAACTCATCCAACTTCCACAGTCCAAGGTTCATCACACTATAGAACTGAGTAATTAATGAGAATTATGTAAATCCAATTAATTTAAAAATTTTTATTAAACTATTTTATCAAAAATTTTCAGCAATAAAAATTAAGTTAATAATAGTTATGGTTAAAGTAAAAAATTTTATTGAATATATTTAAGAGTGAAAATCTATACAGAAACACACCATAGGGGACCATAATAAAGTAGAAACTGATAATGACTAATTCTGAAATATTAATGCATGATAAATTTGACTCAGGTTACTAATGTCCGTTCTTTTATTAAGAGCATTGGGGTGCTTCAGTATTGAACACATTTCCAAGAACTGCCTTTTCACGAGATTGCGTTCATTGCCAAGAATCCTAACTTCATTGAAGTCTACCTTGTGTTTTGTGGTAATCGCATGCTGAGAAAGAGCACACGTATGCTTGGATAAGTTAATATCACTGCGGTGCGTTGTAAGACGCCCCCTTAATGATCTCCCTGTCTGACCGATATAGCACGAGTCACACTCAGCACAAGGTATGTGATAGATAACGTTAACTTGTTCCAAAAGGGACAAGGGTGTTTTAGTTTTAGAAAACAAATTTTTGACCGTCCTGGCATTCTTAACAGCAATTTTGACAGGAATGTTGTTATTTTTATACAGTTTAATCAGTTTTTCAGTAACATGAGGAAAATATGGTAAAGAGGAGTAATGGGTAGTTGGAGTCCCAAGTACAGTAGTAGGCAGAACAGTGTTGTTTGATATTGATCTGAGTTGGTCACCATTGGGTATGTCATTTAAAGAAGAACCATAACTCTGTGAATTGAGGTATTTGTTAATAAGGGAAGATGGGTAGGAATTCTCAATCAATATGTTTCTGAGCAGTATAAGGGATTCCCTTCGATTAGTCGGATGTGTCAACCTATTAAGCCTGCAGCTTAAAGCTTTAATAAGGTTTAGCTTATATTTCAAGGGATGACAAGAATGGTAGTTGAGAAACCTATTGGAGGCCATTGGTTTCCTATACCAACTTGTAGTTAAAGTATTGTCTCCCATTCTTATGACACGCATGTCTAAGAAGGGAATACTTTTAGTGGTGGGATCCTCAAGTTCAACAGTGAACTGTAAGTGAGGATCAAACTCATTGAAAATAGACAAGGTGGCCTGTATCTTGTCTGGAGGTAAGGCTAATAGTAGGTCATCAACATACCGCTTAATAAAAGGGACTTGGAAATCCAAAAGACTCAAACGGTCAGACACTAAATCATCCAGTACAAAGTTGACTAGGATGGGAGAGATTGAGGAACCCATAGGTGTCCCAAAAATTTGTAGGTAATATTTGTCGTCAAAGACTAAAAAATTGGTGTCAAATACTAATTGCAAAAGTTCTGCAAATACATCCCAGGACACAGGACAGTTAGGTTGGATGGAGCTCCAGTGATTTCTTAAAGAGGTAGTGACACTAGCTAAAGGTAAATTGGTGAAGAGAGATACCACATCAAAACTCACTAAAATGTAACCTTGTGGAAGTTTAAAGTCATTAATAAATTCACTAAAATGAAAAGAATCTACAATGTTATAATCATTGTTATAGTTGTAAGATTTTGACAAGATGTCAGTCAAAAATTTAGCAATATTTATATTGGGTGAATTAATTGAAGAGACAATGGGCCTCATACTGAGTGTAGGCTTATGTATTTTCGGTAGACAATAAAATCTAGGAGCATAACCATCATAGTTATGTAAAGATTTTGCTAGAGGTTGGTCAATGATCTTTATGTTTTTAAGATGAGTAATGAATTTATTAATTTTATTAGTGAATTTAGAACAAGGGTTGGTAGAGAGAGGTTGGTAGTACCTATCATCATCTAACAAAGATTGACTAAGACTGAGATATTGATCTCTATCCATGAGTACAGTGGCATTACCTTTGTCACTAGTGAGAACGAGAAGATCAGGGTGGGTTTTTAAAAACGATACCGTCTCCCTGTATATCTTATCTAACTCCGATATGGGTTGTCTAGGGCGTTTAGTAAAATTCAACAGAATATTGTTGGAAGAAGACCTAAGAGATAGAAGGTCAGATCTGTCTGCATGAGACAAAATATTCTCAACATCGGCCAATATTTTACTAACAGAATAATCTTTGAAAGTTGGGTGTAGGCCAAATTTAGGACCCAAAGACAACAACTTTAGAATGTCCTGAGGAACCTCAATATTAGAAAGATTCTTAATCCACTTAGGGTTGAATGGAATTTTCTTAAAATCTGGGGTGTCTAAGTTATCAAGCTTCTTATGAAGATGTACCATGGATTTTTGGTAAACAAAATTGAATTTTCTATGTAAAGATGACTCAAAAGTATCCAACAATTGGTCAGGAAGGTTGTTATCCAAGAAAGCAGTGACATTATTGATTTGAGAAATAATAAACTTAATATCAGTGTGAACCTTAGATATATGGAAATTAAGTAATCGTGCCCTCACCTGTCTGTTTAATGCCTGGCTTCTGCGGTAGAGTGTTTCATTAGTGGAGCTTGAAGTTGAAGAAAGGATGTTAGAAGTGGTGTCTGTGATGAATCTTGGGATCTTCTTAGTTCTCCTACACTCAAGAAGAAAGGTTCTTCTTGCTTCTGCTGTCGCTAGTTTCTCTGTCAGGTTGGTCCATCTTTTCAGCTTCTTCAGTGCCGGTTCTCCATGAATGCGCCTGGTGGTGGCGTAAAACCCCTCTGTAACAGAAAGCATCGTAAGCATGTAACGATGCTTTCTGTTACAGAGGGGTTTTACGCCACCACCAGGCGCATTCATGGAGAACCGGCAGTGAAGAAGCTGAAAAGATGGACCAACCTGACAGAGAAACTAGCGACAGCAGAAGCAAGAAGAACCTTTCTTCTTGAGTGTAGGAGAACTAAGAAGATCCCAAGATTCATCACAGACACCACTTCTAACATCCTTTCTTCAACTTCAAGCTCCACTAATGAAACACTCTACCGCAGAAGCCAGGCATTAAACAGACAGGTGAGGGCACGATTACTTAATTTCCATATATCTAAGGTTCACACTGATATTAAGTTTATTATTTCTCAAATCAATAATGTCACTGCTTTCTTGGATAACAACCTTCCTGACCAATTGTTGGATACTTTTGAGTCATCTTTACATAGAAAATTCAATTTTGTTTACCAAAAATCCATGGTACATCTTCATAAGAAGCTTGATAACTTAGACACCCCAGATTTTAAGAAAATTCCATTCAACCCTAAGTGGATTAAGAATCTTTCTAATATTGAGGTTCCTCAGGACATTCTAAAGTTGTTGTCTTTGGGTCCTAAATTTGGCCTACACCCAACTTTCAAAGATTATTCTGTTAGTAAAATATTGGCCGATGTTGAGAATATTTTGTCTCATGCAGACAGATCTGACCTTCTATCTCTTAGGTCTTCTTCCAACAATATTCTGTTGAATTTTACTAAACGCCCTAGACAACCCATATCGGAGTTAGATAAGATATACAGGGAGACGGTATCGTTTTTAAAAACCCACCCTGATCTTCTCGTTCTCACTAGTGACAAAGGTAATGCCACTGTACTCATGGATAGAGATCAATATCTCAGTCTTAGTCAATCTTTGTTAGATGATGATAGG
This sequence comes from Diabrotica virgifera virgifera, assembly GCF_917563875.1. Classification (NCBI taxonomy): domain Eukaryota; kingdom Metazoa; phylum Arthropoda; class Insecta; order Coleoptera; family Chrysomelidae; genus Diabrotica; species Diabrotica virgifera. Next base: position 94,347,782 of record NC_065447.1, read on the forward strand.
TACTACCAACCTCTCTCTACCAACCCTTGTTCTAAATTCACTAATAAAATTAATAAATTCATTACTCATCTTAAAAACATAAAGATCATTGACCAACCTCTAGCAAAATCTTTACATAACTATGATGGTTATGCTCCTAGATTTTATTGTCTACCGAAAATACATAAGCCTACACTCAGTATGAGGCCCATTGTCTCTTCAATTAATTCACCCAATATAAATATTGCTAAATTTTTGACTGACATCTTGTCAAAATCTTACAACTATAACAATGATTATAACATTGTAGATTCTTTTCATTTTAGTGAATTTATTAATGACTTTAAACTTCCACAAGGTTACATTTTAGTGAGTTTTGATGTGGTATCTCTCTTCACCAATTTACCTTTAGCTAGTGTCACTACCTCTTTAAGAAATCACTGGAGCTCCATCCAACCTAACTGTCCTGTGTCCTGGGATGTATTTGCAGAACTTTTGCAATTAGTATTTGACACCAATTTTTTAGTCTTTGACGACAAATATTACCTACAAATTTTTGGGACACCTATGGGTTCCTCAATCTCTCCCATCCTAGTCAACTTTGTACTGGATGATTTAGTGTCTGACCGTTTGAGTCTTTTGGATTTCCAAGTCCCTTTTATTAAGCGGTATGTTGATGACCTACTATTAGCCTTACCTCCAGACAAGATACAGGCCACCTTGTCTATTTTCAATGAGTTTGATCCTCACTTACAGTTCACTGTTGAACTTGAGGATCCCACCACTAAAAGTATTCCCTTCTTAGACATGCGTGTCATAAGAATGGGAGACAATACTTTAACTACAAGTTGGTATAGGAAACCAATGGCCTCCAATAGGTTTCTCAACTACCATTCTTGTCATCCCTTGAAATATAAGCTAAACCTTATTAAAGCTTTAAGCTGCAGGCTTAATAGGTTGACACATCCGACTAATCGAAGGGAATCCCTTATACTGCTCAGAAACATATTGATTGAGAATTCCTACCCATCTTCCCTTATTAACAAATACCTCAATTCACAGAGTTATGGTTCTTCTTTAAATGACATACCCAATGGTGACCAACTCAGATCAATATCAAACAACACTGTTCTGCCTACTACTGTACTTGGGACTCCAACTACCCATTACTCCTCTTTACCATATTTTCCTCATGTTACTGAAAAACTGATTAAACTGTATAAAAATAACAACATTCCTGTCAAAATTGCTGTTAAGAATGCCAGGACGGTCAAAAATTTGTTTTCTAAAACTAAAACACCCTTGTCCCTTTTGGAACAAGTTAACGTTATCTATCACATACCTTGTGCTGAGTGTGACTCGTGCTATATCGGTCAGACAGGGAGATCATTAAGGGGGCGTCTTACAACGCACCGCAGTGATATTAACTTATCCAAGCATACGTGTGCTCTTTCTCAGCATGCGATTACCACAAAACACAAGGTAGACTTCAATGAAGTTAGGATTCTTGGCAATGAACGCAATCTCGTGAAAAGGCAGTTCTTGGAAATGTGTTCAATACTGAAGCACCCCAATGCTCTTAATAAAAGAACGGACATTAGTAACCTGAGTCAAATTTATCATGCATTAATATTGCAGAATTAGTCATTATCAGTTTCTACTTTATTATGGTCCCCTATGGTGTGTTTCTGTATAGATTTTCACTCTTAAATATATTCAATAAAATTTTTTACTTTAACCATAACTATTATTAACTTAATTTTTATTGCTGAAAATTTTTGATAAAATAGTTTAATAAAAATTTTTAAATTAATTGGATTTACATAATTCTCATTAATTACTCAGTTCTATAGTGTGATGAACCTTGGACTGTGGAAGTTGGATGAGTTTATAATTTCGTTTGGCTGGCTAACCAGCTATAACCGAGTCACTTATGGTGATTGGGAAAGATCGTTCCTCACTTGGTTGTTTTTTTTTTTATTCGAACCATTCCTTGAAAGTTAAATGGTGTTTGTTAACCACCTGTTACTTTCTTTTTAATGTTTCGAACTAACAACAAGTTTTCTTTACAATATTATAATAGATCTTTAAAATTACCGCTCAAATGCATTAGCGGTTGGTATTTCGCCTTGTTGCTGTCAATTTTGACTTCAAGGTCACTGTCTTTTACGGGATGGTTCGTTGTTCTTAGAAATGCCCATTTTGCCGAGTGAATTTGAATAGTGTAGAAGCTTTTGTGGTAACTTTTAATACTTTTTTATTAATTTGCAACTTTAAACTTTTACAATCATTTTAATAATGTTACCCAAAGTCAAAATCAAACTAAATTAATATGCTTTTGTTGGAAGGTTGATCTTGGTGATCTTACTAGTTCTCGGCGAATACAAGTTTTTTACATAAAATTTTTTTTATACATGTATGATAACCACATACTTCTTTTGCTGTTCTAAGTCTTTGTTAAATTGTAAACTGTACTTAGTATTATTGATTGTTTCTACACCTAACGATTCAATGGTTCATTGTTTCAAGCTTTTGTTACTTTTTATACCTTTGACTGCTACATGTCTTTTTGAGGTAACACTGTTATATTAACTTCTCTATGGATGTTTGGTTTTTTTCATATTGTTCTTTTTAGATGAACTGATGATGCTCTTTGATCAGAGAGCGAAACGTCTTCGAATAAATAGATGAAGTAGCCACCTTCTTTGTCTTATTTCTCCACCTATTGACCGAAAAACCCTCCACTCTTCGAGTGATCCTTAATTTATATATATATATATATATATATATATATATATATATATATATATATATATATATATATATATATATATATATATATATATATATATATATATATATATATATATATATATATATATATATACATTCATTTATAGTACAATCCTGAGCCTTCGATAGTAAAACTTAAACACAAACCTGAACCACGTTAACCATCCTGAACCTGTATATTGGTTCAGGATAGTTTTCCTTTTATAACTGACATATATTTTGAAACTTACAATATAAATAATTTTTTTAAACTAGTGGTGTCATCAGCGGACAAAACTGATTAACTTTCAATTCAATATGCCATTTGGAATCCGAGAGAAACCTGTTTGTAGTATGGTTCAGCATTGTATCTTTTAGTTCAGACATTTGCCACTTTGGCGCTGGAAACAATTTCACGAATATACATGATCTTTATGTATATATCACAATTAATACTATCCTGATCCATACCATGTGGCAACATTGCTTTGTCGTAATTTTGTGTAAAGATTCGGCGAATTCTATTTTTAGCCTGACAGATTTGTTAATAGGTATATATTATATTCTTTAGTTTTGTAACTTTGCAACAGTCGTTTGTTTTGGTTCAGGAACGTCGCTGTGTGCGCTCGATTTAAAAGTGAATATGAATAATAAAGGACGTTGTAAATTGATGGTTGATATGTGTTTATAAGTTAGGTAAAGTTAAGTTATACAGAAGGGATTAAAATAAATTCTCACTTTGAGAAAAAGGGTTTAAGGATTAAATGTATATTAAATTTCTAGAGAAAACATAACAGAAAATTTAAATCTTATTTAACAAAACAAAAACAACTTTGACATTTATTAATGTCAAAGGAACAAAATTGAGAACAAAAAAAATTGAAGAAAATTGCTCCATGGGAAGCCGAGAAAATTCATCTTTTTTAACGTATACCGATTTTGAACGTTGACATTCCATTTTCTCCAACCTGATGTTTTATTGAAATTTTGGTATTTTTGGTATTTTTCACTCGTAATACCGATAGTTTTTATTATTATAATATATGTTATGAGTCTTTTGACGATATGAAAATTTGTGCGGAGAAAGAGAACCGAAATAGAAAGGTGATGATTCGAAAATTTACCATCCTATTATGTATATATTCGCCGTACATGCCGGTCAACTACATACCGGTTGTATCTGAGGAACCACGCATTGCAATTAAACAGTTTTTCTTTTAAAAGAAGCGTCCTGCCGCTTTCTTTCCAAGACCGTTTTCATAATTTAATTTAATTTAATATTTTCCGAGATATTATATTTGTTTATAAGGCAAAAAATTGTTTATAATTTTAAAATATTCCTAAGGCCGCTCAAATAGTCCAATTTCAATTCTGTAAAGTACATTAGATAGGTATAGTGCCATTTTATACAAAAATCATAGTTATTCTTATGCATCATAATTATTGTGGTTATTATGGCGACCCGAATCGGCTTCTGGAAATAAAATCGATACCAAAAGAGCTTTATATCACTAAGTTATTTAATTATTGATAAATAATTACAAACCTAAAATTTTAGTTGAAAATTAAAAATTTTTTTGAAAAAAACCCGCATTTACCGAAAAAAAATTTCGTCGAAGTAAATCGAGAAAAATCTGTCTCTATGCAGAATTTCATTAGGGTGAATTTTTATTTGGGTGTTTTTGGTGTAAAGTTAAAATCTTTGGAGTTGTAGTGCAAAGATTGAAAAAACACGATTTTCGGGCGCCATTTTGTTTATAGAAAAGTAGCACACTATCTGTGGACTTTGCGTACCTATATTATTAATATATAGGATCATAAGATTCGATTCCAGCAATAAAATTGCTGGTAAATAACTTTTCCCAAAAATTGCTTATTCTCCGATAATCTGCCCAGACTATTCTTGCAGTTCTCAAATTTAAGTATTCTACTAAGAAAGAGCCATCCACAAATATGTGAAGAATTGGTTGACAGCAAGCAGCGTGAGAACGATTCGTTAATACTTGAAGAAGTGGTTGATGGAGCGGATCACGCGAATAACGTTTCTTCAATACCATTTTAAAAAACCGGTTGAAAGAGAGAAGCGCGAGAAGGACGAATCCCTAATAATACAGAAATTCTTAAATTTTGATAGTAAACAAAAAAGTGAACATCAAGTGGAGAAGGAAAGTGAAAAGGGGCAACAGACAAGCAGCAGTTCTGTAGCTAAAAGGATATCATCTCTTGCTCTAGAAGAGAAGGTAATAACTCAATTAAATTACGATCATGATCATCATTCAACCCGGATCTATCCACTGTTGGATATAGGTCTCCCTCAGTATTTTCCATGCATTTCTGTTTTGTGCTGTTTGCATCCAATTTTTGTCGATCCGTTTTATTTCTTCAGACCATCTGGTTGGCGGACGACCTCTACTTCGATATGCTTCTTGTCTTGGTCTCCAGTGTATTATTTGCTGTGTCCATCTGTTATCCGACATTCTAGCTATGTGTCCAGCCCAGTTCCACTTTAGTATGGTATCCGTCACTCCTCTTCTCCGTCTTATCTCCCTGTTCGTAATTCGATTCCTACGAGAAATGCCTAACATTGAGGCTCTATTCCATGGTTTTAAATTACGATATAAGCAGTATAATATGGCATACAAAACAATTTGGTACTTTACGCTTTCCTAAACTCCAATAATTGTCAAACTAACAATCTGTGAGATAGCCTATAACGTAAGGAAAGAAGCAGAATTGATTTTAATCCATTAGACATGACATACCCTGGTAAGTTTGTTTTGTCGTTTACGGCTCGTAAGACGGTTTTTTGTGTCCAACAAAACAAACCAAACTTAGCTACATGTATAAAAAGCCTATCTGACAAGTCGTAAATGACGAAATAACTTGATCACAAGATTTTGTGTCTAATAAAGTTAAAATCAACTATGATTATTTTTTTAATGTTACTTTACTTAAATCTTTCCTATTTCTTTTAACGTGTTTGATTCATTGTACATTTTTTTAGCCATTTGTTGAAAAAACGTTGAGGAAAAATTACAAAGATCCAAGGGATTTTTGCTTCTATTGCGAAAAGGATGTACAATCTCATTTTGCTAGACATATTTCTAAATGGCACTCAAAAGAAATTGAGGTAGTTAAATATTATGTCATAAAGTTAATTTGAAAGACGATTGGCTTTGTCAAACTTAAGAAGGTAAACTTTATCGGAAATCGGGCAGACGCCGCATTAAGACCTGTTAAAGGACAAATCTTACTGATAAGTCGTCAAGTGCAGATAAATATCTACCGTGCAAGTATTGTTTGGGATACTATAAGAAAAAATGTTTACTTAGGCATACCAAAATTTGTCCGTCTAATAATTATGATAAGGATAATAATAGAAGACGAACGACCCAAAGCGACGGACAAACTACTTTGTTTCTACACCATTTTCTTAAACATGACGATTTATTAAAATCAAAAAAAAATTTCAGGATGCACGCAGATGACAAAAATATTATTGCCAAAAAAGATCCCTTAATTTGTCAGTATACATATTCGTACATAAAAGGCCGTCAAAGTAAAGGCAATATGGATTTGGTAAGAAAGAATATGCGAAGACTTGCAAAACTCTTACACTTTGCAAGACTAAAAAATCCAGAGATTAAGAAACTTATAGGTATTCTTCGCCTAAAGCATTTTCAACTAATAATTTCTGGAGTTAATAAACTGGCAAAATATAATCCAGAAACAGAAAATTATGAGTCACCAACGTTGGCCATAAATTTTGGGACATTTATAAAAAAATCTTGCGACTTAGCAGATATTAATCTTGTTCAGATTGAGGACACAAGCGATGAGAGAAAAGACCTTAAAATATTGAAAAATCTTATAGAATCCCAATGGTGCAATTAAGTTTCTGCACAAGCATGTACCAATTTCAATCAGAATAAATGGAACAAGGAAGAACTTTTGCCGCTTACTAACGACCTCAAGAAACTTAACATTTTTTTGCAAACAACTGCAGAAGAATTATTTGACAAATTGAAATCAGATGAGTATGATTTTAAGACCTATAATTCATTAAAAGACACACTGTATGCGCAAGTCATTCTTCTTAACAGACGAAGACCAGCAGAGGTGGCTCAGCTAAAGATCCAAACGTTTAAATGTATTAATTTAGGGGGTGAAAATGATACCGAATTCGAAAAATGTTTTAACTCAAGCTGAAAAATGTTTATTAGAAACTTACAGTCGTTTTGTTATAAGAGGTAAGCGTGGAAGAGGAGTACTCATGTTGTTATCACTATCAATGAAAATTCATTTCGATTATATTTTACACTGTAGAAATAACTTTGTAATTGAAAGTGACTTTGTATTTCACACCACTGGAAGAGGATTTGTTGATGGAACTAAAATTATTCATAAATATGCCAACAAATGTCAGTTGGAGAGACCTGCGAGTATAACAGCAACAAAACTTCGAAAGCATTTGACCACCATTACTCAACTTCTCCAATTTTACAATAATGATATGGAGCAATTAAGCAAATTCATGGGACACACATTACAAACGCATTGCAATTATTATCCTTTGTCTGAAAAAGTATATAAAACTGCTAAAATTTCTAAACTTTTACTTTTAATGATGGAAGGAGCTGAAAAATACAAAGGTAAAACTTTAGACGAAATTGACATTAACTTACCTCCTCTCTCTGACGCGCAAGGTGAAGAAATGGAAAATATATATTGGATGATAATCTAAACGCCGATTACCAGATTCCATCTACTTCAGCTAACTTAGATAATAATAAAGAACCACCAAAAAAAGGGCCATTTAAAAAAGAAAATCTTTATTGATAGGAGACAACCATGGACAAAGCAACAAAAAAGCATTATCGCAGATTATTTTTCCGACCATATTAAAAACAGAAAGCCTCCCGTTGAGGTAGAAGTGCATCAACTTATATGAGTCTCGAGGTATTTATAGAAAGAAAATGCACAAGTATCAAAGCTGTCGTTTATAATATATGTATAAAGGAAAACTTAAATATTAAACACTATTTTTCAAATATTTTTTAGTTGATGTTTAATTTTTTTTCACTATTTTGAAAGACATTATTGTTTTATTTTTGATCTGTATCACATTATTCTTACGCTTGCAGGCAATTGAAATTGCCATTACTTAAGCTATAATAAATAATAAAATCAAGTAATATACAAATGTACCTACTTTTGATAATAAATTATTGTACCGAATACTTTCCTGATTTATTCCTTTTTTGTTAATTTGCATAAATTGCTGTCAACATAGGTACGTCATATTTTTGACATTCATTATAAGAACTGGAACCTGGAACGTATAGTTTATAGTAATATGATGCCATCGCTGTTAATTCGGTGGGACATAATATCGTTTTGCAATATTATGATGGGTTCGCCTTCTTTATGATATTCATTATGTGGGACGGATCTTTTGCAGTAATGTGATACCTTCGCCGACAAGTTTGTTACTGTTTAAAACCCTTTTTTAACTAATGAGTTTTATATTAGGTATTATTTTTAAATACTATGTAACGTTACTGTGCAATCCACTATGTATTTCATTTTTACATTTTTAAACACTTGTTGTTGTTGAGATACAATCAAAACTTACGCCAACGAGTTTATCATTGTGTTTGATAAAAGAGGTTGCTTTAATTTCTTATATATAATACTTTATTACAATCAGTTTAATAGTTTGTTTTTGAGATATTTATAATTTGTAATTTTTTAAAGCCTGGATGTTTATTATTTTGAAAAATAAACTAACTAACTAAATAACTGCTGTCATTACTCCACAGGCGAGTGTTCTTGTAATCTGAGATCCCAATCCCAGGGACCACCATTATAAGAGACTAACATTATAAGAGTTTTATTCAATTTATTCTTCTCCGGAAAATAAATAAACAGAAGGGTTTGTCTATTTGTTCACTTAATGAACAATACAAATAATTTACTAGATAAATTGTAACTATCCAAAAAGGTGTAAACTTATGCATATGTAAAAGACAATTCTTGCTTTTCTTTGGTTAATTTTTATTTTGACTACTTACTGAAGCCATACGAAAATTTCCTTAAGAATCCCATTTCACTTAAAACTGGCAACATCTATTAGGCTCAGGTTTGTATATATACACATATGTTTGGGTTCAGAATTGACTGAAATAACAAGGGGATCAGGATTATGTCAATATTATGTAAAATCCCTATTTATATATCTTTAAAAATATTAAAAATTTCTTTTGTATATATACATTTTTGAAATCCCCGCTAGAATTAATGAATATAAGCGTGCCGTGGGCAACTCTAAATACTCTAGATATAGGAGGTTCAGGATTGTACGGTTTTCCAGATGGTTCAGGTATGATATAAAGATGTATATATATATATATATATATATATATATATATATATATATATATATATATATATGTTCGGAAAGGTTTCCGCGGTTAATACAATGAAACTTAAAGCTAAAATCAATATCAACAAAAGAATTAATATTAAAATTAAACTCACCAGGCTTCCGGGTTGAACCGCGTCGTTGGTTTCTAGGCCGAGCTTTCGACGTCCTCTCTGACGTCATCTTCAGGGCTTCCGGGGTCTCAGTCTCCTGAGGCTCCAGACAATACACTCACTACTTCACTACTCACTGCAATACTGTTGTTGCTGACGCTGGGGCGGTCATTTATACCGTGGACTGATGTGACTGACGTGGCTGTCGATGACGTGGCGGAGTGGGAATTAGCGCGAAGACTATTTGGAGTGGCGCGAAGATTTTTGACGGCGGGAATTGTATTTGTAGATGGAGCGGACGATGTTTTCTTTAAGAGGGATCTCCAAGTCGAAGGTAAACGGATGCCGTCATCTCTTTTATTGAGACAACTTGGCCGTTTTTCGATTTCTATGGCTTCTCGGATAATCCTTTGTTTATAGAAGCGGATGGGGGCTATGGTTCTGGAGTTTTCAAAGTCAATTTTGTGACCTGTATGAAGATGGTGTTGGCCTAGGGCTGAAACTGAATCGGAATTGCAAACAGATATGGAATGTTCATAAATCCTATTTTGGATTCTACGATTGGTTTGTCCTATGTAAGATCGGGGGCAGTCTGCACAAGGAATTTCATAAACTCCGTGTTGTTCATTTGGAATGTTGTCTTTGTTTGGAATGTTTGTCAAAGACAACATTCCAAATGAACAACACGGAGTTTATGAAATTCTTTGTGCAGACTGCCCCCGATCTTACATAGGACAAACCAATCGTAGAATCCAAAATAGGATTTATGAACATTCCATATCTGTTCGCAATTCCGATTCAGTTTCAGCCCTAGGCCAACACCATCTTCATACAGGTCACAAAATTGACTTTGAAAACTCCAGAACCATAGCCCCCATCCGCTTCTATAAACAAAGGATTATCCGAGAAGCCATAGAAATCGAAAAACGGCCAAGTTGTCTCAATAAAAGAGATGACGGCATTCGTTTACCTTCGACTTGGAGACCCCTCTTAAAGAAAACATCGTCCGCTCCATCTACAAATACAATTCCCGCCGTCAAAAATCTTCGCTCCACTCCAAATAGTCTTCGCGCTAATTCCCACTCCGCCACGTCATCGACAGCTACGTCAGTCACATCAGTCCACGGTATAAATGACCGCCCCAGCGTCAGCAACAACAGTATTGCAGTGAGTAGTGAAGTAGTGAGTAGTGAGTGTATTGTCTGGAGCCTCAGGAGACTGAGACCCCGGAAGCCCTGAAGATGACGTCAGAGAGGACGTCGAAAGCTCGGCCTAGAAACCAACGACGCGGTTCAACCCGGAAGCCTGGTGAGTTTAATTTTAATATTAATTCTTTTGTTGATATTGATTTTAGCTTTAAGTTTCATATATATATATATATATATATATATATATATATATATATATATATATATATATATATATATATATATATATATAATAAGGTTGTATTATTGGGGAAATCAGCAAATTTTATGTGAAAAGAAAACACTTTTTACTTGATCCAAGCTTTCGTAAACTTTAATTAATTGTTTACATCATCAGGGTATACTGCAATAAAAAACGATGGTAGTTTTTTTGGTATAGGACCTTATAAATAAATATACTTACAGTAAGTTGTGGTTGTTCACAAAAAGGTGTTGTAAAAAAGTTAATAAAATTCATAAAATGGTTTGAAGTGTAAAAATGATGGTTAAAATAATTTTTGTTACATTGATTACTACAATTGTTTTTTATATTATAAACAGTTTTTTTAAAAAACAAAAATATCACAGAATATATACTATGACAGATCGGATTATACAAGCATAACTGGCAGGAAATATTAGAATGATTTATCATGAAAAATCAGTTTTTTAAGCTATTCAGCCATGGTCTTGTTATTAATAAGTATTGAGGCAACTTCAATATGATTTGAACAATTATAATGGTGTAATTAAAGTCATTTGAGATTGGTATTAAGTTATTATTATTAAGATATACTCTTAGCTTAATATATAGTTAGCCTTATTATTAAGATATAGGGCTTACGATTCTGTGATAAGAAGGCATCTGTACCAGGCTCTAAGGATACTTGGAATTTTGGAAAATTAAAAAAAAAATAATTTTTCATGATAAATCATTCTAATATTTCCTGCCAGTTATGCTTGTATAATCCGATCTGTCATAGTATATATTCTGTGATATTTTTGTTTTTTAAAAAAACTGTTTATAATATAAAAAAACAATTGTAGTAATCAATGTAACAAAAATTATTTTAACCATCATTTTTACACTTCAAACCATTTTATTAACTTTTTTACAACACCTTTTTGTGAACAACCACAACTTACTGTAAGTATATTTATTTATAAGGTCCTATACCAAAAAAACTACCATCGTTTTTTATTGCAGTATACCCTGATGATGTAAACAATTAATTAAAGTTTACGAAAGCTTGGATCAAGTAAAAAGTGTTTTCTTTTCACATAAAATTTGCTGAATTCCCCAATAATACAACCTTATTATCTAACATTGTCAGCAAAGACTTCCCTTCTGGTCTATAAAGTTTATATATATATATATATATATATATATATATATATATATATATATATATATATATATATATATATATATATATATATATATATAGTTATATAGTTCTGCATCTAATGTCAAATTGCGATGAGAACAACACAAATCGGCAATTTTAAGCGCTCAAGTGTACTTCGGTAAGATTATTTCATGAATAAAACTGTAATGTATAAATAATTTTTAATAATATTTTATTGATATTTTTGTCTGAATATTTACTAAACTGTGCTGTTCACTTTGACAAGTTGAAAAATGCTTGTCACATAATTGGGATAAATGTCACTGAATGTTTATTTACAAAGAATTGAATTTTGTATGTAAGTATTAAAGAATAATCTGTCGAATATCACACGATAGTAAAAATAAAATAATGCTCAAATTTGTTTCTTAAACTTGTTTCCATTCGGCAATAGTCACCCGAACCCTGCAGGCTCTCGTGTCCATTGGCAGGCAACAAGTTTTCCAAAACTTGTCGAATTTTGTCAATTTATTCTCACTCTCTTGTGATATTAATGTTGATTATGTTTTAATGATTTTAATTTCCAATCTTGTAGTAAGATCTTTCATCACATGTTTAATTCTGTCCAATCAGATTATTATTATACCGGGAATATTCTGCCTATATTAATATGCTGGGAATCATTTTAGTTATTTTGTTTCCGTTTAATAGGGCTTTTCATTCACAGTCATTTGTTTCGAGCTTCTGTCCTATGTCGTATAATCCGTGTATAGTAATATTAAACACAGATTATTCAACATCTGACAGAAGCTCGAAACAAATGACAATCGATGAAAAGCCTTATTACAACAAGTTTCCAAGTTTTGACAACTGTCACATTTAAGAAAATGAACCATATTAAACTTTTAGTTCTGCATCTAATGTCATATTGTCACGAGGAAAATAGGAATCAGCAAATTTAAGAGCTCAAGTGTACTTCGGTAAATAAAACCTTATTTATAAACAATTTTTAACTAATATTTTATTGATACTCTCGTCCGAATATTTTCTAAACTGTGATGTTCACTTTGACAAGTTGAAAAATTTGTGTCACTTTAATCGTGATAAATGTCACTGAATGTTTATTTACCATGCCTTGAATTTTGTATGTAATACCCCAGGCTGTGGGTGAAAAATAGGTCGATTTCAGGATACAATTCAGGAATTTTTGAAACCTATCAGGTGTTGTAAAGGACGATGCCAGGAATAACTTCTACTAAAATGTAACCAAAAATATTGTGCGCTTTTTTTCTATTGCGATTTTCATTTGTTAAATTTGCAATTTTTAATGATTTTTAATTTTGCAGCTTAGGCTATTGGTTTTAGAGAAAAACTTTTTAATAGAAAGTTGTAGTAAATTAAAAAACCTACACTTTGAGGTATGGAAAGTTTAATTTTGTTAATTGATTATTGCAAAACAGCCTACGGAAAGTTCAAAATGGCCGTTTTTACAATTGCATTATTTATTGTACGAATAATTTTTTTTTATTTTTTAAAGCTTTAAAATGAAGATCTTTCAATTTCAAATATAAAAAAAAAATTGTAAAGCCAGATTAACGAATTTGTTGCTTAGATATTATAAATTGTTTATCCCAAGAGGTCAAATGTCGAAGGCTATAACTTTTTGAAAAAAAATCGTAGAGAGTTGGTGAAACATCTAATCTCCTTCTAAAGAGTTATATTTTCATACTCTGATGTAAATAAATGCGTAAACATTTTTAAACCTCTAATTTTTTTTTGAAAATAAGGGGGCAAATTTCGTTATAAACATTTAGAGCTGAAGCGGCCCTGTACATTCTATGAGTTTTTAACTTACAGATTATTATTGCTGAAGATGAAACGAAGATTTATAAAAAAAATAAAAATTTTCTACAACCAACTGAAGCCGAGATAATTGTTTTTTGTTTTCTTAAGTCGTAGTGCCTTCATTTATAACAATTAAGAAATTATTTTACAGTCATTGACTAAAGAAAGACTTAGGTATATTATCTTAAAATAAAAATTATTATAAAATATAATTACATTTAATTATTAAAAATTATTTTTAAAATCGGTGCTTTTGCGAGCGGCCGAATTTTGCAAATCGCCTGGCTTGCTTCAAATCCTCGCGGTCGGAAAATTTTTACGTAACTTGTATTACATTTTGACAGAAAACAATTTAATAATATTATTATTATAATATAGAGTCTATTTACCACTGTATTTGTTTTTCTTGATAAATTTTTATATGTGAAATTTCATTTCTGAAGAAATAATATTACAAACATGATACATAATATATATGAAATATATAACTATATTTTTAATTTTTTCATTGTTATATAAATATAATAATAATAATGTTACTTCTTACTATAATATACAATATAAAACTTTTTATTTTTGTAGTGACGATTCTTTTTGGATTTCACATATAAAGTTTATCAAGAAAAACAAATACAGTGGTAAATAGACTGTATATTATAATGGTGATATTATTCAATTTTTTCTGTCAAAATTGAATACAAGCTACGTAATAATTTTCCGAGCGCGCGGATTTGAAGCGAGCCGGGCGATTTGCAAAATTCGGCCGCATTCAAAAGCACCGATTTAAAAAATAATTTTTAATAATTAAATGTAATTATATTTTATAATAATTTTTATTTTAAGATAATATAAGTCTTTCTTTAGTCAATGACTGTAAAATAATTTCTTAATTGTTATAAATAAAGGCACTACGATTTAAGAAAAAAAAAACAATTATCTCGGCTTCAGTTAGTTGTAGAAAATTTTTATTTTTTTTATAAATCTTCATTTTGTCTTCAGCAACAATAATCTGTAAGCTAGAAACTCATAGGATGTACAGGGCCGCTTCAGCTCTAAATGTTTATAACGAAATTTGCCCCCTTATTTTTAAACCCAAAAATTATATCGGCTTCAGTTGGTCGTAGAAATTTTTTTATATTTTTATAAATCTTCCTTTCATCTTCAGCAACAATAATCTGTAAGTTGAAAACTCATAGGATGTACAGGGCCGCTTCAGCTCTAAATGTTTATAACGAAATTTGCCCCCTTATTTTCAAACAAAAAAATTAGAGGTTTAAAAATGTTTTACGCATTTATTTACATCAGAGTATGAAAATATAACTCTTTAGAAGGAGATTGGATGTTTCACCAACTCTCTATGATTTTTTTTCAAAAAGTTGTAGCCTTCGACATTTGACCTCTTGGGATAAACAATTTATAGTATCTAAGCAACAAATTCGTTAATCTGGCTTTACATTTTTTTTTATGTTTGAAATTGAAAGATCTTCATTTTAAAGCTTTAAAAAATAAAAAAAAATTATTCGTACAATAAATAATGCAATTGTAATAAACGGCCATTTTGGACCTTTTCTAGGCTGTTTTGCAATAACTAATTAACGAAATTAGACCTACTATAGCTCAAATTGTAGGTTTTTTAATTTACTACAACTTTCTATTAAAAAGTTTTTCTCTAAAGTCAATATCCTAAGCTGCACAATTAAAAATCATTAAAAATTGTAAATTTAACAAATGAAAATCGCAATAGAAAAAAAAGCGCACAATATTTTTGGTTACATTTTAGTAGAAGTTATTCCTGGCATCGTCCTTTACAACACCTGATAGGTTTCAAAAATTCCTGAATTATATCACGTTTTTTCACCCACAGCCTGGGGTATAAGTATTAAAAATTAATCTGTCAAATATCACACGATAGTCAGAATAAATAGGGAAATAATGCTTCAATTTGTTTCTCAAACGGGCTCTCATGTATTGCCACGCACCAAGTTTTAGAAAAATTATAGCATTATTGTCAATTTATTCTCACTCTCTTGTGATATTAATATTATCAATTATATTTTTAAATGTTGTTTGAAGTTTCGATTTGGCACTCCTCAAATCATTTTATCGATTGTGGCTTAACCCTAAACTACAGAGATCCGGTATTGCTTATCGGAGGGCATTCCCAAAATGCGAATTTCGTGGTAACCCCATCACTTACAATTTAGTGCGTCTCTATACATATCGGGCATTTTATAATATAATAGTGCTAGTCAAAGTGGGTAGTGTGTATTTTCAATATAATATATTTTATTGGCGATTCGGATTAAGATCTCAGCGCCAATGTGGTATCAAATTGAACCGAGCTAAGAGCCATCGTAGTTGTTTACATATTGTACGTTGCATTAGTTTTATGTGTTTTTGAGTTAGTTTTGTTCGTTTATCTGTGTTTTTTAAATGTAATTATATTTTGTGTGACTATCATTTATTCTTATCGATTAATAGATAATTTTGTGAGTTATAAGTTTTATTTTAGTGAACTTTATAAGAAAAAAATATCTCAGGTTAGTGTACACCAAAGATTGTTATTATTATTGTTAATGTTATATCTCTTAGTCATGAAGTTACAGTAATATGTTACAGTTTAGTCATGAAGTAATATACAGCAACAATTAAACGTGATTAAACAAAGTATTCAACGACAATATGCCTGCAAGGTGAAAGTAAATATATGGCTCTTAGCTCGGCTACTGCAATAGCCACCAGAGAGCGTATTGCTTAGGACGAGATGCCAATTGTTGTAGCACACATCAAAAATCTTAAAGCATGTCGCTCATTTATGCGCTGCACGGCGAAGCGAAGCGCGAAGAAGGTTTATAAAAGGAGTGTGCTTCGCACAGATACGCGCGGGTATATTTAAGTACATGAAGAGAATTCATAGCAACCTTTTTCTCCGCGCTTCTCTTCGTAGTGCAGCGCATATGTGAGCGACAAGCCTAACTGGTAAAAATTACCGGAGGTCTGTTTTAAGGAAGGTTTTTTGAATTATGTAGTCTTATATGGGTACTATATCTGTAAATGTGAAGTGTTTATAATATTTTTTTGTGTTTTAGGGAAAGAGTAAAGAAATGGAGTGTGGAAATCATCCTGGACCTTCAAAGAGAGTTAAAAGAAATAAAAATTTTGAGGAAATGGAATTGCCGCTTAATTTTTTGACAATTTTACTACTTGCACATAATATAATTTGGTAGATTAAACTTTTTTGTATACTCTAGTTTATCTAGTTTTAATCAGAATTAAAAGCCATAACCACGTCAATTTTTCTATTTCTCCATGTAAACAACTTAATAAAATGCCTTATAAAATATTACCCCAAGACTGTACTCCCCAGAAGACTACAGGAATGTATAACCAACATCTGAAAACATAATTTGCTTTCGTACTAAACACATCATTACCTATGCTGCATCAAGGACACTCAGTAACAAAGTTTCAGGTGAACATTGTTTTTTCACGGAAACCCCTGAAGGTAGAACGTCCGTGAAGTTAGTTTAAGTATATGTACGTAATATATTGTAACTATCGTACTGAGTATTCCTTACAGCTGTCAGAACATGCTCAGTATAAATTATTGCAAATGCAGGATAAGCGAATGTAATAGCAACTTACATAATAGCAAGTTAGATTAGGTAATACACTGGGGTGCAAAATTAACTGGACACCTTAAAAATTGGTCATGTTTGATGTCTCAAATTTCCTGAACATGCTGTCCGATTTAAGTGATTTTTGTAATATGTTATAGCCTTATTTTTTAACAATATTTCCGTAATAGTATTGTTGCTAAAGAGTTAAATTTTCATTGTATACCAGGTGTATAAATCCAACTGTGTTTTTCTCAAAGTTCGCACCACCCTGTGGAATATTCTAGCATTTATAAAATACTGAAATTAAAATCAAACTATAGCCTCGTGTTTTCTCAACATTTTGTTTTTCAATTCATTCGCTTATGTTGGATAATAAAAAAAAGTTAGGTACTTTAACAACTAGCCATGTTTTTTTATCAATACGGGATGTTTTTAAATAAGTATGGCAAACTTTAAAGGGTAATTCTGTATAAAAAATAATGACAGTTTGCTTTAAAAACGATACGTCTGCAAATGCTTCGTTTCCGAGATAGGGGGTGGAAATTTTTCTTGCAAACTGGCGATTTATTTATTGCTTTAAAACCGGTTGTGATATGCAAATGCAATTTGCTGGGTTTTAAGACGTAGTTACTCTACATTTTTTCACGTGTAAGTAAGAATTTAATATTCACCATTGGCGCGCATACGGGTAATATCACGGCTCATATTACCCGTATGAGCGCCAATGGTGAATATTACATTCTTACTTATACGTGGAAAACATGTACAATAACTACGTCTTAAAACCCACCAAAGTTCATTAGTATATCTCAACCGGTTTTAAAGCAAAAAATAAATCGTCAGTTTGTAAGAAAAATTTTAACACTCTCTATCTCAGAAACTAAGCATTTGCGGACATAGCTTTATAAAGCAAACTGTCTTTTTCATGTAGAATTACCCCTTGAAATTTGCCATACTTATTTAAAAACATCCTGTAATGATGAAAAACATGGCTAGTTGTTAAAGTACCTAACTTTTTTATTATCCAACATAAGCGAATGAATCAAAAAACAAAATGTTGAGAAAACATGAGGCTATAGTTTGATTTTAATTTCTGTATTTAATAAATGCTAGAATATACCACAGGATGATGCGAACTTTGAGAAAAAAATACAGTTTAATTGGTACACCCGGTATACAATAAAAATTTACCTGTTTAGCAACAATATTATCACAGCGATATTGTTAAAGAGTAAGGTTATAACATATTAAAAAATCACTTAAATCGGACAACAGGTTTAGAAAATTCGAGACATCAAAAATGACCCATTTTTAAGGTGTCCGATTAATTTTGCACCCCAGTGTATCAACTAGATGTTCCGCATTAAATTGGACTACCTCTGTTTTCTTAATTCCTTTTTCTGGTAGGAAAACAAATCTGGTAGTTTTCATCTGCTATATATTATGTAAAAAAACTTCTCTTCGTTTCCTGGTATCTCTCTCTTGTGCGATTAGACAACTGTTTAAAGATACTCAGCAAAGGTATTAGCCCTCTTTTCGTCACTTCGAGACCAAGTGCCATCATTTTTTCTAGTCGGTGTTATAGTTTATGGTTGTGTAGTTCTTTTCTTCGCAGCTTGACAGATTTTCTAAAAAATAATTTATTTCTTGTTCTTGATGTTCTTGCAGGACCTTTCTTAATTGATGGGTTGCGCTGTTGTATTTTGTTGTATCTTCTGGAGCAAGGGTGGTCTGCCATATTTTTCTTAATTTTCTCTTTTTCTATATCATGGTTATTATATAGAGAGGGTGTTAGCGCGGTCTCTTATCATATGACATATCAGGTGAGGCTTCCTATGCGGCTTGTTGAATTTTAACAGTTAAATGTTTGACTGCTTCTTCTATATCTTGCTCTGTTATTAGTGTTTGGTTTAAACTTATAGTATTTTTATTCTATCTCTGAAGGTGTTGAATAAAAGTAGTGGTTTTGTAATGAGATGCACCTGTGTACTTAGGACCATAATAAAGGGAGAGTTATCAGATGAGATATCGAACAAAGGTTGTACTTTCAATTTAGATTGATACCTTTGACAATACAAAAGTCGATGATATCAGGCACTTTTGTGTGTCGGTATGCCAGTACGTCGTTTGGCCGGTGGACGCCGTTAGTAAATTGTTGTTTTGGATACTTTTTAATAATTCTCTGCCACGAGAGGTTATGATTCTTGATCCCCAATGAAGGTGTTTAGCATTGTAGTCACTAGCTGTAAGCTTATTAAAGTACGTCGTAAAGTGTTCTACATTAATAATTTGATTTGGTGGGCAGTAATCTGCAGATATGGTAGGGGAGCGAAGTATACTAAATGTGCAGTCATTCGAGCGCTTTGGAGACCTATTGGGTTATGAATAGTAGGTCCTAAAACCAAAAATGTTAAGTAACATTTTCCATTTTAGTGGGAGCTTGCCATTTTTTAATTTAATTTTCCATTTCCAACAATCGTTTTTTCCGATTATAACGCCATCTATGCATAATTCGAAAAAATGTTTCGAATAAAAGTTACTTATTTTTTCGTAAGGAATCCAAATCTGCAATAAAAAATGGGGCTCCCATTTAAGATTTTAAAGTAACCCCCCACCGGGGGCGTGTTTGGTGCCATTCGATAGATTTTTTAAAAATATTAAATAAGTATATTTTACAGTTTTTCGATTTGATGTTCATTTCGCGAAATATCGCGGGATCCGTATTTAAAATATTAAATTTACCCCCCACCCCTCTCCGTGGGAAGTCGTGTTTGGTATAATTCGATAGATTTTTAAAAAATATTGAGCACGTATTTTTTAGTTTTTCGATCTGTCATTCATTTCGCGAAATATTCGCTTTTTTCTTGTGAAACTTTGGGACTCACCCATTTCCTTACGCCCGGCTCAAATCGTCAGATTTTTGAAATATACACTCTTTTGCATGTACTTATCTTACCTTATCTTAATCTGACAATTTCGAGTTTTTTTAAGGATAGATTTTTTTTTCGGGCCCCCCTTAACGAACTCCTCTGTGTTAAGAGCCAATATATGGTAGACTGGTGGAGGTACAAAATCCCCGCTTGGGCTCCCCTACCAATAGTATAAGCTCGCTTCGTCAATCAGTTAGTGAGATAGACGTGGCTTGTGTGTTTGCTTCGCTAGGCTTAATTGTTTCATGATCTTCAATGCTCTTTATATACTTATAGCGGTGTCTTCATGGGCTCTTCGTAGAGGGTGTTGAATTATATATGTTGAGAATTTTGATATACTAAAGCAGCTCTTGTCTGTCATGTGTGCTTCAGGTATTAATATATCAATATCATATATCGTCAACTAAGGGCTAAACAATATAAAAAAAATCGTTGGTAATGTTAATAATATTATTACAATGACTCTCTCGTCTAACCTAATGCTAAACCTAATAGAAAAATAGTGACATGCAGGCCACAACAGAGATGGTAACGAAACACTGTCTACCCAACAACACAGCAGGTATGCCATGTTGCAACATGAGGCAGGTATTTACCGGCACAACAAGTATTAGACAAAAAAAAACTCTTAAAGTCCTATTAAAAAAGTTGCTTAATTTTAACAAAAGCAAAAGATTTCTTAGTGGAATCTAGTAGAACAACAGTATTTGGTACAAAGCTCCTACAACGAAATGCCACAAATAAATGTTGTTTCGACTGGTGTGAAAAGGAGATAATATCGTTGCACGTGATTCTTTTTTGTTGATATTGGTATAGTCGGTATACACGGTTGAAAAGTAAGTAACACACAAATCAACTTCAGAAAGTAGAAAAAACGTTTCATTTAAATAACTAGATGAAGAATTAACCTAATATTTTATTCATTAATTTATAGATCAATCTATAAATTCATGTGTGTGGCCGCCTGTTGTTATCAAGACGTTTAAAAGTGTTCTCTCTCCCAAAACAGAAAATTCTGGTATGTACACATTAAATTAAAATTAAAGCAAAATAAACAATATACCAATACCAATTCCAAATAAGAGCCTGAAATAAAATTCAAATTGAATAATAAGTTTACAACGAAGAAATAAAGAAAATCTAATATAAATATACAGGGTGTTTCATTGGGAAACGGAAATACTTGAATGGTGAATAGAGGTCACTGAGGCGGTTCTAGATATATCACATTTATTGCCTTACCGATTTTTATTACTGAGGTACAGGGTCTTTTATCGATTTTGCCCATTTTTTTCTGGACCCATAACTTTAAAACCACCCTGTATATTTTTTTGATATTTGGTACACATATGTCTCATTTAAAACACAAACCATCCAACTACTAGTAACAAGAAAAATCCAGGTCCGGACTAAAAATAAATTATAAATTCTTTGTGACCTTGAAACAACACCTTGTATATTGAAATTTTTAAAATCCGTTTGCATATTTGAAAAGAGCACAAAAAACTAAGTCTAACGATTTGCTTAAAATTTTCGGCCAGACAATTTAATGAATTTAATTTTGAAATCATATTTAAGTTTTTAAGAACTCTTAGATTAAAAAGCAGGTGTTATTAACTTTTAATAATAAATTATTAAAGGTAATGAACAAATAATCATTCTAAAAATAATTAGTACTTATTTACTACATTAGAACGATCCATTTACTAATCACAAGAAAAATCCAGGTCCGGATTAACAAAAAAACATAAAGTAATTGTGACCTTGAAACGACACCCTGTATATTGAAATTTTCCAAATTGGTTGGCACATTTGAAAAGAGCACAAAAAGCTGAGTTTACGGGTTCGCTTTAAGTTTTGCACAGAAAATTTAGTAAGGTTAATTTTGAAATTAAATCTATTGAAATTTTTTATAACTCTGAGATTAAAAATTAGGTATTAGTAACTTTTAATAATAAGTTAATGACTAAATACTCATTTTAAACGCAATCTGTAATCATTTACTACATTCGAACGACCCATTTACTAATCACAAAAAAATCCATGTCCGCATTAACAAAAAAATATAATGTAATAATCACCTTGAAAAAACACCCTGTATATTGAAATTTTCAAAATCCGTTTAAACATTTGTAAAGAACACAAAAAGCTAAGTTTAATGGCTCCCTTTCATATTTTTTCGCAGACAGTTTAATGAAATTACTTTTGAAATTATCGAAATGTTTGTTAAGAGTTCTTAAAAATTTCGGCCTAATTTCAAAATTAAAGTTATTAAATTGTCTGTGCAAAAAATGGAAGCGAACCATTAAACTTAGTTTTTTGTGCTTTTTTCAAATGTTCAAATGGACTTTGAAAATTTCAATATACAGGGTGTTTTTTCAAGGTCACTATTACTTTATATTTTTTTGTTAATCCGGACCTGGATTTTTGTTGTATTGGTTTAGTATGTGAGTCGTTCCAATGTACCTAGTAAATAAGTATTAATTATTTTTAAAATAAGTATTTAGTCATTAGCTTTATTAATTTATTATTAACAGTTACTAATGCCTGCCTGCTTTTTAATCTCAGAGTTCTAAAAAATTTCAATAGCTATACACTTTCAATAGCTAAAATTTTTCAAAAAGTTAAAGTGAAGCTATAAACTCAGTTTTTGTGCTCTTTTCAAATGTGCAAACCAATTTGGAAAATTTAAATATACAGGGTGTTGTTTTAAGGTCACAATTACTTTATGTTTTTTTGTTAATCCGGACCTGGATTTTTCTTGTGATTAGTAAATGGATCGTTCTAATGTAGTAAATAAGTGCTGATTATTTTTAGAATGAGTATTTGTTCATTAAGTTTAATAATTTATTATTAAAAGTTAATAATACCTGCTTTTTATTCTAAGAGTTCTTAAAAACTTAAATATGATTTCAAAATTAAAGTCATTAAATTGTCTGGCCGAAAAATTTAGGCAAATCATTAGACTTAGTTTTTTGTGGTCTTTTCAAATATGCAAACGGATTTTAAAAATTTCAATATACAGGGTGTTTTTTCAAAGTCACAAAGAATTTATAATTTTTTTTTAGTCCGGACCTGGATTTTTCTTGTGATTAGTAGTTGGGTGGGTTGTGTTGTAAATGATACATATGTGTACCAAATGTCAAAAAAATATACAGGGTGGTTCTAAAGTTATGGGTCCAGAAAGAAATGGGCAAAATCGATAAAACACCCTGTAACTCGGTTATAAAAATCTATGAGGCAATAAATGTGGTATATCTAGAACCGCCTCAGTGACCTCTATTCACCATTCAAGTATTTCCGTTTCCCAATGAAACACCCTGTATAATAGACAATTTGTTTCCTGAATTAAGTTTTTATTTACGAAACGTTTTTATATCGAAGTTTATTTGCCATAACTTATGCCAATTTTACTTTTTGTTTATGTGAATTCAACTCAAAGAAATTCATTATAAAAGATTACCTCAGGACTGTACTAACCAGAAGATTACACGAATGTATAACCAACATTTGCCAACATAATTTCCTTTTGTACTAAACACATCATTACCTATGCTGCATCAAGGACACTCATTAACAAAGTTTCAGGTGAACATTGTTTTCTCACGGAAACCCTTGAAGGAGAACGTTCGTGAAGTTAGTCTAAGTATATGTACGTAATATATGTAACTATCGTATAGAGTATTCCTTGCAGCTATCAGAACATGCTCAGTTTGAGTTATTGCAAATGCAGGATAATAAAGTGAGCCGAATCTAATAGCAACTAGGAGGAACTAGATGTTCCGCATTAAATCGGCTTACCTCTGTTTTCTTAACTCCTTCTCCCTGTCTCAAAGTTTGTTATGACAGTTTCGAGCAAAACGGCTCAATATTATTCGAAGAAGCTGATTATAATGGTGACATAATTTTGTGCAATATGCAAATATGTATTTGCATTGCTAAAAGGGAAAACTTAAGAGAAACATGTTAACTGAAAATATGTTGTTTTCGTGATATGCATATCTAACATATTTACTTATCAAAAATATAAATTCTAAGCAATAAAAATTACAATATACAGCAAGTTAAACACAAGTTAAACAGCACTGTACAAAGCAAATTACCAAGAAACTTATATTATTTATTAAAATATATAAAAAAAGTTATTGTAAAAATATACTCTATATAACAATCAAATTATTATGATGCATGTTCAGGGTGATTGATTAGTAAGGTAAAGCTCATCAATAGATCCGCTATAGTAATAGAGAGCAATAACACTTAATAACAAAAATTGTAGTCAACTTTGAGCTTCACATTTTAAAATTAATTAGAATGTTACAGGGTGTTCGATAACATAGTGGCAGGCCAAACTTATGTTTTTTTTTTTGAATGAAAATCCCTGTATTTTATTTTATATTCGAAATCTTCTTAACTTCTCCATTACAAAAATATAAAGGTTTATTATGTTATTCAGGGTATTTATAAAGTTATATCCAATTTTTTATGAAAATCGGAACAAGTTCAGCTCCCTGTATAAATAAAAATAAAGCACAACAGCAATGGTTTATTGGTACCATATTTTTTTGTTCAATGTCAAATTTTTTAAGAATGGTTGATATTGCTAATTTTCTTTATATCGAATACAGGGTGAGTCAAAACGCAGGTACATTATTTTCTCAGTAATTTTAAATGGATCATCATGTATTTTACATCACTATCGAAAAGTACCATTACCGTACCTACTTTAGTTTTTATATAGCATTACCTACTATGTCTAAATTTATTAGTTTTCGAGATATTTTCATTTTTTAGCGCAAATTATTAATTAGGGGTCTAAATCTTTCCAAATTTTAAGTATACCTGACTGAATTATCTAAAACTGACAATTTACGATTACTTATTATCAATAATATTAGTAATAAATTTTACAAAAAAAAAACACAACCACAACATACAACATTTTTGAAACAATTAAAACTACTTTTATATGTAAATGTAAGAAACAAAGAACAAAAATAATTTTAAACAATAATTTATTATTTATAAATTTAACAAAATAAAAACACAATAACAAAATACAACATTTTTGTGAAAACAATAATTGAAAAGATAGACAACATAAAAACTTTATTGCCATATATACCGCCCCCTATATCACCATTATGAATCCCTTCAGCCTGACCAAAATAAAGAAGATGGTGAAGCAGAATTGCTGGAGTAACATAATTCTAGTTGGTTCATGTATATCAAAAAGTGGTACCTATTTTTTCTTTTTGTCATAGTATGACAAAAATATAATATAACGTATATAAAAAATGTTAATTATGTGTTTTTGAGCATACCAATGCAAATTTTATGTTTCTTTGTAGTTTGTATTATAGATTATTACATACTTGTTTCAATTTGTAGCTGACGCTTGAAGTGTTCTGTATTTACTGAATAACTATTGAAAAACACTATAAATGCTAATGTATTTATTGCTATAGTGACAAAATTGTATGTAGTGTACTACCCTGAAGACGAATGAGTACTGGTCTTTCCCCTCAGTCGGGGTGATGATCGCACGCATCCACGATGCGCTCTGACTCAAATTAAAATTGGGGGTGAGTGGTGCGTACATGCCCCCCGACTTGAAATACATTTCAAATATGTCAACACAAATTATGCAAGTACATATACAACATATATAAAGTATACAAATGAATGAAGGAAATACATATAAATAAGATAAAATACATAAATGAGATAAAAAAAATGGTTATGAGAATAACGCAAAGTGTTCAATATAAGTGAAAACTTAAATGTTCGGTAGTGAAAATAACGAAAAGTCTTCAATATAAGTAAAGCTTAAATGTTCGGTAGTGAAAATAACGAAAAGTCTTCAATATAAGTAAAGCTTAAATGTTCGGTAGTGAAAATAACGAAAAGTCTTCAATATAAGTAAAGCTTAAATGTTCGGTAGTGGTGAAATGTTCTTAACCGCGCGTTTGTATTCGCCGCGAGCTGTTTTCACTGACACTACGCGAGTCACACCATCTTGTCCTGGATGAATGGCAGTCACACGGCCTAATGGCCAACACAGAGGTGGAAACCGCATGTCCTTGATTAAAACTAATTGTCCCATTTGTATGTTAGGTGAAGGGTCAGAAAACCATTTCTGACGTTGCTGCAACTCTCCCATGTATTCTTTGGACCAGCGATGCCATAGGTGCTGGTGCATCATCTGAAGATGTTGATAACGAGACAATCGGTTTGTAGATACGTCCGTCAGGTCTGGTTCAGGCACTGCAGTGAATGGTCTGCCGATGATGAAAGAGGTGAGAGTGGTCGGGAATTTAATACTGACTCTACTTGAATTAAAAGTGTTTGAAATTCCTCAAAAGTGAGTATGTTGTTTTTCATTGTTCGGCGTAAATGCACTTTCATTGATTTTACGCCCGCCTCCCAAATTCCCCCGAAATGTGGAGAATTTGCCGGAATTAATTTCCAAACTATTTGATCGTTAGCGCAGAATGAAGCTAGCTCAGCCTCATTATTGAGTAAAAAATTTGAAATTGCATCCAACTCAATCTTGGCTCCTGTGAAATTAGTGCCATTATCCGAAAATAATTGCAAGGGCCGGCCTCTTCTAGCTATAAAGCGCTTGAAGCAGGCAATGAATGCTTCGGAAGTAAGACTTGTGGCTATCTCCAGATGAATAGCCTTGGTTGTAAGGCATATAAAGAGGCAAACCAAAGCCTTAAACGTCTTGCACCCCCGATCCTTTCTATCCTTTAGGAGAAAGGGCCCAGCGTAATCCACGTCAGTTGAATGGAAGGGAAACGTTTGGGTAACCCGCTCCTTGGAAAGATCACCCATTATAGGGGTTTGAAAAGAGGGTTTTGCCCTGAAATATGTTATGCAACTATGCACTGTTTTGCGAGCAATGTTGCGGCCGGAAATGGGCCAAAACCTGTCCCTAACAGAAGAAAGTAAATGGTTGGGACCTGAATGAAGAAGCCTTTTATGTTCATCAATGAAAAGTAATTTTGTAAAATGCGAATCTTTGGGAAGTAGAATAGGATGGCGTTTTTCGAATGACCATGAGGCATGTTTGAACCTACCTCCAACTCGCAAAATACCCATGTCGTCCAAAAACGGCGAAAGAAACTTAAGAGTACCCTTTTTTATTGGGCATGATTCTCTCAACAATTTTATTTCTGAACTGAAATATTCAGCTTGAATTATCTTTGAAAGAATGTTCAACGCATTTGACAGTTCTTCACTGCTCAATGGTCCATGGCACTTATCGTTACCTGGTTTGAAGTTATGAATAAAACGTAAACAAAATGCCATAGAGCGATGAAGCCTTGAGAAATTTGAAAATCGTTCAACATCTATTATTGCAGTACCTCTTATTGTAGTTTGTAGCACTTGAGGGGCTTTTATTTCAGGAAGTTCTGTTTCCTTGAAAACGGAAGCAATGGGCTACTTCACTGAGGGAAGAGAAAGCCAGTCTGGACCATGCCACCATAAAGAAGATGCAAATAATGAAGTTGGAGTGACACCTCGTGACAATAGATCTGCAGGGTTCGAAGATGAATTGACGTGGTACCAATTTTCACATGAAGTTTTGCTCTGAATTTCAGATATCCTGTTTGCAACAAAGGTTTTTAGTGAAGAAGAGGATATGTTTATCCAGCCCAAGATTATTGTAGAATCCGTCCAATGAAATATGCCACTGAAAGATATAGTGAGCGCCCTCTGAATATGATGGGACAATTTGGCGGCTACAAGAGCACCGCACAATTCCAATCGAGGAATTGTAAGAGCCTTGATTGGACTCACCTTGGATTTGGCACAAAGTAGATGAACATGAACATTGCCTTGAATGTCAATTGTGCGAATGTATGCGCAGGCACCATAAGCCTTCTCACTTGCATCGCAAAAAGTGTGGAGATCAGTTACAACAGGGTTGTTACATCTTATATGTCTAGGAATCGTAAAGGTATTAATATGATTGAGCTTGCCTGAAACGAAGTAAGATGTGAAAGAGATCATTTTGAATGGTTGGTCCTACCATTTGTATATCATTTAAGGACCAGCCTGAAGATGAAGAACAAGAACCATCGAATACAACCCGTAATTTGGTTGTAAGTGAATCTGCCTTTAATACGCCATGATGTGGCAAAAAGAACTGTGTTGTATTATTCGACGGGTCTACCTTGGACATGTGCCCTAACTCTTTATACTCTCTCATGAATGAAGTGTATAACTCTCGAAGCTGTGCATTTCGCTGAAGTTTACGTTCTAGACCATGAAACCTTTTAAGTGCAATAGATCTTGAGTCACCTAGTCTAGAAATAGGTTCTTTCAAGGGTATTGAGACCACGAATCGACCTTCGTTGTCTCTGTAGTTTGTAGAAGTAAACATATCTTCACAAGATTTCTCTTCTGGAGACTGAATTAAGTCAAAACACTCCTCTATTTCCCAAAAACGAGCAAGCTGACTTTGTATGTTTAAGTTTTGTGAATAACTTGGAGAAGAACTGGATCGGTCTGAAAGAAGGGGCTTTGAAAGTGGACCACTAACTATCCAACCAAACTTAGTTTTATGAAGAAACGGACCTGAAGGTTTAAGACGAATCTGTCCTATGCATAATGTTTCCCAAAACAACTCAGGACCTATGAGAAGATCAATTTGTTTGGGAATGTGAAAATCAGGATCTGCTAATTTATGACATGTAGGTATCGAAAGAGATACTGGATCAATAGGAGCTTCGGGTACAACATCGCATATTTCTGGAGCTACCAAACAGACTAAAGGAGTAGTAAATGGAGTATTTTTAGACACAATTTGAATTTGACAAACAGCCTGAATTTTGGATTCCACCTTGAATGCCCCTGAAATCGTAATATTTGTAGTCTTTCTTGGTAGTGCAAGTTTATGCCATAAATGTGAACTAATGAAATTAGACTGGCTCCCTGGATCTAAAAGTGCTCTGCAATTATGACGATTTCCCTTTGAATCAACTACCTCTAACAAGACAGTGGATACAAGTACCTGTTTTGAACTTAAATTAAATGTAAATAGAGACTGTTGCGTATTGGTGTTAGATGTAGAAGGTTCGGAAATGTGCAACAGAGAATGATGCTTAACAGTACAATTTTTGCAATGACCAAAGTTACAATTGTTTACTTGATGCCCCCGATTTAGACAGTTAATGCACAAATTGGATTTTTTGACTAAATCGGTTCGTTCAGGCACAGACAACCTTAGAAACTTTGTACATGTATAAATTTTATGATTTGGAGCATCGCATGATGCACAAGTACGATTTGAGATGTGATAACTTCTCTGAACATGAGAATTAGATCTATTACTAGACTCTGCTGGAAGTTTGTCCCTTTACGTTTTGGCTTTAATTTGCCTCTGTAGGTTTTTCCTCTATTCTTTTGAGCATTTTTGACTTTTGTTTCAAAAATGTGAGAAAAG
This sequence comes from Diabrotica virgifera virgifera, assembly GCF_917563875.1. Taxonomy (NCBI): domain Eukaryota; kingdom Metazoa; phylum Arthropoda; class Insecta; order Coleoptera; family Chrysomelidae; genus Diabrotica; species Diabrotica virgifera. The sequence goes on from NC_065447.1 coordinate 94,377,458, forward strand.
CTTCCAACTTAGGAGTATCATTCATGAAATCCTTTGATTCCCATTCTCTAATTGTCACTGGATCAATTTTAGTGAATACCAAATATATAATTAAAGTATCCAATGATTCTGTAGGCTGTCCTAATGACTTTAAAGACCTTAAGTGCATCCTCACGTGATCTAATAAGTGGCTTAAACTCTTTGAAGATTCCTTTTTTACAGGATGGATATCGAATAAGGCCTTGGTATGTACATGCAACAATGCCCTCTTGTCAGTATATTGGTCACACAATAAATCCCAAGCTATCGGAAAATTGTCATGTGTGACCTGGATATTGGCGATAACTTCAAATGCTTCACCCTTCAAAGCTCTCTTTAGATAGTGAAATTTCTGTACATTGCTAATGGAAAGGTTGCTATTTATCAAGCTATCAAAGCCATCGCGAAACTGGAGCCATTCACCTGCCTCTCCTGAATATATTGGCAGATTTAGGGCCGGTAATCGTACTTCTGATGAGCTAGGGAATCTGCTATTTTCTGGATTAAAACCGAAGCTGAACCTACATTATCTGTACTATTTTTTTGACAAGACCTTGCGCTTTTGAAATAATTGAATAAAAGTCGTTTTCAAATGCCTTGCGCTTGTCATACTCGCCTTGTAAGTCTTCTTCTTTCACCGAGCATTCAATGCCTACCTGAAGCTCCGAAAATTCCACGAGTAGGCTTTCAAATGTTCCATTTTATTTATTAACAAAACAAAAACAACAAGATTTATTTAAAAGTGCAAATAGAATTTAACTGAAATAAAACCGAATACTAAATATGACTGTACTATATAAATATGCGATATAATGATATTGTGTAATTATTTTTATAATATAATAAATATTATATTTAATAATATATGTAATATTATTATTTAATAGATAAGTATAGCGTAAGATAAATAAAATGAAATATGTAATTGAATTAAAATTAAAACATGTTAAAATGTCTTTAAATTGCTTTCGTTGAATAATTGAAACATGGTATAGGAAAACGGTAAATAAGGATTATATTAGCTCTGAATATTTGTATAATAGGTACCTGACTTGAGAATCTCTGTCTGTTCTCGCCTCGATGTGGTCGTTGCGATCGGCCAGTTGAAGAATCGAAGAATCCTACAATGCAGCGCTCCTCTCATGAATGATGAATCATTGGATGACTGGGTCTAGAGCGCGCGCTTTTTCGGCTTGGCTTGGCGTCACTTCCACGAAACACAATGCTTTTAAAAGAACTAATCTTATTATTATTAATTGAACTGTAGATCTGGTTTATTACGAAGGACCAAAATTGTAGCTGACGCTTGAAGTGTTCTGTATTTACTGAATAACTATTGAAAAACACTATAAATGCTAATGTATTTATTGCTATAGTGACAAAATTGTATGTAGTGTACTACCCTGAGGACGAATGAGTACTGGTCTTTCCCCTCAGTCGGGGTGATGATCGCACGCATCCACGATGCGCTCTGACTCAAATTAAAATTGGGGGTGAGTGGCGCGTACACAATTAAACCAGTAAAATATAGAATAAATGTGTTTTTTAATTTTATAATTTTTATTTAAACTTTAACACTGATTTAATTCCGATCACCATTTTGTGGCTTATAATTATATAACAATAAGCCCTTCAATTAAAAACTACTTTTGTATGTACCTAACTGTAACAATGTTGTAGCACAATTAATTTTATGAAACAGCCCCACGCATGGAAGCCATTTGATGAAACACGACAAAGAATGGAAGTCATATGGGGCCATGTTAATGTAAGACAAAAGATAGCCCCTGTTGTTTTATGAAACATGACTAATTAAGAATTGGACAAAATTCGTGCTACATAATTTATTAAGTACCTCGGTTGCTACTGTCTCAGAGATTTTAGGGAGTGGATTCTTTTAAATAGATGTTATGATATACTCTTATTAGCTTAGAAAAATTAGAAAGATAGAAAAATCGAAATAAGGATGTGAAATAAAAAATAAAGAAAAATACAAAAAATAAAATATTGGGCGCCATTGGTTACCTAAGGGAAACCAAACTTTATACAAAAAAAAATAGAAATAAAACAAAGAAAGATAAATTAAAATAAAACAAAGAAACATTTTCAAATAAAATGATATACATAATATACAAAATGTTATAATGTAACTTACCTTATTTATTCAGAATTATATACTCAGTCAATGTTTTATTGTTCTTACGATTCAAGAGAGAAGGGAAGAAAATAAATTATATGTTGAAAATCAAACATTATTTATTAAAAACAAAAAAAAATTAATCTCTGATCTCTCTGTTACAAATAGAGACCAGATTACCAATTAATCAAAGATGAAAAGAACAGTTTTACAAATATAAAAATTATACCTTAACAATTAGTGTCCTGGCTTCTTCCTCGTAGCTTGATTCGAAAGGCCAAGGCGCTATTGCACTCGCGAAACACTTACTTCACTGTCGTTAATTACAGCAAACAGCAAACAGTACATTGTTTATAAACAAACATTATTATAGAAAAATTCAGCTTTCACTTGAAGATAAATAGTTTAAAAGTTCGTTAAACTGGATCAAATTTTACTTTTACTTGAATAAAATTATTTAGTAAGACTCGAACATGATTATTGAAAGTTCATTAACTTTGACCAAAATAAAGTATGTGAGCATACTACATGTTTTAACTGCACTGTTAAACATAGTAATGAGAAAATTGAAACTCCTCTCTCCTACTTCTGGTTCTGACTGCTTAAAAGAAATTAGTGGATACCAACATTGGTATAAAATGATAACGACGATTTGCTTAGAAACAGCGGGAAAATCGCCGGGGTTCACTATACACCATCACATTCACCGGGCTAGAATCAGCCCAATGGAACTCAACTCCATGACGATGGCCCTAAGGGAACCAAAACTCAACTTAACTCGATGGTGGCCCTGGTGGAACTCAACTGAACATGATGATGGCTTCTACGGAACTCAACTGAACATGATGATGGCTTATACGGAACTCCTTTCTAGGACCGCTAACTCGATCCTTCTCAAACTTGGGTTCCTCTCCCAAAAAAAGGTGACTTCCTACTTAGACCAATAGGAATCATACCAGATATTTCTCTACCAATCAAATGGTCAGAAAAACTCTTAAGACATCCCTCGAACGCCATGATGGTTTTACCCTCAACCAATTACAAACACTTAAACTTCGCAATAACAAAATCTCTCGAGTTTACACGAAATGCGTTGACTCATAATTTTACAGTTAGTTTTTAGAACCAATATTTAAGAGCTGAAAAAGCAATCGACTAATCCTTCCTGCTCTAATACAACCCTCAATAAATTTGTGTCTGAGAAAGTCATAAAAATCTTTCATCTTCTAGACTGCAACAGTCTAGAGCATAGCAGGGGTTCTTCCTCTAGCTATTTGGATATACCGACGAACACATAACCGACAAACCAAAACTGTAAATATCATAAAAACCTTTTTACCTTGTAAACTACAACAATTATTCAAGGGTTTATTGAAAAATATTCCGTTTCTTAAATGCGTAGGATATAAACAATTTGGGGCACCTTTGTACACCAAATTTCAAAGAATCGCAAAAACCGAAATAAACATCCAAATCCCGTGAGACATGGATAACGCCATACTCTGCATTATGCGGAAGATCGATATACAGGGTGTAGCGAAAGTGTACAACTTTAAACTGAGTCGGAATTTTCAAATATTTAGACGGAGGACTTTCAGCGTGTTTCACTGCCTCCCCCACGATTTCAACGTCGTGCAAACCAGTTTGAAATCGGAACCAAACACCAAAAAAAAAATGAAACGGTCAAAACAAAAAAAAAGAAGATTAACCTAATGCAATCTCAAAACAAAAAAAAACTGGACATTCGACTTGACGAGTCGACTCCAGGAACGGTTCGTTGGCTCAAGACCTCTAAAATATTTCAGTAATGACAACACGACAGTGTTGTCCCAAAACACAAATAACTAATTCGTCGTGTAATTGCTCAGAGACCTTAGGCTCACGCTAACAAATACACTACACAACTCATCGACAAAAACGAAAACATAAAATACAATAACTTTACACGTCATCTTAAGCTCAAATAAAACTCAAACGCTGTCGAACAATACGACCGCACTGCGCGTCATCGTTAACAAAATAACGCACACAAAAAAAAACGACGACGACGCTCTGCGTCATCATCAACAAAAATCTAGCCAACTTATGTTATCGTTTTTTCGGAAGCAGAGGTTTCTTTCAACCTTGACTAACACCACGAATAACATACGAATAATGATGATATACATCATTAACGCCATAAAAAAATAACATGTTGTCCTTGTTTTGGATGCGTAAAGTCTTTCATTTACGACTAACACCAGGGACAACATAGTTTGATAACGCTATAAGCTGTTATCAAAAAAAAACAAACACACATACACACAAAAAAAGGAGTTACCGATAGTTTACGAACCATTCTAGTTCTTAAGAGCTAAACTATCGTTGGCAACTAGACAAAAAATTTACAATTGGGGTGGTGGATGTTTAGATTAGTTGTGATAACCAGAATGAATGATATCTAACGCGTTATCAGACGCCTAATAATAGGTACATTTTCGGTAAGTCTTAATCGGGTAGTTACATGATCGGTAGTGTCTAATATTCCGGGATACACAACCAAAAAAAATAACCATATTCCACCAAAGATATAGAAAATTAAAATGAGACTAAGTTTTACTAACACCCTTAAAATCAACAAAAAGTTTGGTCGGGGTAGCAAGAACTAAAATCTGACTAAACTATATACAAATATTTACACTAAATAGGACAAAGTTCACCTAAGTGTAACTTTTCCTCTAACACGGACAAAAAAAAATAAAAATATCGAAGATGAAGTACGCAAAGGCGTAAACAGAATAAAAAAGAAAATAAACGAAAGAAATAAGCAAGCAGTCAAAGGAAACGATAAAATCAAAAACTAAAAGGAAAATAAAGAATACTTTAAGAACTATTCTTCACAACAAAACAGATTTAAAATAGTCGATTACGGTCCTGTCCAAAAATAAAAATTGTGATTTTACACATACAAAAAATAACTGAACAGCAAAACATTTTCACAAACTGGTTGGATTCAATGCTTGATGATAAGTTTACCAACAAAGCGCAAGAATTCCTAAAAGCACCAGGATCTATTGCTGAATTGCAACCATGAATGACTTCTCATTCCGACGGGTCAACTGCCGAGTTTATCCCAAATCAAAACCCTAAGCTTCCCCAGTGTCTGCTCATTCACACTGCCAAACAACAACTCCTAACAACAAAAAAATCGGAACTCATAGGCCCCATAAGCAATAGCAAACCAAAGCAAACCAAAAGCAAAAAAAATGTTTACCATCCGTCGGCAAAACTTCAAAAAAAAGTAAAATAAAATAAAGAACACTATTAGTTCTTTCTGAGTCAATCTAGTGTAGTACAAAAAATAACAATGTGGTCCAAACATAAGGTGAGTTGACTAACAAACAAACACAACATAGGCTGTGGGCTATACCCAAAAATTTGTTCTAATAACAACTCAAACTAAATCGATTGCCAAGAACGTCAGACGAACTTGCATCGAACCAAAATATCGAACGTGTAGACTTCTTTCGAAAGTCCACCATCGAAACTAATATACCGAACGTGTAGAGTGAATTTACCCCACCATCGGAAGATAATTATCGAACGTGTAAATTCCTAATGGAAATTACCATCGAGACTAAAATCTCTTAAAAGACTGTAAGCCCTGAAAATTTTCAGAAAATCTCTTAAGAAAACAAAAATTTAGACCACAAATACTGATGTAAGAAGAAATAAAATAAGTACTACAATCTACCATACTAAAAAATTTAACTTATAGGAAAGTTCGCAATCAAAGACAAACACCGCGTTTATCAAGCTAATCTCCTACAAAAAATAAGAAAAAATAAACAAAAATTTCGGACCGTAACACACAATAACTAAAAAAAAATAATTTTCAATCCTAACAGATTATTAATCCGTCGAACATCTCAACAGATTCCAAAAATACGAAAACAAAATGGCAAAACAAAATATTTAGGCTTTACCTAATAGTTAATCTGTTAAATGATAAGAAAATATTTAAAAATTGTTATTTAAAAATAAGCTAAAGTCGAAAATGAAAATATTAACGACAAAAAAATGAAAATTAATTTGAATTACGTTGTTTTAGACAAAAAAGGTTATTGTCTAAAATTTAAATTGCTGAATGTTTCTATTTAATCAATTACAAAAAAAAATTTACAGTTTTCTTCGTTATTTTAACGAAAAAACATTTTTTACAAAACATTGTAAAACATAAACACAAACAATAAATTATCCTTTCTCTTGATCGTAAGACATTGCTGAGTAGGTAAGTTACAAACACAAAAAATAATAAAACTTGAAAATAATTGTATTTGTTTTCATAAATCAAACACAAAATACCAAATGCAACGGGGTAAAAATTCAACAACTGTTTGTCATACCCTCGTAATCGAAAAAGGTTTTCGCCGGTCGGAGAGAGCATCGGCTCTGGGATCGCTAAATGCGGAGAGTTCAAAATTCTCTCGCGCCGGCAAAAATATGGGTTACAGCTGATCGTTTGGACTACGATCGAACTAAGGCAAATAAAATGTAACTAGAATCAAATATGCTAAAAAATAGATAGAAAATACTATAGAATGGTAATTGAAGAGTAGGATGACCCAGGTTGGCTGCGTCATTTTTATGTAAGACAAGCTAATAAGAATTAGACAAGAAATATAGCTCGAACGTTGCGCGCCATTTTTATGCAGCGGCCCCACGTTCTAGGGTGCCACTTTTATGTAGCACAATTAATTTTATGAAACAGCCCCACGCATGGAAGCCATTTGATGAAACACGACAAAGAATGGAAGTCATATGGGGCCATGTTAATGTAAGACAAAAGATAGCCCCTGTTGTTTTATGAAACATGACTAATTAAGAATTGGACAAAATTCGTGCTACATAATTTATTAAGTACCTCGGTTGCTACTGTCTCAGAGATTTTAGGGAGTGGATTCTTTTAAATAGATGTTATGATATACTCTTATTAGCTTGGAAAAATTAGAAAGATAGAAAAATCGAAATAAGGATGTGAAATAAAAAATAAAGAAAAATACAAAAAATAAAATATTGGGCGCCATTGGTTACCTAAGGGAAACCAAACTTTATACAAAAAAAAATAGAAATAAAACAAAGAAAGATAAATTAAAATAAAACAAAGAAACATAGTCAAATAAAATGATATACATAATATACAAAATGTTATAATGTAACTTACCTTATTTATTCAGAATTATATACTCAGTCAATGTTTTATCGTTCTTACGATTCAAGAGAGAAGGGAAGAAAATAAATTATATGTTGAAAATCAAACATTATTTATTAAAACCAAAAAAAAAATTAATCTCTGATCTCTCTGTTACAAATAGAGACCAGATTACCAATTAATCAAAGATGAAAAGAACAGTTTTACAAATATAAAAATTATACCTTAACAATTAGTGTCCTGGCTTCTTCCTCGTAGCTTGATTCGAAAGGCCAAGGCGCTATTGCACTCACGAAACACTTACTTCACTGTCGTTAATTACAGCAAACAGCAAACAGTACATTGTTTATAAACAAACATTATTATAGAAAAATTCAGCTTTCACTTGAAGATAAATAGTTTAAAAGTTCGTTAAACTGGATCAAATTTTACTTTTACTTGAATAAAATTATTTAGTTAGACTCGAACATGATTATTGAAAGTTCATTAACTTTGACCAAAATAAAGTATGTGAGCATACTACATGTTTTAACTGCACTGTTAAACATAGTAATGAGAAAATTGAAACTCCTCTCTCCTACTTCTGGTTCTGACTGCTTAAAAGAAATTAGTGGATACCAACATTGGTATAAAATGATAACGACGATTTGCTTAGAAACAGCGGGAAAATCGCCGGGGTTCACTATACACCATCACATTCACCGGGCTAGAATCAGCCCAATGGAACTCAACTCCATGACGATAGCCCTAAGGGAACCAAAACTCAACTTAACTCGATGGTGGCCCTGGTGGAACTCAACTGAACATGATGATGGCTTCTACGGAACTCAACTGAACATGATGATAGCTTATACGGAACTCCTTTCTAGGACCGCTAACTCGATCCTTCTCAAACTTGGGTTCCTCTCCCAAAAAAAGGTGACTTCCTACTTAGACCAATAGGAATCATACCAGATATTTCTCTACCAATCAAATGGTCAGAAAAACTCTTAAGACATCCCTCGAACGCCATGATGGTTTTACCCTCAACCAATTACAAACACTTAAACTTCGCAATAACAAAATCTCTCGAGTTTACACGAAATGCGATGACTCATAATTTTACAGTTAGTTTTTAGAACCAATATTTAAGAGCTGAAAAACCAATCGACTAATCCTTCCTGCTCTAATACAACCCTCAATAAATTTGTGTCTGAGAAAGTCATAAAAATCTTTCATCTTCTAGACTGCAACAGTCTAGAGCATAGCAGGAGTTCTTCCTCTAGCTATTTGGATATACCGACGAACACATAACCGACAAACCAAAACTGTAAATATCATAAAAACCTTTTTACCTTGTAAACTACAACAATTATTCAAGGGTTTATTGAAAAATATTCCGTTTCTTAAATGCGTAGGATATAAACAATTTGGGGCACCTTTGTACACCAAATTTCAAAGAATCGCAAAAACCGAAATAAACATCCAAATCCCGTGAGAAATGGATAACGCCATACTCTGCATTATGCGGAAGATCGATATACAGGGTGTAGCGAAAGTGTACAACTTTAAACTGAGTCGGAATTTTCAAATATTTAGACGGAGGACTTTCAGCGTGTTTCAATGTAACAAATAAAGAACGAACAATAACATAGGTCTGCGACCAAAAAATTGTTTAAAATTTAATAAGTGATTTTCACATTGTTCTCAACACTGATGCAGTCAAAAATAGTGAAAAAATTCCATCACGTACAGTTGTTTCACAAAATGATTAATAAAGAGTTATTAGGAGAAACCAGCCATAAGTGATTTTCATACTGTTTTCAACGCTGATTTCGGGAAAAATAGTGAAAACATTCTATCAAATACAGTTATTTCACAAAATGATATAATAAAGAGTAATTATTATGAGAAAGCAGCAGTATTTTGTACACTACTACGATCCTGGCACGACCGATCCCATTCCATTCTCACAATTTGAACTGAACGATTTAGTAAGAGATCTAGGCCTTTCTAAAGAATCGTCAGAAATTGTAGGATCTAGAATAAAACATAAACATATGCTGGTTCCGGATACATCTTTCTCTTGGCATCGATGTGCGGAAAGGGAATTTGCATCTTTTTTCTCCCAAGAAAATGACCTGGTGTTAAGCAAACTCTGCTACTCAGACCACAAATGTACACTATGTGGTGATTTAAAAGTGATTTCAATGCTGCTTGGTCAACAAAGTGGCTATATAAAGTTCCCTTGCTTTCTCTATGAAAGGGGCAGTAGGGATAGAAAGCAACACTACATAAAAAAGATTGGGCCTGAGCGAAAGCTTACAAGTAGGAGTTAAAAATGTTGAGAGGAAAAGCTTTGTGGATCCCAAAAAGGTCATACTTCCACCACTTCACATTAAGTTAGGGCGGATTTAACAATTTGTCAAGGCACTGAATAAAGAAGGGAGTGTTTCAGATATCTTTGTGGACAGTATCCTGGTTTATCTACGGCAAAACCAAAGAAAGAAATCTTTGTAGGACCGGAAATTAGAAAACTATTGAGAGATCCCAACTTTGTGAACAAAAATGAAAAGGCGACTTGGACATCTTTTAAATTAGGTGTTACCGGTTTCCTCGGTAACAAAATAGATCCAAACTACAAGACAATCGTCGCAGACATGATCGACAACTTTAAGAAGTTTGGCTGTAACATGAGCAATAAGCTTCACTTTCTCCACTCACATCTTTAGTACTTCAAGGCAAACCTTGGTGATGTCAGTGAAAAGCAGGGCGAAAGATTTCACCGAGACATCAAAGAAATGGAAAGAAGATACCAAGGAAGATGGAACGCCAGCATGATAGCAGACTACTGCTGGGTGAAGAAAAGAGATGATCCTCAACGAGTCTACAGCCGGAAAAGCAGTAAAAGAAGCTTCGACAGAAAGCGAAAGCGTTATAATAAGGACTTATGAGCTTCAAAATAAATGTAAGTGTAACGGTAATGTAGATTAGAACATGACTAATAAATAAAATAAATTTTATAACGTTGGAAAGAGGTGACACTTTACTTACATTTTGTTATTATACCCAAATATACCCCCTACTTTGTGAGAAAACCTGACGTGATAGACAAACATGATTTACATTTTTTAAATCAGCGCTGAAAACTACATAAAAGTCAGTTATCAAATTTCAAACAACTTTAAAAAAATATATTTTTGCAGGCCTGTGTAATTTATCAGTAAAAAATTTTACAAAAAAAAACTTGAACACAAAATTCAACATTTTTGAAAAAATGAAAAGAGATTTTAATAAAATATTTTAAATATTTACTTACATAAGGTGTTCAAAATGACCTCTTAACAAATTTATGCATGCCTAAAAACGGTCACTGAATGAGTTACTTACACTACGAAGCATTTGTAAATTAATACTTCGAAATACACTTTGTATTCTATTTTTCGTCTCATCCCTTGTTGTTGGAGGCATTTTTATTCTTAACGTAACCCCAAAAAAATCAGTCCAGTTTATTAAATTCTGGTGATCTGGGTGGCCACGCTACTGGTCCATTGAATAATGAAAATATCTCGAAAACTAATAAATTTAGACACAGGCAATGTTGTATACAAATTAAAGTAGGTTAATGGTACTTTTCAATAGTGATATAAAATACAGGGTGTTCCATTTAAAATTACTGAGAAAGTAATGTACTTGCGTTTTGACTTACCCTGTATTCGATATAAAGAAAATTAGCAATATCAATTATTTTTAAAAATTTTGACAGTAAATACAAAATTTTTGCATCAATAAACCATTGTTGTTGTGCTTATTTTTATTTATACAGGGAGTTGAACTTGTTTCGATTTTCATAGAAATTTGGTTATAACTTTGTACACACCCTGTATAACAGAACAAACCTTTATATCGGATCATAATCCAGTAGTATCTGTGTTAGAAGCTAGACCAAAAGAATGAGAAAAACCATCATCCCAGCGTTAGACTTAAGCCAGCTTAAAAGTGAACACCGACGATAAACAGTGCGAGAAGAAATAAACACCAGCCGCAGTGTAGGAGAAAATCAAAGCCCCAGAAGAGACAACAAAGATGACAAACTTAAGTATATAATAAGAACTAAGCAGCTAACCAAATCTACAAAGAAACATAAGGTGTGGATGACACCAGACATACTAGAACTAATGGATGAAAGACGTAAAATGAAGAACAATGCAGAAAAATACAGAGCGGTTGATAAGAACATAAGGCAAAGAATAAAGAAGGCCAAAGAATCGTGGACTAAAGAACAATGGTAGAAATTGAAGACTATGAAAGAAAATATGACACATTCAATATACATAAAAAAGTAAAAGAAATTACAGGAACCTAAAGATGACATCAAATAAGTTTGCTTAAGAACAAAGACGGAAATATTGTTATAAATTTAACAGAGAAAATAATTAATAGATGGAGTGAATAAGAAAATTGTTTGAGGACAACAGAAATAACATTGTCCAGGTAAATGGTGAAACGGGACCTGAAATCCTAAAATATGAAGTAGAAATGGCACTTAGAAATTCCAAAACTGGAAAGGCAAATGGACCTGATGGGGTTCCTACTGAATTACTAAAGCTCTTGAATGATGAATCAATAGGTATAATATTGCACTTACTTAACACAGTGTACAATACTGGTATTATACCTCAAGAGTGGCTGTTGTCTACATTCATTACACTGTCAAAGAAATCCAATGCAATAGAATGTTCAGAACATCGAACAATATCTTTAATGGGCCATTTACTAAAGATACTTCTTAAAATCATCCACAACCGAGTTCATCAAAAGTTGGAGTCAGATATTAATAATACACAGATGGGGTTCAGAAAAGGACTAGGTAGGTACTCGGGAAGCCCTGTTCAGTTTGAGTGTTCTTACACAAAGATGCCTATACGTTAATCAAGAAGTACGTGCATGTTTTATCGGTTTTGAAAAAGTGTTTGACAGAGTACGCCGAAATACGAAGTGTTTGAAAGAAAACACATAGATAATAAAGATCTGCGAATAATTCTCAATTTACATTGGAATTAGGAAGCTTACATCAAAATAAGATAACAACACAAGCAATAGAAATACGTAGCGGAGTACGACAGGGCTGCATTTTGTCACCACTGCTATTTAATGTTTATAGTGAAAGCATCTGCCAGGAAGCCCTTTTGCAAGCAAACGAAGGAATTGTAATCAATGGCGAGGTTGTAATTAATATTCGATACGCGGAAGACACTGTACCAGTTGCAAGAATTACTACAAATAATTGTACTATTATACGGTGTAGAGGCCTGGACTCCCAAACAGGACAACATAAAAAATAATGAAAGTTTCGAGATTTCGCAAGAATCACAAACCTTGAAATAATACGAAAGATAGGAAAAGACCCAGAAATTTTGTTAACGATAAAACGAAGAAAACTCGAATATTAGGGTCACCTGATGTGAGGACATAAATACGCATTACTTTAAAATATTGTTATGACAGTTCCGTAGATTGATCCTACATTGAAAAAGTCCCTTGACGTAAAAGAAGAAGTAGTCACGTACGAGAATGTTCTGGATGTCATGGAATAACCCAGAAATGTCTGGTGACGTCCAGAACGTCAGAAATCTATATAAACATACGTGTTTGACATTTTACAGTTCAGTTGTAATTGAGTGTTTAAAGTTGATAGTTGTCATTGAGTTTGTATTGTAATTGAAGTTAAATAAAGTATTTTAAAGAACTTGTAACATTGGTGACAGCGGTGGGATAAGAAGACATTAAGTAATTTGTATATGGTAAATACAAGATCTACTAAATTCGAGAAAGAAATGGATACATCCGGACCACCAGAATGGTTTTTAAAAATGGAAGAGTTGAAAGAGAAACGTAGGCAAGCAGAGAAAGAAAATGAAGAGAAACGTAGGCAAGAAGAGAAAGAAAATGAAGAGAAACGTAGGCAAGCAGAGAAAGAAAATGAAGAGAAACGTAGGCAAGAAGAGAAAGAAAATGAAGAGAAACGTAGGCAAGCAGAGAAAGAAAATGAAGAGAAACGTAGGCAAGAAGAGGAGGAGAGGCGTAGACAAGTAGAGGTAGAAATAATAAATAGTTTGTCACAAATTCAAGAAAATTTTACATTAGAGGTAAGTCAAATTAATAGTAGAATTGACACATTAGAAGAAAAACAAAACTATTTAGATAATAAACTAGAACAGCAACAAAATGATTTAAAACGACAACAAGATAATTTAAAATCTAGTTTAGAAAGACAAATAGTTATGTTAGAACGAAAAATTGATACCCAAGCTTCTTTATCTCGTATTGTTTCAGTAACGAATGTCGAATCTGAAACAGCCCCTTCATCTTCACATCCCCTAAATCTTCTTGAATCAGGCACAATCAGAAATAGCAAAATTTTGAAACCACCCACCTTCGATGGCCAAACAGCATGGGAAACGTATCGTTTCCAATTTGAAGCTGCAGCAAAAGCAAATGGCTGGAATGAGAACGAAATGGCAGCTTCCTTGGTGGTGCCGCTTCGAGGTCAGGCAGCGACCGTTTTGCAATTTCTTCCCCAGGATGCAACCAATTATACCTCTCTCGTACAAGCTTTAGAGACAAGGTATGGCCAGCAATATCTGAAGCAGGTTTTTCAAAGTCAGCTGAAAGTTCGATATCAAAAACATAATGAGAGCCTGCAAGAATTTGAAGCCGATATTAAAAGATTATTACATTTGGCATATCCTCAGGCACCAAGAGATTTTCTGGAACAAATCGGTATACAGGCTTTCATAGATGGACTGCATGATATCGAAATGCAACAGGCTCTGCGATTACAATACCACAAAACGCTAGATAAAGCACTAATCTCAGCTCAGGAGTACGAAGCGGCGAAAAATATTTCTAGATCTCTTCCACAATTAAAAGAAATAAGATTTACAGAAAATAAGCAAGTCACTACCACAGATAATGAACAACTAGTTTTATCCCAGATATTAAGCTTACTACAAAATATCCAACAAAAACCTCGAAATGAAAACAGAAGATGTTTTAACTGCGGAAGAATGGGACATCTAAAATCCAATTGCAGAAGCCGATCCCAAGCACGAAAAACAGAATACAAGAATGAGATCAGAAGGTCGCCTAGTTCGACATCCAGAAGCCTGTCGCAAAGTCTCACTAGAGATGATGGTAGATGGTCACTAAGAAACAGATTTCCTACAACTGACCATAGAAAGGAAGAAAATACAATGGAATTTGAAGTTAGCCATTTAAAGGAACAACTAGCGATTAGTAAAAATAAAATAGAAAGATTAAGAGAACAGGTGACAATATTGCAAGAAGAGTGTAAGGTAATTCAAAGTAATGCAAAAACTACACAGTCCAATCTGGAAAACGAATGTTAAAAACTGATGAAAGAGAAGAATGTGTTAAATAAACAATTTCAAGAATACCAAAATGCATTAAATGAATTACAAGTTCAAAGCCAACGTCAGCTAGCACAAAAAGAGAATGTAACCGAAGAAGTTAGTCTGCGGATGACCACAGTTGAACAGCAAGAAGATAATGACCAGATTTCTCTGGAAAACATTAAGAAGAGTCAAAAGAAAGATAACGACTTAAGAGTTATACGAGATTGGCTTAAAAATGGAGTAAGACCTCTTTGGCAGGAAATATCTAAATACAGTCGAACTATAAAGGCGTACTGGGCTCAATGGGAATCCTTGCATCTTTCGAATGGTTTGTTATATCGGAAGTGGGAAAGTTCCGATGGAGTACGTATAGTTCAACAGGTGGTACTGCCAAAATCACACATTAAAAGTGTGTTGGAAGACCTTCATAGCAGCCTGTCTGGAGGACATTGTGGAGTAAAAAGAACACTGGCCAGAGTTCGAGACAGATTTTATTGGATCAATTGTTGCCGAGATGTAAAAGAATGGTGTCAGAAATGCGATTTATGTAACGGAAGAAAAGGCCCTAGAACAAGAAGTCGTGGTAAAATGGCACAATATCTTTCCGGAGAGCCTTTTGAACGACTTGCAGTAGATATTCTCGGTCCACTCCCGCTGACAGAGAGAGGAAAAAAGTACTTAACGGTTGCAATGGATTATTTTTCAAAATGGCCTGAAATTGCACCTCTTCCTAATCAAGAAGCGACGACTGTAGCGGAAGCATTCATAACACACGTCGTATCAAGACATGGAGTCCCTTTAGAGTTGCATTCTGATCAGGGACGAAATTTTGAATCCGAATTATGGCAAGAACTAATGAAAATCTTGGGTATTAAGAAAACTCGAACTACGCCTCTTCATCCACAATCAGACGGAATGATCGAAAGACATAATAGAACTATTTGTCAATATCTTTCAATGTTTGTTGCTGATAATCAAAAAGATTGGGATACCCTAATTCCTCTGTTCTTGTTAGCCTACAGAAGTTCAGAACATGAAGCAACTGGTTATTCTCCATCGATGATGATCGCCGGAAGAGAAATGAAGCTTCCTCAAGATCTTATTTTCGGAAGATTGCCTCCCTGCGAAGAAGAACCTTCATCCCTGACCTACGTTGAAAACTTAAAAGAAAGATTGGAAAAAGTCTACGAATTTGCTCGTAAAAGTTTGAAGCTCCAAAGTGACAGAGCCAAGTCCAGGCTCGATATGCATGCTACTGGGACAATTTTCGAAAGAGGCGACCCAGTATGGCTATACAATCCCACACGCAAGAAAGGACTTTGTCCGAAACTTCAACGCAACTGGGAAGGCCCGTACACCGTTTTGAAGAAAATAAATGATCTAGTCTACCGCATCCAGTTTTCAGCTAGAAGTAAGCCCAAGGTAGTTCATATCGAGAGATTAGCCCCATATCATGGAACTGATCCACCCTGTTGGCTTCAACCAGACCCTGATAGACCAGTTATTCGAGGCGAATAACTATAAAGGAGGGAGCAGTGTTATGACAGTTCCGTAGATTGATCCTACATTGAAAAAGTCCCTTGACGTAAAAGAAGAAGTAGTCACGTACGAGAATGTTCTGGATGTCATGGAATAACCCAGAAATGTCTGGTGACGTCCAGAACGTCAGAAATCTATATAAACATACGTGTTTGACATTTTACAGTTCAGTTGTAATTGAGTATTTAAAGTTGATAGTTGTCATTGAGTTTGTATTGTAATTGAAGTTAAATAAAGTATTTTAAAGAACTTGTAACAATATAATGCAAGGAAAAATAGAAAGAAAACGGAATCCAGGCAGTAGAATAATGTCATGGTTGCGGAATTTTAGAGAGTGGTTTGGCTGCACCACTAATGAACATTTTAGGTCAGCTGTAACCAAGGTCCGGGTAGCCTTGATAATTTCTAATCTCCGATAGGAGTGGCACAAGAAGGATGTTAGATTTAAAGAAAACATAAGTTTGATCTGCCACTAGGTTATCGAACATCCTGTAACATTCTAACTAATTTTATAATATGAATCTCAAAGTTGTCTACAATTTTTGATATTAACTTTTATTGCTATCTATTACTATAGCGGAATTATTGAGATTTATTCCATTGATCAATCACCCTGTAGGTACAAAGGATAAAAACTATATTTTACATGGTGTTTTAACTCGTTCGTTACTGATTTCGTTGTAGCTAAATAGAATAATTTAAGTGACTTATAGTATATTATGTATATAGTTTTATTGATCTATTTATATCTTAATATATTTCAGCTAACAAAGAGTCTAAATTGTACGTGGTAAGTTTAATTTGAACAAGATTATACTAAAATTTCAATAAAAAATTGTAAACAATACACTATGCACTATGTGATTTCTTTACGATCTTTTTACGTCAATTTCGATGAGATTTTAATGCTCACGCCAAGTAATGGGAAAGCAGTTTCACTTAATATAGAATTTTTACGTTTAGTAAAGAGCCGTTGACCAAAAGGGAGCTTTGTTTTATTTGCTTTTGATGTTCATTTATACGCAGATAACCTGCATTGGCTATTTTCCAAAGAGACAATTATTATGTAAATTGAACCTCACATGGAGCGGCTCCTGTGGATATCCCATACAAGTAACTGTGAAATTGTATGCATGGAATACATAAAGTGACAATTACTTGCGAAGTGTACAAATTGTTGGTTGCCGAAGATGATTTTGCACATTTTATCTAAAGTTGGCGTTATCAAAACGTTAATAGATTTTTCCAGCTACGCCCTAAAAACTATCGTGAAAATACCTTACTTCAAGTTATAATTTGGTAAAACGTGAAACAAATCTCGTCAAAAATGTTACCTAATTAAATCACTATTTTCAAAAATGTTTGTCCTAATGCAAATACTTGTTTTACATGTTTTTTGGATCTAAATTCTTAATAGGATTTATTATTTATTAATTTAGTAGTGAGAGTACAGTAACCACACAGGTTATGGTAAATCTTTTTGTACTTCGGCCATTATTAGGCCGCTATTATATTAGGCAACTGGTGACGCCACCAAGTTGTTCCACCAGTGACTCATGACGTCACGGGACATTTAAGGAAATGAGACCTATTAGACTACCGCAACTAATTGCGCCACCAGAAATTGTTGACGTTCTGGTGACCGAACGCAGCCACCAGCCGTGTAACCAGATCTGGTGGCGCCACCAAGCCGGGGCATTATGTTATATGGACCCTACTAGAGTGAGCAACTGGTGTCCGCCACCACTAGTTCATTTTTATCTTTTAAAATTAAAATTAAATATATAAAAGTTTTGATAATAATATAATTTCATTATTTATAGGGGAATCAAT
This sequence comes from Diabrotica virgifera virgifera, assembly GCF_917563875.1. NCBI lineage: Eukaryota > Metazoa > Arthropoda > Insecta > Coleoptera > Chrysomelidae > Diabrotica > Diabrotica virgifera. The sequence goes on from NC_065447.1 coordinate 94,395,573, forward strand.
GTAGATTGAAAATTTGCTTTATTTCGAAAAAAAAAACAAGCGTATATGTTTATAAAACCTTTTTTGTTGGTTTATAAATATATTATGTTACAGTATTAAAAGGTTCTTCTCGTATATTTAGTCACTAATTATTTATTCATTGTTTAAACAATAAAAGCTCTGTTGTATAAAATATTTTAGAAAAATCGGTGAATTCATCATTTTACCTTGATCAAAAATGATTCTATTTTGTTTTTGATTATGCTGAATCCAAATGCGAAATTACAATTATTGGAAAATTAAAAAAAATTGAGTTGTTATACAGTATGTCCCCGTAACTTGAAACCATATGGGAAATTTTTTATTACCAATTTTACGAAAAAAAGTTATTTTTTATAAAATACTCTGCATAGCCTGAAGTATAAGAAGGAATCATCAGATATCACATTTTGTTCATTTTATACGAGGTATGTCAAAAAATGGTATGTAAAGTACCTTTTATATCTCACAATATCGAAAATTGGTATTATGAGAATATTTATGTAAGTCACATTTTCCACCCACACTGTACTTATGCAATGTTTTTTCTTTGTATTATAACAATAAGATAGCTTTAATGTTCTTCTTTCATTTTCAGTTCGTAACATTTAATTTGATCAATTAATTAAACAGTTATGTTAACTTGGCCGCGCGCTTTGTTTGTGAGAGGAGTGACATAAAAAATTACAGAAGCTGTAGATTTAATTTTGCAAAAATCTTTATATAAGTTTTCCTACATTTTCTTATTTTTTAGTTCCAGATATGACGATTTTGACATGCGAAAATACTGGAAAAATTTTACTTCGTCGGCACAAAATGCAGGAAATAACGTGTAATACATCCATTTTTCTCCTCTGGAAGCTAACATACGTGCTAACATTGTATGTATGTGAATTTTCCTACTCTTTCTCACTCTTCTTTTCTTTTTTTAATAAAAGAGCAAGAAGAAGCAACGACTCTTTTGATGTTATATTCTCAACTAAACTACTCAATAACATTCACTATGCATTTTATTATTTGTGCTGGTGTCTATTATCGGCCACCAGTTGCTTGTATTTTTTTGTGCTTTAATTTGGTGGGCCCACTAGTTGCGCCACCAGTTGCGTCACCAGTTACCCAGTTAGACCTACGGCTCGCTCTCCCTCTATGGGCGAAATTTACTCATCCCAGATACGTAAGGTATCAAAAGAATTGAACTCTGGTGGGAGAACTCTTTCCATCTTATCGAGCTCTAGTTGACTTGGTATGCTAGTTCACTATTTTATTTGGAAATAAAGCCATAATTTAAATTTGAAATTAAATTTATTTGACGTTTTTACTTTTTTTGCCCTTGGGAGCTATGCCCATTTAGCCAGCACCAAATCCTAAACTCAAAACTAACTAATCCTGACAAGCAGCGAGATTATGACGAAACCAAAACGAGCAAGGATGGAAAAAGGAAAAACACTTTTCACACCCAGGGATCGATCAGGGTGACTAACCACAGAAGAAGTAGACCACCAGGAGAAAAACAAAGGTTATTCAAAGCTAATTTATTAAATTACTTATAAAACTTGAAATGTTATTAAGGGTGGTTTTTAAGGGTTGAAATATTATGATATTATTTACTAAAGCATAAAACAATCATTATATAACCAATAAAAACAAATTTTACCCATCTTAAGATTTGTGTGTGTGTGTGTGTGTGTGTGAGATCCTGGCATCAGACAAAATATATTTGCCACAAAACATGTAAATGCTTAATTACATTAAATGATTTCATATTGTCTATTTCTAAACTATACCGCTATTTTTGAATTTCTGATAAAATTAATGATGGAATCTAGTACCGCTTTATCTGAGGAAGAAAGGAGAGCTGTAATATTTAGTGGCAATGGACACTCGTGATCAATTAGTTCTTGATACAAAATTGAAGAAGGTTGAGAGTTCAGAGAACATTCTAGAAATATATGATTACAGTGTTTTTATATAATTTTTAACAATAAGGGGTAGGTTACACCCCTAAAAATAATTAACGCCCTTAACCCGGCATTGGTTGCTAGGTAAAGTGGGTGATCAAATTATTAGAGTCACCTAGTAAAATTTAATGTTTTACAAGAAGGGTGTATAATTGAGCTGTATAATATATGAATGCGTTTGTTTCCCTTTTTTCAACTTTTGCCTTTGTTTTCAAAATATAATCTTTAAAACAGTTTTAAACTTTTTTTTTATTAAATAATAATATTAAGAACATATGTAATAATATAATATACATAATAATATGAAAAGATACAAAAAAAAGATTAGCGTTGAAAAATATATGGTAAGTGACCATCTAAAACTAACCCGTGAAACAGAATATAGGATTTACATTTCATTGACCACATCCGCGGCGCCTTTTTTTACATTATAAAATGATATTATTTCAGGTTTTACGTAGAAAAATAAAATAAATTTTTATACACAGTAGGTGCGCACTGACTAAACAATCTGGTGATACTAAGTCAACTGACTCACTATATAATCGGACCAGTCTATTAAGGCGCATTTCAATCAAAGCGAACACGAACTTTATTGTATTTGTACAGCGAATCGAGCACGACCGAACGAATTCGTTCGCATTCGCACATGTTCCAACCGATGTCGGTAAGTGAGCGAATCATCAAAGGAAATCGTTGTTAAATGTGGACAGTGGATAGACGGTAGCGAACGAATTCGTTTAGAAGTACTGATTTAATTTATTTACAAACATTAGTTTGAGAGGGTTGTTTATTGTGTAGTCGTGAAAACATAATTTTGCAATATGGAATATGCCTATGAAACCCAAAATCGAAGCTATATAAAATAATAAACAGAAAAACTGATGCTTGTTTTAACATTTCTATAGGAATGGGTTGTGATGTCTCTGAACTAAAAAAATAAATTAGCTTCTGGTATCATTTACACGAGAAAGACCAAAAGTGGGTTCGAAGTGGTTTGCTTTTAAAAGCCTAATGTTTTTATTGGATAAATTTCAACCCAGAAACACTAATGAGGTAACCAAATCAAATTTATTGCTAACATTAATTAAAAGCAAATTTATTTTGATACACCAATTTTACAATTTATTATTTGAACATAATATAGTCATAATATCAAGAGCAAATAACTTTTTCGAGGAAGAATTTTAAGAAATCTGGTTCTTTATTATGTTTTTTTCTAAGCTCCGTCAAACAGCGTATAATACCTGCTACCTGCTATTTTTGTAAGCTATTATTGTATTAAAATTTACCCAGCAAGAAACAGGAAAATAAACTTAAACATAATGTGTGACTGGCACTGGCCCATCTTAAAAACATCTGCAGGCAATATGCACTCCCGATCATCAACGAATGCGAACGTTCGCGTCAATGTAAATGGCCCTACTTTGTAGCGAACGAATGACCAAGCGAACACCTACGAATTCGTTCCTTCGTTCGTTCGTTCGTGTTCGCTTTGATTTAAATGCGCCTTTAGATTGTCGAAGGAGGATAGTTAAGAGACTAGAAGGAACTACAGCACGTATAATTGCCCAGAAAAAAAGTTGTGACCAATTTTCTGAAACCGAGAGAGAAAATTTCATTATAGCGACCACTTCTGGATTAACCCTTTTCTTGGCAAACCAATATAAAAATGTAGAAAGTGTGTTTTCTTTCTATTAATTCCCTTCTAGAAGTATTTAAAAATTTATGAAATAGAAATTTTACGTTTAGTTTATTGCTAATATGTACCAAATTTTAATTTATTACAAATTTGTTACATTTCTAAATATGCGACCATGTTTTTAATTCAATAAACAAAAAACAAGTAAAATGTACACTTTCTATTTATAGGATAATTGCACAATATAAAACAATCACCAAAATATAAAAACTCACTATTTCTTACAAAAAATTAAAAGTTACTAAAAGCAGTCAAGGACATTTTCAAAAATTATCCAATATATCCAACAGATGACAGATGGCTTCAATGAGAAGTTATCAGAAATCGGTAATAATAAAAATATAAGCCAACTATTTATTTTATTTCTGTTCATTTTGTTTGAAAATTTTTTATATTTATAAGTCTTTCATAACTAATAAAACTGTGTAATCTTCACCAAACCCAGACGCTGCAAACCGTAACCAGTCAGTTGATGCGTTTTATTTTTCCTCGACTATACTTAATGAATAATTAGAGCAGAACCTCGCTGATCAAAGGATTATTAAAGTTGGCAGCAGAGCTGAAAAATCTTAAATATTAAAATAAAATAAACGATAGCAACTGTTTTACACTCGGTTAATTTTCTTTATGGATGATTAAGTCTGGTAATGATTATATTCCTGTAAATATTTTTAGACTACATTTGGTATAAAAAAATGTGCGTGGAATATATGCATTTAAATGCAGCCAAAATATGCGCATATAATATATGTCTTGTTTGCCTTTAAAATATGCACTTATTTACATTTTTTTTTACCAAATATGCATACTGGTATGCACTATTTTTTATTTTACTATTATAGTACATTTAATCACGGTCTTTGTTTTAAATTTTAAAGGACCACTTGGATTGACGTGAAATTTGGCATACATATAGGTGACATGTCAAAGAAGAAAAGTGATATTGTGCAGATGTGTGTTTTTACCCTGGAGGTGAGCTTCACCCCTTCGGATTGGTAAAAAAAATACGTTCCAAATAACTCCGGAAATGGATAAACTTACTAAATCTATGCAACTTTTGTTCTATAGCATTTTTTGACCTTTGAAAAGATAATACTTTTCGAGTTGCTCCCGAGTAAACATGTTCATTTTTCAACAAAAAAAAAACGTTCTTAGGCGGTTCGAAAAAAATATTCTTAGCACAAAATATAGCATCAAAAATAGTGAAAAAAAAATGGTGTATGTTTGACCCAGTAGAAGTAAAGTTGTAGCTAATAAAAACTAATTCATATCCGTCAAATTTCAAAGCGAATGTTTCAACGTGAACTAATCAAACAATGATACACTTTTTGGCAAAAACTCATAACAACTTTTTAAGTGTTTAAAAAATAATGATTTTTGTTTTCCAAAAAAATTTCTATCATCAAAAATAAGCAAGTTACGCTCTAAATAAAGTTGTTCCCTTTTTTTGGTCAAAAAATCACCCCTTAACTAGCATCTTAAATCAAATTAATTGTTACCGCTTCACAAGTTAATTTACGTATGTATTATTTATAGGATCTCTAAATTTCATGGGTTCAAAGGGATTTTTTTAAATTTGGTTTTAACATATAAATGTTTTATTTAATTTAAAATTTTGAAAAAAAATCGTTTTTTTCTTCAAAATAACTTAAGATTTATTAGTGATACCAAAAATCACAAAGAGTAAGAGAATGTAGGTTTTTCTTTTGTGAATATTTCAAATTTTTTGTTTTTCTGTAGGGCAAAAATTGGTTAAGATATGGCTGTTCAAAATTTGCATACACTCGTGATTATTGACTAGTTCAAGCCCTTTTAATTACAGCCCCTTCAAAAATAAGCACTTTAAAAAATTTGTAATGAGTTTTACCCAAAATGTGCTTCATTTTTTGGTTATTTTACGTTGAAATATTCTATTTAGAAATTGGCGAGTATGAGCCTATTTTTTATTAGTAACAACTCTTCTTTTGCTGGGTCTAGGGATCTCATACATACACCATTTTTTTCACTTTTTTATGGGCGTTTTTGCTAATATGTAGTGTTCTTTTCCATGACTTACTTAATTTTTAAATTCTTTGCAAAAAACCGTCTAAAAACTCGTTTTTAGACGGTTAATAAACGTGTTAAAATTAATTACTTAGCGAAAAAACAATAGAACAAAAGTTTCTTAGAATTAGTCAGTTTATCCATTTCCGGACTTTTTTTGAACGTATATTGTTTCACCCCCGAGAAGGGGTGAAAGTCACCCCCATGACAAAAGAACACATGGGCACAATATCATTTTTCTTCTTTGCCATGTTACCTATTAGACCAGGGCGCATCGGTAAAAATATTAGTACAGTGGAACCCCGATAAGTCGACCCCCGATAACCCGGAAGTCCGGCTAACCCGGACCGATTTTTATCAGACAAACATTTCAACAATAAAAATGTATGTAATATAATATTTGAGAGATAATGAGTATTTGTGTAATTTGAACTACATATACGATAGTAAAAGTGACTCATGGCACACGACGTTCCTTGTCGTGTTATCGGAAACAACAGGCACCTGTAGTATCCTTTATTTATTTCAAACTGTCTTAGCATTGTTTAAAAAAACTAAGACTATTAAAAAATTATTTTTTAAACAATGGTCTTAGTCTTCACTGTTATTAAATAACATAACATCGTTGCGATTGAGACTGTATTGTGTGTAGTACAGTCGTATTGTTCGCTTTCGTTCTGTAATCATTCGTAAATCTATTTAGATTTTGTGTTTGCGTGTTTTTTTGTCTACGTAATATCAACAGAACGTAAAAATGTTGTAGTGACAATGGAAAAGAAACTAGAAGCATTAGGTAGAATTGATAAAGGCGTAATTGATACGTAATTTAGATGTGTACTGTGCATATATTATTTCATGTTATTTCCATTATAATGGAGTTTATCTGTAAGTATACCGTATCTTATTAATTTTTACCATTTTCTCCGGCTAACCCGGATTTTCGATAACCCGGATCGGCCGCGGTCCCGATTAATCCGAGTTAACGGGGTTCCACTGTACATTTAGATGTTGAGAGGTGACTCAAATTTTTTTGCAGAAATTGCTTGAAAATAAATCAAATAATAATATTTGAGCTTTCCTCCCTCTCAAAAAGGTCCGGAACATTGTTTAAATAATCAAAATGTCAAAAAATTAAGGAAAAATTCGATTTTTTTCTTCGTTTTTTGATTATAACTTTAAAAGTATTCATTTCCGAGAAAAGTTGTGCCGACATGAAAGTTGCATAATTAAATTTCCTATAATATAGAATTGGTTAATAATTTAAAAAATAGTCATCCTTGTTGCAAAATAGCAATAATTGCGAAAAAAACCATACAAAAACAAGTATTTGCATTTTACGTTTTTCAACCATTTATGCTACACTTAGGACCTTCATATTTCACTTAGAAAAACTTTATCATACCATAAAACAATACTGTAAATTTCATTAAGATCGGTTTAACAGATTTTGCAAAATAAATTTTGAAATCCAGCATTCGCAAAAAAAATTCATTTTTTCAAAATGTTACAGGACTAAAAATAAAGCAGATAGCAAATTGAAATTTTTTTGCGTATAGAAGTGTACTGTACCTTTCCTTTTCAATTTTGCAAAATTAAAATCGATTAACAACCCGGCGTCTGAAATTTTTTAAATAAACATTAATTATTAGTGCTACGCGCAGGACAGCGGATAGTTTGCTCTGATTGGGCATTCCAATGACCTTTGATAATGATACATTTTAATTTTTATTGCATTTCGATATAAATAAATAAATTTGTTTATTGCAAAATAAAAACACATACTCTATCCTTTGAAATAACACTTTTATTAGCAAAAACTTTCTTTGTTCATATATTTTAACTTTAGAATAAAAGTTTATTATTTTTAAACATATGCAATTGTTTAAACAATATTTCACGCTCACAGAAGTATAGTACACTTCTATAAGCAAAAAAAATTTCAACTTGCTATCTGCTTTATTTTCAGTCCTGTAACATTTTGAAAAATGATTTTTTTTGCAAAAGCTGGATTTCAAAATTTATTTTGCAAAATCTATTAAACCGATCTTAATGAAATTTACAGTATTGTTTTAATGTATCATAAAGTTTTTCTGGGTGAAATATGAAGGTCCTAAATATAGCATAAATGGTTGACAAACGTAAAATGCTAATACTTGTTTTTGTATGGTTTTTTCGCAATTATTGCTATTTTGCAACTAAGGTGACGATTTTTTAAATTTTTAACCAATTCTATGTTGTAGAAAATTTAATTACGCAACTTTTATGTCAGTACAACCTTTCTTGAAAATGAATACTTTTAAAGTTATAATCAAAAAACGAAGAAAAAAATGGAATTTTTCCTTCATTTTGACATTTTGATTATTTAAACAATGTTCCGGACCTTTTTGAGAGGGAGGATAACTCAAATATTATTATTTGATTTATTTTCAAGCAATTTCTGCAAAAAAAATTGAGTCACCTCTCAACGTCCATCTCAAAACAGATGCGCCTTGGACTATATGTGCATGCCAAATTTTATGCCAATCTAAGCGGTTCTTTAAAATTAATAGGTTTTGCAATATTTCACCGTCACTAAACGGACTATTATATTAAAATGGGTTCAAAAACACACTAGATTCTAAAAAAATGTTTATTTCAAAAATAATTAGGAAAAACAAAGACAAACCAAAAGAAAAAGTAAACAATTTTTTAACCTAAAATGGTACAATAGGCATTTACTACTAAATATTTTTCAGAATTTTCAACCCCAAAAATTTTGAAAGAATGTGTTAAAAAAAACAACAAGGTTTGTCTACTATCAGACTATCAGTAAAAATATGTTTGTACAAAGAGAAGCTTCTTTCAACGTCTACTGATGTAATCGGACAATACATACTGCAACTGAGGTCGTAAAGCATTAGGCCAATATACAGTATGTCCCTGTAAGTTGTATCCATATGGAAAACTTTTTTATTATTAATTTTACGAAAAAAAGTTTTTCTTTATAAAAAGTTCTGCATGGTCCAAAACCTATGATTTAACCATCAAATATCAAATTTTTTGAATATTCTACAAGGTATGTCAAAAAGTTTGAATTTCACTCAAGCTTTATTTTTCGTAATATTGGAAATTGCTGTTGTTCTGAAGCTATTTCCTTGTGGCATTTTTATGATTAATTATTTATATGGGAAATAAGCCACAATTAAAATGAAAAAAAAAAAAAAAATTATTTTATTAACGTTTCGACGCCCAAATCGGGTGCCGTTGTCAAAATACAAAATATTACTAAAATAAACTGAAGTGTTGTTGCTAAGCAAAAAAAATTCTTCTAATAATTTATTTAATCTCACTCATTTATATTGGCAATTCAGACATATATTATACATTTTAAAGTAGAAGACTTTAAAATGATATTGCCAATATTTATGAGTTGCGTTCCTGGGACGACTTACTGAAAGATAGTTCATTCGATTACATGAAATTAACCCCAACTCAAGAATATCCGTCATAAAAAATTATAGCATGTGATATGTCTTTAAAAAGACAACCAAATGCAACGACAGTAAAATTCTCGCGTTAGAGACTTCATAGTAAATCACAAGGGAAAACCAGGAAAAACCATGTGATACTATCCCGACATCGTAAGTATTTGGTCTTACATTAATTTACTCTCAAAAAATAATACCAAATTCTGACTTGTAACATGTTTAAATTATAAATATTATTAATAATACTAGATATATAAGTAATACTAAAATATAAAATATGTACTAGCTCGATATTATTGACTTACTAATCTTGGTATTTTCTTTCTATTGACTTCCTCTTTCAGTATGGGTAACCACATCCTACTGCATTCTACCGAGGAATTTGCGACACAATTGGTTTCATTTAGCATAATTAGAGCCGCTTCTTTGATTTTTCTCTTTTTACTATCTGATTCTTTCAGGACTATACTTGAATCTCTCCACTGAACTCTATGTTCATTATCCCATGCGTGTTGACATATTTGAGATCTCTCAAATTCTCTATTTTTAATATAAGATTGATGTTCACTTATTCTAACGTCTAATGGTCTTGATGTCTCACCTAAATAAAATTGTTCGATTAGTAAGTCAATAATTAAATTCAAGATTAGTAAGTCAATAATATCGAGCTAGTACATATTTTATATTTTAGTATTACTTATATATCTAGTATTATTAATAATATTTATAATTTAAACATGTTACAAGTCAGAATTTGGTATTATTTTTTGAGAGTAAATTAATGTAAGACCAAATACTTACGATGTCGGGATAGTATCACAGGGTTTTTCCTGGTTTTCCCTTGTGATTTACTATGAAGTCTCTAACGCGAGAATTTTACTGTCGTTGCATTTGGTTGTTTTTTAAAGACCTATCACATGCTATAATTTTTTATGACGGATATTCTTGAGTTGGGGTTAATTTCATGTAATCGAATGAACTATCTTTCAGTAAGTCGTCCCAGGAACGCAACTCATAAATATTGGCAATATCATTTTAAAGTCTTCTACTTTAAAATGTATAATATATGTCTGAATTGCCAATATAAATGAGTGAGATTAAATAAATTATTAGAAGAATTTTTTTGCTTAGCAACAACACTTTAGTTTATTTTAGTAATATTTTGTATTTTGACAACGGCACCCGATTTGGGCGTCGAAACGTTAATAAAATTATTTTTTTCATTTTAATTGTGGCTTATTTCCCATATAAATAATTAATTGGAAATTGCTATTATGAAAAGTTGTTTGGAATTAAAAACAACATTCTAATATGCAATTACATCCTTCTAATTGAAAAAAAATGTTTTTTGAGAAATTATGGATAACTATCATTATTTTTTCATTAATTTCAATTCTGATAACTCTTTTATTACTAATTTTACGAAAAAAAGTGATTTTGAATAAAAAGTTCTGGATGGTCTAAAACTTAAAATATAACCATCTTATATCAAATTAATTCAATTTTATACGAGGGATGTCAAAAAAGATAAATTTAGATCAAAAGTAAAGTACCTTTATAGTTCAAAATATTTCAATTAGAAGGATGTAATTACATACTGAAACATAGTTTTTAATTCTAAATAACTTTTCATAATAACAATTTTCGATATTGTGAAAAATAAACGTATTTTACTCTTGAGCTAAATTCATAATTTTTGACATACCTCGTATAAAATTGATAAAATTTGACAAAAGATGGTAATATTTTAGAATTTAGACCATGCAGAATTTTTTATTAAGAATCACTTTTTTTCATAAAATTAATAATAAAAGAGTTATCTGAATTAAAATAACTGAAAATAATGTTAGCTCCATAATTTTTCAAAAAAAAAAATTTAATTAGAAGGATGTAATTGCATACTAGAATACAGTTTTTAATTCCAAACAACTTTTCATAATAGCAATTTTCAATATTGTGAAAAATGAAGCTACTTTACTCTTGATTGAAATTCAAACTTTTTGACATACCTCGTACAATATTAAAAAAATTTGATATTTGATGGTTAAATCTTAGGTTTTGGACCATGCAGAGCTTTTTATAAAGAATAACTTTTTTTCGTAAAATTAATAATAAAAAAGTTTTCCATATGGATACAACTTACAGGGACATACTGTATAACTTCGTTGGATGCTTTACCTTCATAAATATTTTTAACACAAATTAGTATTTAAATTGTTCATTTTTTTATATTTATATCCAATTTGTTCCTTACTTGACGTCCTACTTCACTGGGAATGTTGCTACATTTAGCGGAAAAGTTTCAACAATACCCGTTGAGTCTCTTAAACTTAAATTTCTACTCTCTAATGAATATAAATATCTTGCTTTTATTAAGGTTAATTTCAATTTTATACCGGACATATAATCTATTACATGACACCTATTATTACAAACCTATGCAAATGTTTTCTTAAGCAGGTATATATCCTGAAAACCTCAAAAATCCCTAACACGTAAATTAATTATTTTATTATTTCATTACCATTGTTAATAGATAAAAACGTTTTAAATTTCTACCTGAGGAGCTCGATTTTTGACCCTTCGCTTCATTATCGATCATTCGCTATCTGCGCTGGGATCACGATCGGTAGAATGGTAGAATGCTGACGTCACGTTGCCTAGCAACCGTCGATTATCGCCTGCAAGCGTGAATTTGGTATCACGATGAATAGAATGGTCGTTTCCAGTCGAATTTTATCCCCACCCTTGTAGAATAAAAATCGTCCTCAAACTACCACTTCTTAGCTGTAGAAAGGACGGTTAATCTCTTTCTTTCTCATGTTGATAAACAAAAACAGAACCAATATGGTAATATGACAGATAGTTCCGTATAGAATATTTTTGTCTATTGTTATTGTTTATGTTCACTAATATGTTTTACATAATATTTCAATCAACGGTTTTCCTCATAGACATGTAAAGAAAGTTTCTCGTGGTTTTTCGTAGTGACTGCATACAAACCTAAATAACATGTTTGGCTTTCCTTTATTTGGAGACATCAACTTTATGTCTTCGTGATACTGGTACCTTAAACCTCTACAGAATAGAATTTTGTCTCAAAATAGATTGGTGAATGTATCTACTTACACTGTATGTTTCCTAGTTGAATAAAACTTTTTTCTACATAATTGTAGGTACATTTTGATTTTATATACTACTGTTTAACAGGCCGCATATGAAATGCCTCCCGAAAAAGGGTATCTTACCTGTCGCTAAAATGGTCACATATGAATTGCCTCCCAAGCTTTAAATAAATTACATGCGTCTAATCTTTATGTGAAGGTGAAACGTTGCCACATCTTCGTCCCTTTGTAAATTTTTGGCAAAATTGGTATTTTGTTATTTAATTTTGAACCTTTATGTATTAAACATTATTCACACTAGGCGGTATTTATAAATTTCAACTAACTACTTATACATAATATACAATTAATTTTATAGCCATTATAATATATTTTATAATAACCATTATTTTTTGTTATTATAGTTATTAAGGTACCAAGGGTATTATAAGGATAATAAAGCTTGAGGTCTTTTTTGTATAGACCGAGGGCCTTCGGCCCGAGGTATATACGTTGACCGAAAGCGTTATTATTATAATACCCGTGGTGCCTTCAACGTTTAATATATGACTAAATTATTCTTTATATGCAAAAAAATTTGCATGAATTTTGAATTAATTAGTTTTCAAATAAGTACATTTACCAGAAATAGTCGTAACGTAATTGTGGTAACCATAGTTTTACTTAGAGTTTTATTTGTCAACTTGACAGTATTTAACTCGTTATTTAAATTTAATAGGCCCTAGGGCGTAATTTTTCAATAACACGCCCTTGGGCGTTATATCGTACTTAATAGACTTCGCAGTAATGTCATTATTTGTCAAATAATAAACCAGTCGGACATTAATAATTTAGTGTCCGACTGGTATATTATTTGATAAATAATGACATGTTTCGAAGTCAGTTACGTATGATATAATGCCCTAGGGCATTAAATTTAAATGGCTAAATAAATAGTGTCAAGTTGACAAATAACAACCTAAGTAAAACTATGGTTACCACAATTATTACGTTACGACTATTGCTGGTAAATGTACTTATTTTAAAACTAATTAATTCAAAATTCACTCAAATTTTTTGCATATCGATGGCTTAACTTGCAAATCGGCTAACTCCATTTTACCGGTAAGTAGTTTTAATGAAATAATATAACTTTTTGTGAGAAATATTCTAGTTATAACATAATATGTTGAGGATGGAGTTGTCCATTTTTAACGTAACTATTTACTATGTGAATTGAGGAGTTACCCAATATACCAATTCTGTGATTTTAAGAAGTTTGTTTGTGTTCCTGTAGAGTTTTAAAAAACGGAGTTAGCCGCTGTGCAAGTTAAGCCATCGATATAAAAAATAATTTAGTCGGACATTAAACGTTGAAGGCACCGCGGGTATTATAGATAATAACGCTTTCGGTCAACGTATATCCCTCGGACCAAAGGCCTTCGGTATATACACCATTGACCTCAAGCGTTATTATCCTTATAATACCCTTGGTACCTTAATAACTATAACAGAAAGTACAAAAACATAATAAGTACATATTTTATAGATTTATTAAAAATAACATCACAAAAAACTTATTTGGAAAATATTACAAAATGTGTATAGAAATACAAAATTACAAAATACTTTTCCTAAATTGATATGATACTACTTTGACAAATTCTAATCTATTTATTTTACATTCTCTTAATTCTAAGATTTTTTCATTTAGAAAATTTATTTTTGCTTTACTTTCGGCAACATTTTTTTTTTGGTGTCGAAACAGAATTCATTTTAATATAGGTATTTATTTGAAACTGTAAAATTATATCAATAAAATTATTAATGTTGGGATGAGGGCAGTAGAAAGAAGAATTATACTTGGAATGAACACTTTCGCATGGGTTTGTGGTTCTTTGTAAGGATGAAGAGTGCTCAGCCCAAACATGTGGAGCAAATGTTGAATTTTCAGATATGTAATTATCAACAAGATAATCACAAAATTGGGTGACTCTTTCATCGACTGGTTTAATTTCTGCCAAATTTATAGCAAAAAAATCGCTACGAACTTCAGGATATAAGAATGAAAGACTAAAAATGTAAATAAGAAAATGCGTAATTTCGGTTAACACCTTTTTTTCTGGCATCCTGGTGCTAATCCCAATGCTTGAACCTTTCTATACCATGCCCGTCCCAAATATAAACCACATTCATGAAGATCTGCTTCAGGAAATGCCATACGAATACCATTATGAATGGAAATTTCAAAGTCTGAAGTTGTTACTTTAGAGGATAGAGGACAATTAATTGTAAAACATTCTTCTATGATATATTTAAAAGCGAGATAATATGAAGACGATTTTTTATCTTGAAGTAAACAAAAGACAAGCGGAATATAATGTCCATTTTTCAAGCCATGTATACTAAACAATTGAGTGAAAGAACGAGGACAGTATTCAAAAGTTCCGTCAACATACCAATTGGAAACAGTCGAAAGAAAACGAAGATTTGAAAAGCATAATATAACAATATGATTATCTTTGTCATTTTAACTTATAAAATTTTCATTTCTATTTGTAATAATAGAAGATAAATCAAGAGCTTGATGAAATTCAGATATATTTTTGGGAAGTTTAATTAAAGAATTAGTGGTTCTAGCATAATATAAATTTTGTCTCACCTTATTGATATCATTGATAGTAAATGTCTCTATATTTGTCTTCTTAAGTTCTTTACAGATGAGCGTCATTGGTTTTTCGCTGAGATCTTCCACGGCTGCTCTTTTTATTGGATTGCTTACGGCTTTTCTATTGTAAACTTCGGCGCTCAGCTTCTCGTGGTTATGATCTAATATTGATTCAATTATCGTATTTTCACATCCCTGTGTTTTCACAAATGCTTTGCAGGTTTTTTTAGTACATTAGAACATATTTAGTACAATATAAACAAACAAAAAGATTAAGGTAAAAGTACCTATTCATGGAATCGTTAAGAAGAGATAAGAATCGGAATTGGAAATACCCAGAAAATCTGGCTATTAGATTGTCGGAACAAGTTTCTTTTCTAAAAAGAAATATGTTATACTGTGAAATATTTATGTTACCATATTTTATGTACATTTTAGTATGAATACCTATTTAAATTATGAATTGGCAACATTGTCTTATTATACAGAGATTAAGTAGACAAAATATCAGCCTAAATATTTAACAAACCGGAGGCATTTCGATTGTACATGGGAGGCATTTCATGTATGAAAATATTTACCTGAAAAAGTGGGAGGCATTTCGATAACGCCGGTTTAACAACCCATACTTATAGTAAATATAATTTATTCATTAGGTATAAATAATATTTTCTCCACTTGTTTAATAAACCTACCACTAATAACCCTAGTGGTTGATGCAGATAAAAAAAAGTTTGACCTTCACTGTGATTGTTTTTAATAAGTTATTTAAATTATTTGTAGTTTTTTTATAAAAAATTGTTTGAATTTAACCTTTTGATTAAAATGCATCTTTTGCACACATTATTTGTATTCTGAAAGCTTACCTATATAAAGATGTTTAATGCCTGGTTGCACCAACAGATCTTAAACTTTAGACGTGCCTTAAGCTACACTAAACCAGTGATTCCCAACCGGGGGGCTATCGCCCCCTTGGGGGCGATTTGAGATTTTCAAGTAGAGCGAAGGGGGCGATATGGTGGGCAATAGAGAAAAGGGGGCGATAAGGTGGGCGATTAGCATCTGGGAAAAGAGAAATGGGTAATAGAGAAGAAAAAACAATACTTTCGATCGGATATCCATAGGATAATAAAAAAGTAATTAAATGTACACCAATGCAGGTAATAATAACACAAACATCTCGTCTAGTAACAGAGGGCTATGAATCATGATACAATTTAATTCTATAGGTAAGTAATACATTATAATTAATTCTGCATTTTCCTTTTATCGAGCTTTCGTATTTGGCGAACATCATCACAAAAGAGAAAGGAATAGAAGTGGTGTAACGTATGATTATTCCGTTTGAATGGGGTAGCTTAATAAATGACTAAAGTTTTACAGAAATAGGCTAGCTGGATATTGAAGAGACTAAACAGTAGGGCTCAGGGAAGGATCAGGCCGTATTTGCACGCCCTAGTAAGACGGTACCTACTGAAATACTTGAATGATAAAGAAAATAAATTAATATAAGGAGTAATGACAAGAAAAGAACTATTGACCAAGAAGATATTCAGAAGTAGTGTTGAGCGCCAGGGAAGAATTGAATAAATTCTTCTCCACGTGACCTATAATGCTGTACCTAACTAAGACTATTAAAGTGGTAGGATAATAAAACATATAAGTATGTACAACCAACCAGTTTAATGGAAAAAAAATTATCTATAACCCCTATATACAATTTATACAAACTAGCTAACACCTGACGTACTAGGCTAGTACGCTCCTGTCTATAACCTATATATTACAGTATAAAAATGGATTGAATTTATTATACCAAGACAATTAGTTGATTTGAATATGCATGTACAAAAACTTATTATTAAAGAGTATTACAACATTGGTTGACAATTTCGTATCTGATCAGAATGACGAACCGGACAATACTTACGAATGAAATAAATACTATTAAAGAGGTGAGGTAATAACCTTACGATAGTGTGCACATTATCTTACCAGGTAGGTTATGATCTCCGGACTATTTAAAATAAAGATACAATAATGAAAATGACCTAAAATTTGTTGAAAAGAAAATATTTAATATGATAAAGTGAATTGATTTTAGAAAAGTTGAATTTACATGATTATTAAGGTTATTTATGTTATTAAAAAATGTTAAAGTTGAAAAAAAAAATATTAGGCAAAAGGATAGAAAATGTAAATTTTAACAATAAAAACCTGTCGCTTCTACTAAATGCAGGACTGTGGCTTGCATTCTCCAAACTCCAGTAGTTGATACGGGGAGAGCCAAGTAAGGTATCGTCCGGTTTTCCCTACCTTAGGGGAAGTACTTCTCACCAACCAGAAGGTATGAAGATGAGGTGCGACAAGGAGCTACTTCCTAGCACCGGAAAACTATATATTTTCCCAAAGAAAATAAACCAAAACTAAACTCCATCCAATGCCCAAAAACCCAAAATGATTGTCTATTCCATTTCAACCTTGTTTGGGTGACTTAATCTTGGTCTCCACCAGTGGCTAAAAACAAAACCTTTGATCAGCTGATTGCCTTGAACACACAAGAACAGGCCTAGGCAAAAAGGTGTACCACCTTATCAGAACTTGACAGAGAAAAAATCTAAGTAAAAAATTAAGCTTGATGTACTTGCTTGAAATGTCAGTGACCTTGATTGTCCTTGACTGGAAAGAGCCTTTTTAAACGAATATAAGGAAGTATTTGAACAAGTAAATATGAATCTGGTAATCAAGATTACTTTAAGGAGTTATATAAATGAGAGAATAAGAATGGTCATTGATTCCAACCTGATTTTGAACTGGAAGTATATAGTTAGAAAGAATTCTTTTCTCTGTAGAAAAAATAAGTGCGATGGTATTGAAATATTGCAAATCTGATGATTGACGAATAACAATTCATTTAAAGATAATATATGTGAGATATTGAGAATGAATAAAAGGGTTATATTTTTTTTTATTTAATGAAAAACATTTCTTCAATACATACCCATTACTCTTCAAAAAAAGGTGTTGGAACACAAAAACTCTTCTCTTCAAACACTTAACCAAAAACAAAACAACTCCTTCTCACGTAAATTAATATTCTATTTAAAACATTTCAACCAAAATTTTATATTCTCCGTAATGGCCACTGGTGTGAGGTCTGGCTTCCACAAAAGCCGAGATTGAAGTGACGATCCGGTCCCTCTACAATGACAATCACGTCAGCCGGAAGCCGTATCGACACACAAACCAACTTCTAGGTTCTGAATTTCCCAAAGTTACCAACTTTGTCGTCGATCAACAGCAACTTTCAATACAAGTGTCTGTAACGTTGGTTGCATACCTAGTGAGAGTGTTCCAAATATTTTGTAATGCTTATTATAAAGTGACGATACGTATCACGCATCGTTACAGTGGGATAAGAATGATGAGAATAGGTACCGACCCTGCCGATCTGACTCCAACAAAAAGTGTACGGACAAAATTGTGGTCGTTTTGTCATCTATCTATCTTTTGCCCTTCATTTGTCCAAAGTTGAACGTAGGCCTCCCCCTTATTTTTCCACTCTTCTTCTTTTAGTGCTAATCCTGTCCATCTGGTCCCAGCGTATCTTTTTGGGTCATTCGACCATCTCATCTGTGGTCTGCCCTTTCCTCTTTTACGGTCCCAATGTCTCCAGTGGATTGTCGCTTCATTCCATCTTCCGTCTTTTTGTCTGTTGTTTTATCATGTTTTTAACTAGAGAGTAGCTGCATGTTTGTTTAGATCTTTCACTTTGGTTTTATTTCTGAGACATGTATTTTTATTTTTGTCACTTATCTTGATACCCAGCATCTTTCTTTCCATTGTTCTTTGAGTATTGGCCATTCTTTCCATATTTTCCTTCGTGAAAGTCTATGTCTGTGCTTCATATGTAAATATTGGTCTTGTCATAGATGACGTAAATAAAATTAAAGCAAAACCAAAGAATCGTGGAATATTTCGTACACTCTGACACTCTGTAAAGAAAATGATGAGATATTTAATACATTGCTACTACAGTACTACATAAGGAAGTCCGCTGGATTTCGAAAGGGAATTGCTTACGGCGGTTCTGCAGTCTCATGGATACTATTATCGAATTTCTGATAACTACTGACCCCACACTGAGTACAGCACTACAAGAGAAGCGAAATGACATCGCTTAACTATCAGATATTTCTGAAAAATTAAATGGAACGAATCTGGAATTACAAAGGAAGAACATAAATATGGTCAAAGCGAAGGGAGTAGTCGGAACATTCATTGACAAACTATCTATTTCTGAAGAAAATATACAGAGAAGAGGTCTGACCAAATTCGCCAGAAATCATCATGTGGTTATTCTGAGGATCTTCAAACATATTGCCTCCACCTTGGAGGGGATTTGAGGTACATAGCTATTAACCAACATTGAGCCAGACATAAAGAAATTATGTGAGTATCACCAGGCCCAAGGGAGAAATTAAAAATTATTACTAACCATGTTCACCAACATGGTTACTAACCATGTTACTAACCATGTTCGACAAGATGCAAGAGGCACAAGATCGAAATAGAGGGAAAATTATGAGAGAGATCTATGTACAGCAGTGGACAAGTGAAGATTGAATGATGACTTACCATGTATCATTTTACGAAATGTAAAAATAAATCAATATTGTACTGAATAATTTTTTGTTTCAATTTAATTGGGGAGGGGGGCGATTATAGTATTCACAACCGGTGAAACCTGTCTAAGGGGGCGATCATGGGAAAAAGGTTGGGAACCACTGCACTAAACAGATACGAAGCGAATACGTTCGATAATGAAGCGAAGGGTCAAAAATCGAGGTCCTGATCTCCTCTGATGCCCCATTACTAAGTAATAAGTACCAATAATTTTGGTTATTCCAATAGTCACAATGGCAATAATAAAATAAATCTTTTAACGAGGGAAAAGCCAAGAAAATATAATTTCATAATTTGAAACAAGCTTTAAATTTTACTTAACACGTACTCTACAATAATTTCAGATTGGAAATCCCTTAAACCGGTCTCGGACCCCTGACTGCACATTAACGTCGAAAACATAGAAATATACTCATAAAATAATAATTTGTGAAAAACATCATCTTATTCTAAAGCACTTTGCATATTACATTCCTCCCTTTACGGATAACTAATAACACTTCTAAAATTTCACAAATTATTTTTAAAAACTAACCCGAAATTAAATATAGGCTATTGATTATGTATTTTAGAAAGGAACTACAACGTTAACGGGGTTTTATTGTTTCATATAGTCAACGGACCTCTAAATATGAAAAAATCGCGGAGTGCTACCATTTACAGGGGTGCGTTTTTAAGAAAGGGGTGAATTAGTCCCTAGGCACAGGGCGAACTAGGGTGAGTTCTAAGCACGTTTGGTACAAACACGTCTACAGGAAAAATTTTCCAGTTTAAATTTATTATCGAAATATCACATTTTAAAGTCAAAAATAATTTTTTTCACAAAATTATATTCAAAAGAAAAGCAAGAACAAAACACGAAAGGTAGCATTTTTGTTTCTTGCCCTATAACTTTTTTCCACGGGGATATAGGTATAGGCATTGCTTCACCGAAAAAAATTTCCATCCTTCTTCTTTAACATGACATTTGGTGTAAGTATGTATGATTTATAATTTCCAAAATATGATTTTCCAAATTTCCCCACTCACAACAATTTTGGGCCATTTTTCTTGTTACTTCGCAAAAATTGTTCTGTAACTTTTTTTACGCAGCTTTAGGTATATGCAATGTTAAATTAAGTAGGAAGAAAAGTCAATTACCTTTAAGACGGTATATCATAGAAGGCTGTGTGATATCTTGTTTAAAAATAGTCCTAGAGGTGATTTCAATACACCATTTTAAAGTAAAGAAAATAAGTTTTTTTATTCCTGATTGTGTATACCCAAATGTACAAGAAAAAAAGTCATAATGAGAAATTTAAAAAATAATCATAAAAAATATCAAAAATCATTAAAAGTATAAAATCTTCAAAAAGCATAACTTGTTTTATAGGTAATTGTCTTCTTTTTCTACTAAATGTACCATTACATATACCTATGAAGGTGTAGAAAAAAGTTACAGAACAATGTTTGCGAAATAATGGGGAAAATGGCTCAAAAATTCTGTGAGCGGCATACTTTGAAAAATCCTAATTCGAAAACTATAAATCCTAGAGACTTGTACTAAACGTCATTTTAAAGAGGAAGGATGGAAGTTATTTTTGGCTGAAGCAATGCCTATACCTATATCGCTGTGGAAAAAAATTATGGGGCAAAAAACAAAATTGCGTTCTTTCGTATTTTTTTCTTGCTTTTCTTTTGAATATATTTTTGTAAAAAAAAATACTTTTGACTTTAAAATATGATATTTCGATAGTAAATTTATCCTGGAACAATTTTCCTGTAGAAGTGTTTGTACCAAAAGTGAATAGAACTCACCTTAATTCACCCTGTGCCTAGGGACTAATTCACCCCTTTCTCAAAAACGCACCTATTTAAATGGTAGCACTCCGCGGTTTTTTTTTAAATATAGAGGTCCATTGACCATATGAGACAATAAAATCCCGTTAGCATTGTAGTTCCTTTTAGCTCTCTTATTTTGAACATAATCAATAGCCTAATAGCGATGGAATGTAAAACACCAAAATCCGTCCTTCATTTTAATATGTGAATTGTATTTTACTGTTGTAACTATTTTTGTTTTTTTAGTTTCAGAATATGAACAAGAAGGTAATATCACATACATAAATTAATAAATAAATAAATATGTAAATATGTCTCTAAAAAATAAAATTATCAATAAATACAACTAGACATGTATAAATAAGAAACAACACAAGATAACTTTTAATCATATTTATCATCTCAACTTAACTACCTACAGTAATAAGTTATCAGACCTACTAGGTGAGTCAATAGGGAACGAAAACATACATTGTTTCGGAAAAATTCAAACAAGCTTATTTTTTTCTAAAACTTTTTTGTTAGTTTATATACATGTAAAGGTAAAAAGTTCTACTCACAGATTTAGCCACTAAATTTTTATAATTGTTTAAACAATAACAATTGTTTTGTAGAAATAATTTTAAAATTATTGTTGAATTCATCATTTTGCTTTGATAAAATATGTTTCTATTTTGTTTTTTATTATGTTGAATCCGAATCTTGCATTAAAAATTGAAAATTAAAAAATTTTGATCTCTTGTACAGTATGTCTGCGTAACTAGGAAGCATATGGGAAACTTTTTTATTATCAATTTTCCGAAAAAAGTTAATATTCATAAAAAGCTCTGCATAGTCTAAAATCTAAATTTCAATAATCAGATATCAAATTTTATCAATTTTATATGAGGTATGTCAAAAATATGAATTTCGTTAAAGAGTAAATTACCTTTATATTTCAGAATATCAAAAATTTTTATTTCTAAAAGTTGTTTGGAATTAAAAACTATGTTTTTAATATGCAATTACTAGAGACTGGAAAATATGCACTAAAAAATGTCTAAAATATGCATGCAATATGCATTTTAAAACAAGCTGAATATGCACAATTAACATGCAAATATGCATTTATATATGCACTTATTTTTATATGAATAATTTTATGGTATACGTTAAATACATAAATAAATAAAAAATAATAAAAATAAATAAATAGGTTTGAATTTAAACCAAATTGTATTATTATTTCTTAATATATTTTTTTAACTTCAGGTTTTGTGACAAATAAAACGGCAAAATATTTTATTTTGACCACAAGATAAATAAGAGTACAATAAAATAAATGTACATATTTTTATTGTTACAATATTGATTCATATTTTCTAAACTAATATTATAAAAAGAGTACAATAAAACAAATTTACATATTTTTATTGTTACAATAAATAATCATATATTGATTCATATTTTCTAAACTAATATTATGTCTTCTATCTGTTAATATTTTTTTATAGGCAGAAAAAGATCTCTCAACGTCACAAGATGTAATTGGGGCATATTTAAACTTTGCTATTAGAGACGGATCCATATTAATATTTTCATCGAAGTTTCCAAAATTGATTATATTATTTATTGAACGCAATAAAGTGAAACCCTCATTTTTGTTTAAAACGTCATCAAGTTTATCTTTAATTTTTACTCCAATTTCCCCATTCAGATTTGTTATTTTCTGTTTAACCGAATCAACAATAGACATACTATTGTGAAGACATAAATTTTGAGCCTCTAATTTTGTAATTGAACTTTCAATGATATCGAAATTCGATTTTATATACAACAATTGATTTTTAATAGACTTTTCTTTAAAAATATTTTGACAGTTATCAATAGCGGTACAAGTCGGATCAAAACTTGAAATAACGCTTTTGATGTCGTCGTAGTGTTCAGATAAAAATATAGCACTTTTAAGCCAAGTTCCCCATCTGGTTAATACTGGTTCTGGTGGTAAAGGAATATCGGGAAGCATCTCCCTATATACCTGTACACGTAGTGGTGCTTTCAGAAATACTTTTTTTACATTATTTATTAAGGTGTTTACATTGGGAAATTCAATTCTAACTTTCTCTGCAACTCTGTTTAGGCCGTGCGCCAAACATGTACAGTGAATTAAATTAGGGAAAAAGATTTTAAGATTGGATGCAGCTTTCATCATATATGAGGCGGCATCACTAAGCATTAATAATATTTTTTCAAATGGTACTTGATCAGGTAAAAAAAAATTTGTTAGGGATTCGTTAACAAATCTAGCTATTGTAGCATAGTTTGTTTTTTCCAAACATTTTACACTAATTAAGTATGAGTTTTTAAAATCGCCAGAGTCGTTAAGAACTCCAACAATTAGATTCGCAATTTGTCGACCCTTTGTATCCGTTGTTTCGTCGACGGAAATCCAAAGATAATCGGCTTTTAACTGATTTTTAATACTCGTCATCACATCTTTGTAACATGCACTGACATATTTTTTCCGAAGAGTTGAAGAACTTGGTATTTGAGCTGGTTTATCTTTAATCTTGCAATAAGTTTTTAAAAAGTTTTGACACGATTTATGTTCTAACTTGTGCAGAGGGATATTGCAGTTCAAAAAAAAATGGCATAAATCCTTTGCAAAGGTTTCTTGCCCAACTGACGTATTCTGAATCTGCAAACTGTTCTGTAGAATCTGCTGGCGAGGTTTATTATCATTTTTTGATAGCTTAGTTTGGTGAAGTGAAGTTTTTATGTGTTGAACTACTTGGAATTTCTTTTGACATGGAATCTGGAATATAATGATAATGATGTTTTAGATGTTTTCGTAAATAGATACCTACATTAAAGTGATCAAACTTTTTAAACCTCCCCCAATTTTTTTTTATTTCTCAAAGTGAAATTGAAATCGTCAAACAATAAAGTACAGTCAGTGTACCGTAGTATACAGGGTGGGCCACTCTCAACACCTCGCTCTGTATAAGCCAAACCGTTGCGAACTTTAAAAAACAGTTTTTGAAGAAATGGGACGGTTTGTCATTTTAGAATAGACAGACACATAGATGTGCAAAGAAGTTTGATAAGTTTAAAAATCTATTGAAGTGGAGAACTTACCTTTTTATCACAAATGGTGCAAAACATACTTTCACTGTCGATAACTTTTAGATGATTGTTACTTCCAATCCAACTTCTGAGAAGACTTGATTTTTCCCTTGCTACTTTAGGCATTTTCACAATAATAATAAAATGATTTTTTTACACAGTATAGTCAATAACTTGCAATCACAAAAGTTGAATAATCGGCGATTGATTTAAGACTAACCATTCATAAAATAAAATAATCTATCCTACCCTTAAAACAGTGTTGCCAACTCGACCAATATAGTATTTGCCAAACCTCACAAGAATGATGGAATGATCAGTTCAACAGTAGGTATTCCATTATCAACTAATAAAAAATCCCTATAGCAAGCATAACCCAGTACAGATAAATTATTTGTTTTAAAAAATGCTGAAACATGATCCTGTAGTTAATAGTAATCTCATGGTCCACAGACATAAGTACTAATATAAACATTATTGAAGGCGAAGGGATTTGCTGATGTAGGTGTGTATGTGTGAATGGTTAAACATTTTTTGTTAGGAATCAGATTTGACTCACTGATATCAGTTTCAAGTTCCTGTGAGAGAGTTCCTAAGTTGTTTTAGTAATTGTAAGGCCAACATAAAAATTTGTTCTGAATTAGAAGATTTTCGATTTTTACTAAATAATTTTTATATTATTTAATATGCTAGAAAATATGCTATATGCTAAACAAGAAATAAATAAGCTAAACAACACAAAAATATGCCAAATCTAGCATAAAATAAGCTAAATTGGCAACGCTGCCTTAAAATTTCGTTTTGGTTGGTTTTCCCAGAATAATTCATAGTTGGCCGACACCAGCAGAAAGTACAGGTAATATTTGTAATGTTATTCAAAATATAATCGGTATTTACTTAGGTAATTTGTAAATTCTGAGAAGTCTATAAATCTTAAATATCCGGATAATGATACCTGCAGCTATAAATAACGCCCATTATGTTTATGGGTACAACAACAAAGGAGCTTAACAGCAAAATATTTACTTTCACATTTTATTTTAATGGATGTTGATGTTACTAATATATACCTTATTTTTAAATGGGGTAGAGTAAATTCCCATCAAAATATGCATTTATATGCTCTTAAATCTCCAAATATGCAAGGCATATGCATTTATGAAAAACATGAGAAATATGCAGCATATATATGCATATGCATTTTGCATATAATCCAGTCTTTAGCAATTACATCCTCCTAATTGGAAAAAAAATAATACAAATTTTTCTCAAATTACGAATACCCAACATCATTTAATTACAATGATGATAACTATTTCATTATCAACTTTACGAAAAAAGTTATTCTTCCTAAAATTCTCTACCTGCCCTACAATCTAAGATGCAGCCATCTGATATCAAACTTTTTCAATTTTATACGAAGTATGTAAAAAATATGAATTTCGCTTATTCTCGAAATTCTCTCAAAAAAAGTTGTTTATTTTACGTCTAAAGTAAAATAATGTAGGGCATTTCAAAGATCTTAACCTTTAAAAAAAAACACCTACAAAATTGTAATAAATCTGTTCAAACATGAGTAGTACCCTCTTAAAATGGTAGTAATTCGTTAAAACTACGAAGTTTTCGAAAACTACATTTTTTGAGACATCGTATTGTTTGAAATAACTTTTTGAGATTTTTTTGAGTGAAAGATAATTTAGTAAAATGTCTAAAAAGTAATCTGGGCAAATTTAAGAGTTACATAAGTAAAATTGTATTAGTTACACATTTTTAATTTTAAACAAAATTCATGTAAATCTCATTTTCCGCCCACACCGTACTTCTGCCCGTATATTTAATTTCTTTTTATTAAAACTATACGATAGCTGAAATGTTCTTCTTTCATGTCCAATTTGTAAAATTTCATTTGATCCATTATTTAAAGAATTATATTAAAATAACTCAACCGTGCGCGTCGCCGAACGCTAGTATACAGTACGCCAATATTTGTGAGAAGGGTGAATTTAGCATTAAAAATAAAAAATTATAGAAGCTGTAGATTTAATTTTAGAAAAACCTTTGTATAATTTTTTTTGTAAAATTTTCTGAATTTTTCAATGGTCAAGTCAGTTTTTTCTAATTTTTTTGTAGCTATTTAAAAAAACAATTAATTTCGCAGTTCATTTGTTTAATAAAAAATGAAGCACCCACTTCTGGAGTACAACTTTTTTATATGTTGTTTATTAAACCTTTCTTAATCAAATTACAAAAAGTTCTATCGTGTTTGATTTTTTCCCAAGTCAAAATCTCTCTTGACTCCCCTATACAGTAACATACGCATGCGAAACATGGGTTTTGAAAAAACTTTTTTTGGGTTTTTTGAGAAACAGAACTTTTAGAAATATGGGCGAGGAAAATGCAAAGAGCGATATATGCAGGTGTAAAAATAGAAGGTCGGTGGAGAAGAAGAACCAATAAATTGGAAGAGCTGTATAAAGAGCCAACGATAACGACGACAATCAACGCACAGAGAATACCATATTTGGGTCACATCGAAAGAATGGGAAATGAAAGTATGCCAAAAATAGTACTCTCACGAAGACCAATACAAATGAGAAGGAAAGACAGGCCAAGAAAAAGAAGAAAGGACAGTGTGTACCAAGACCTGAAAATAAGTAATATTGGAAGATGGAAAGAACCAATGGCGGATCTACGGGAAGGGAAAATTGGGATATTTCTCCCCTAACAATGTCTAAAAAAAATAAAAATTGTTGAAACATAAAACTATTAGCTGAGAAGAAACTTAAACCACAAACCAACAAATTCAACCCAATAAAACCGATACTAAGGAAAATTAGGAGAAATTAACGCATATAAGTTATTATTTATGTCTATTATGTAATTTGGTGTTATCTGTTTTATGTTTTTTGGTTGGTGTTTTAATGGAAGTTCTCCCTCTAAGGCAAATGTCTAGATCCTCCACTGGAAAGAACTAGACTTACACAGAAGAACATGGAGGAAAGTGGTGAAGGAGTGTACAAAAACCGAAATGAAATTAATATAATTTATAACAGTAAAATAAAATGTAATCAGAAATGTAAACGTTTCAGCCCTATTCCTACAAGGGCTGTTGAGCTTAAAAAATAACAACTTAACTACAAAGAAGAATTACATAAGCATGGGCCACATATGAAACTCTATCAGACCTATGCCAAACTATTTAGAAAAAGAAGACGTTCGACCAATTTGTATTCCCAGTTATGACTTACAGTGCCAAAACATTTTCCTTAAACCCTGCTACAGCAGCCAAACCTCAGACTGGCTCAACAAAAAAATGGAACGCTCATTACCTTGACTGCGCTGGAGAAGCAGAGGTAGACCACCTACACGATGGACATGGACAGACGCCGTTAAAATAATAGCTGGAAATTGGTTGTAGCTAGGTCAAGATCAAGACAACTGAAAGAAATTAAGGCAGACCTGTGTTCAACTTTGGATGTAAAAGGCTTGATGATGATGAGGATATCCAAGTTTGATTGGATTTGATTTTATTTGTGCACTTTTTTTACATTTTGAAATATATTTGTATAAATATATATTATTCTACTTCCGTAATCGAATACTCGCAGTGTTATTCGAACTTCCAAAGTGACAGGTCTTATAATAACAAACACCAAGTGCTGTTTTTCTAGTAATTACTTACTTACTTAGTCCTAAGCCTTTCTACCTTTAGGTGTAAGGCTGGTGGAGTTGAGTTTGGCATTGTAGTCTCCATGCTTTCCGATCTTGCGCTAGGTTTCTTGCACTTTCCAATGTCAATCCCTTCTTCTCGACTTCTTTCCTGATTTCATCTACCCACATAACTCTTGGTCTCCCTCTTTTGTTTTTCCCCTGCACTCTCGTTTCGAACACTCGTTTTGTTAGCCTCTCGTTCGACATTCTACACACGTGCCCGAACCATCTAAGTTGTCCTTCTACTATTTTTTCATTGATTGGTTCTAGTTTTAGGTTTTGCCTAATTGTTTCGTTTCGTATTTTGTCTGTCCTTTTTCTGTTTGCTATTTTCCTCAGGAACCTCATTTCCATAGCATTGACTCTGGATTTTTGTCTCCCCGTCAATGTCCATGTCTCGCTGCTATACATGATTGTTGGTCTAACTACTGATTTAACGACTGCCGTTTTTACTTTTTCCGGTATCCCTTTTTTCCCAAAAAATGTTGTTTTCATAGTGTTAAATAAGCTTCCTGTTCGTCCCATTCTCTCGTTTATTTCCATGTCTTGTTTACCATTTGATTCGATTATTACTCCTAGGTATTTAAAATATTCCACTTGCTCTAGTTGTTTCCCGTCTAATTCTATTGCGTGTGTCTTCCTCGTATTTGAAATTATCATTGTTTTTGTTTTCTCTGTATTAATTTTCATATTTATGTTTGATAGTTCTTCTTCTAGGATTTCAAGATTGTTCTGTAAGTCTTCTCTGTTTTCTGCTATCAATACCATGTCGTCTGCAAATAGTAGCTCCGATAGTTGAGTCTGTTTCATTTGCCAGTATCCTAATGTTAGTTTTCTCATTCTTCTCTTGGCTTTCTTTATCGCTTCATCCAGTACCACTGAGAATAGCAGTGGACTCAGCACGCATCCCTGTTTGACGCCTTGACTTTTAGAAAATTCTCTGGATTCCTCGTTATTGGTTCTTACTGTATTTGTATTATTTTTGTACATATCCTTTATTACTTCTATTATGTGTCTGTCGACTCCCCTTTCTGTTAGTGTCTTCCAAACGTCCTTTCTTCGGATTCTGTCAAACGCCTTTTCCAGGTCAATGAAGCACATATGTATCTCTCTATTTTTCTTGATTACCTTCTCACTTACTTGTCTTAATGTGAATATTAGGTCTTGCGTGCTTCTGTCCTTCCTGAATCCACACTGTGTGTCTTCCATAGTTGTTTCTATTTGTGTTTTTATTCTTGTCTCTAGTATTCTTGCTAATACCTTCCCAGGGATACTTGATATGGTGATACCTCGGTAATTATTACAGTTTCTCTTGTCTCCCTTTTTGTGTATTGGTAATATAATGTCTTTCTTCCAGTCCTTTGGTAATTCTGCTCTATTTATGATATCATTCATTAGTTCTTTCATGCTATCCATTCCCTCTGTCCCCATGAATTTTATCATTTCCGGGGTGATATGATCCTTGCCTGGTGCTTTGCCCAGTTTTACTCTTTCTATTGCTTTCTCTAATTCCTCTCTTGTTATGGATTCCACTTGTTGTTCTTCATTCCTTTCTTGTATCTCCCCTATGTTGTCCTTGTCTACATGAGTTAGCTCTTTGAAATGTTCTCTCCATCTTTCCATTATTTGTTTTTCTTCTGTTAGTACGTTTCCATTCTTGTCTTTTATATTCGGCATCGTGTGCTCTTTCTTTTGTCTGAGTTGTTTTAATGCGCCGTAGAAGAGTTTTTGGTTTTCCCTATAATTTTTTGTCATTTTTTGTCCAAATATCTCCCATGACCTTTCCTTTCCTGCTTTCACCGCTATTTTAACCTCTTTCCTTTTTTCTTTATATGCTTCGTAATCTTCCGGGTGTTTTGTGCTTAGGTATCTTTTCCATTTGTCTTTTTTGTTCTTTATTTTCTCTCGTATTTCTTCCGTCCACCATTCTGTTCTCCTCATGTTAGTGTTTGCTATTTTTGCTTTCCCGCAAGTTTCCTCAGCTGCTTTGATTATGCTGGTTTTTAGATATTCCCATTTTTTTTCTATATTTGTATTTTTTGCCCTACCTTTCAAAGTATTATCTAATTTTTCTTGGAATTTCTTCTTATACTTAGTAATTAACTACTCGGTTTTAAATTAGTACAGGTGCTTTTAAAACTGCCATTGACTTAGTGTAACGGATAAGTCTATATTCGGCCCCCAATGGAGGAGGCTGTTTCTACAGAGACGCCATTAGGTGACCGAAATTTGTTATGTGTTAGTGATAATAGTGAAATGGATGCTAAGTAACCCAGTTTAATCGAAAAATTGGAAGAATTGACTGCCCAACATACAACTAAAACCATTGACTGTACTACAGCTACAACCGAACCAGCTCCCTTCAACAGAAAAAGCAGCAACCAAAAAAATTTTCAACGTCAACTCAGATAAGTATAATTTAAATAATGTTTATGTTTACTTAGAACATACAAAAAATGAGCCGATAGTTTGCTTGCATCCACTTGAAGTTGCACACATACTTCACAAGAAATTAATAATTCCTAATATTATTGAAATTAAAGCTATAGGCAAAAACATAATTCAAGTTTTATTACGATCAATTTCTGACGCAAATAACTTAAATGAAGAAAACTTGGTAGCTTACATTCCTAATCATTTGTTAGAGACTATAGGCTTAGTAAGAGATATTGACATTCAGTTTGGTGAAAATTACTTATTTAATAATAGTGAATCTCGCTCCACTATCTTAAGTTTTAAACGAACTTTCAGAAATTTTGAAACTGATGGGAAAACTAGCTTTGTGCCCAAAAGGACTGTAATAGTCACCTTCGAAGGAAACATCTTACCTAACTACATCGCAATATAGTGTATATTTTCCTGTTGAAACTTTTATTGGCAAAGTTACGCAATGTTATAATTGCCTAAGGTTTGGATATATTTCCAAACAGTGTCGCAGTTTGTGTACCAATGCATAAAATGTGGAAAAACCAAAAATGAAGATCATGCGTGTCAAGATAATGATATTCAGTGCATTTATTGTAATAGCAAGGATCATATATCCATATCCAAGAAATGTCCTAAATATGAACTACAAAAGAAAATAAAAAACGTAATAATTGAACAAAAAACTTCCTTTATCGAGGCAAAAACTTACTGTGAATCATCTTTCTCGGGATTATTCACTCAGAATAGATATTCCACACTAGCAAATATTGGAAACAGTTTTCCTCCACTTCCAACATTCACAAAAAAATTAACCACTGCTGTAATTTCTCATAGAAATCAAAACATGTTATCAAATTATTCATCCCAACCCTCCTCAAGTCACTATAGCATAGCTAAAAAACGAAAAATAATCTCTCCTAGCCCAGAATCATCAAACAATGCACCCATGTTCCCTTTTAATTTTGGGTCTTCCAAACCCCTTCCTGCTAATTCAAATATCCCAAATCTTCAAAGCAAACCAGATCAGAAAATTCTCGAAACACTCATTTCCAAATATATTTTTAATATAATCACAAATATCCAAACTGTAGATGATATAAAAACAATTAGTCAAGATAGTATTTATCAGGGTATAAAAACAATTTTAGAGGATATCATCAATAAATAACATTTTCACAGAACTTAATTCATTAAAAATTTTGCAATGGAACGGTCGATCCGTTGTTTCGAATAAAAATAGTTTAGTTCATTTTTTAACAGTTGAAAATATTGACACGTATTGCATTATTAAGTGAAATTGGTTTAAACCAAATCAGAATTATACATTTGCAGGAAGTGCAATTTTAAATAAAACAACTATACCATTTTGTCAAATAAATATTAGAAACAATTTGATTGATGGAATTTTAGTGTGCGGTGCTATTGTTAAATTTAACACAACAGAATTATGTTTTCTATCTGTTTATAGACCACCCAAAATTCTTAGCTCAAAAAATGATTGTATAAAATATCTTCTCACAAATCAAATCACCTTTTATAATTGGGGGAGATATGAATACTCAGAACTCACTATGGGGTTCATTACAAAATGATACAGTTGGTAAATAAATTGTTAGCGGTGTTGAAGACTCAGATCATGTAATTTTAAATAAGGGAGGACCTACATATCTACCTAGATATGACACGCAAAAATCTATGATTGACATTTCCCTCTGTTTGGCTAACATAGCCAGTAAAATCACTTGGTCAGTCTCATCTGGCACCTTAGGTTCGAATCATTTTGCTATAACTATGGAATTTTCAATAACTAACACACCACAGGAAACATTTTATCTAAAAATCCAATGGAATATCAAGAAGGAAAATTGGTCCCTATATACATGCTTGATTGAAAACATGTTTTCCAACTACAGTAACTCTCTTAATACTTACGAAAAGTATAATTTTTTAATAGATTACATTAATGATGCCGCAATTAAATCTATTCCTCAATACAAAATTTTTAAATCAAAAAATCGATCACCCCAACATAGTGGGGCCTAGAATGCGATCGGATAGTCAACGACAGAAAGGAAGCATTGGCAGTTTATAAACGTTCTCCAAGCCTTGATAATGATCTAAAATGTGAAAAAATTGTACCCATACTAAAAAGCAGCTGAAACAAAAAGCCAAAGCTAGTTGGATCAAATGGTGTTCTAATTTAAGCAAAAGTACTTCCTCTAAAGAGATATGGTCACAGGCCAACAAAATGAATCGAAAAGCACATAATAGCATAAAACCCTTCAATGATAATATATTAGACGATTTCTTTAATAAAGTATCTCCTCCATGGGCTCAACATTCACCTACACAATATACACAAAGTCATCATTCAAATAATCACTTCCTGTTAAAACCTTTTTCTAAAACTGAATTAGATTTTGCTCTTAACAACCGCATAAATACTCCTCCTGGAATCGATTATTTAAAATACCCCATGTTAGCTAACCTGCCGGATGTTGCTATTCATAAAAATCTTCTTTTAAAGGTCTTCAATGATATCATCCAAAATAATATAGTTATCGTTTCTTTCAAAAACATCATAGTTGTTCCTATCCTTAAGCCCTGAAAAGACCCACACATTGTGAGTTTATAGAGACCTATATCCTTACTGTCTAGTGTTTTCAAATCTTTGGAAAGACTTATAAAATTTATATTAGATTGGTGGTTACGGAAAGAGAATTTACTCCCAGAAAACCAATTTGGCTACAAAAGAGGTCTTGGAACTTTAGACGCTTTAACAACACTTGTTGTAGATATGCAGAATAATTTAACTAGGAATAACTACTTAGCAGCACTATTCTTGGATACTGAAGGAGCATATGAATCAGTTTGTTTGTCAACTCTAAAATATAAAATGGTAAATTTCTTTCAAATGCCAATTAATTTCGTGAATACGATTATCAGTTTCTATACAGATAGGGTAATCTACGTCAGAGATCACAATGATAAACTAATAGGACCTCGACATAACCATCACGGCATACCACAAAGATCAGAGTTATCGCCAATTTTATTCAATCTATACACTTCTGACACATAATATTCAAATAAACAACATTTCATTTAAAATAATAAAATACATACAGTAAAAACAACAAAATCTACAACAACATCCTGAGATCTGTTTTTAACTGCTACAATGATGCCACAGCAATATAATACAGATGCGTCTAAATCGATAGAAGGAACTGGCTGTGCTTATTTTTTACCATCAGGAGGTTCCGAATTCAAGTACAAGCTTCTCAATTAGTTTTCAGTTTTCTCGGCGGAGTCATTGGCCATTCTCGGAGCGTTGAAATATGTCAAAAACTGTGATATTAAAAAAACGTTAATCCTTTCAGACTGCCTTTCAGTTCTACAGAACATAAAAAATACTTTTTTGCCCAGAACTTTTAGTAATCCTTATATATTTTTAATAAAAGACCAGTTAAAGCATTTGGCTGATTCTGGATTCAATATAACATTTATTTGGGTTAAGGCACATATTGGATTCAAAGACAATGAATATGTAAACTATTTAGCTAAAACCAGTGTAACATCAGGTTCTTTATTGTCTTATCATTTAAGTGTATCAGGTGCCTTTACAAATTTAAAAGAAACCAGCTATCGATATGGCAAGATCCATGGAATCTACTGCTTCACAAACTATACTAGATACACCACTATACAACAATTTATTCCACAAACTACTTGGTTAAGTTTTTTAAGGCTCCGCGTAGATATATTACCACCATAGATCGACTACGCTTTGGACATGCTTGCTATCCAAGTCATTTATTTAAAATAAACGTAATTGAAGACGACCATTGCAAACATTGCGGAAAACTGGGTGATCTTGATCATATCTCTTTTGAATGTACTAAGTTTCATCAGCATTCAAACTCCCTCTATCAAAATTTAATCAAAATTAATAGGTATCCACTATTTAACATCCAACCTCTGTTGGCTACAGGCTCGCAACAAGTATACAACATCATTATAAATTTGCTTGTCAGACACATGCACGGTTCTATAAGATTTGTATGCGGGTATGGAATATTTCATACTCGTGTAGAAATTTAGATTTGCATTCTTTGTTTATCCTAAATGTTATAACACCTTATCCGTGGTCCAGTATTGTTTGTCTACTAAAAATGTCTTGATGGCCCCTGGACGAGAAGCAAATGTCCCTGTATTTTCCTAGTCGTATTTTCTTCTATAAATTATCCGTTGATTTCGTATTAGGGATAGGATTGTGTATTTGTCTGACTGAAAAATCTATTCCAACTGGCTGAATGACTAATGTCGATGCCACAAAAAAATAATCGAATACAGGCAAAGATAAAGGGAAATCTAACAAAGTTTATACCATTACAAAGCGGAGTCAAACAAGGTGACTCGTTAAGCCCACTGCTCTTTAATATTATAAAAATTGACGAAATAATACAAGCAGTACGTAAAGCTTATGGTTAGAGAATGGGGAACAAAGAAATCCAAATATTATGTTATGCAGACGACGCCGCATTAATCGTCGAGACAGAAGACGATTCAAAGGTTAACAGATATCTTCAATAAAACAGCCAAGAAATACAATATGATAATATCAGCAGAAAAAACCAAATGTAAGACAACATCTAAATACCCACTACGATGTAAAATCTAAATTGATGGGAAAGTAATAAAGCAGGAAGCAAGGTTTTGATATCTCGGAATATATATAATTAGTTAGGGTGATGTTGAAGAAGAAGTACGACAACAAAACGTAAAAGCAAGTAAAGCGTCGGGATCTCTTAATGACACAATCTGGAAGAACAAACACCTAACACAAGACACAAGAAGAAGAAAAAAAAGAAGAAGAAGAAGAAGAAGACAAAGAAGAAAAAGAAGAAATATATTTGGAAAGATCATGTTGTTTCTAGAATTATCAATTTAATGTAGAAGGGTTATGATTGGTATATTTATTAAGAACAACTGAAACATCAATCATACAGAACTGGCCCCACAACTTTAAATTTTGTATAGACGTAAGTTATTATTCTTTTTACTACCTTTCTTAATTTAAAGTATTCCATAATGTTATTAGTGCACGCATTAACGTAAGTTTTTTACTGGTGACCGTCGGTCCTCTATGACAATGTACATACTGTTGGCAATCGTGAAGAATTTTTTTATAACACTGGTAGTGTGTTGTGTCACCTCAAGAGCTATTCCGGTCATCTTAAAACAGTTCTCACCAACAATTATCAGAAACGCATTCTCGATCAGACATTATAGTAGGGGAGGAAAGTATGCTAAATTTGCAGTTACTCTTATTGGCTTATTGGGTTGTGAATATTAGGTCCTAAAACCAAAAAACGTTGAGTTAAGTTTTACATAAAGTGGGGGACTTTCCGTTCTTTAATTTAATTTTCCATTTCCAAGAATCGTCTTTTCCAATTATAGCGTCGTCTATCCTTAATTCGAAAAAATGTTTCGAATAAAAGTTGCTTATTTTTACGTAAAAAATCCAAATCAGCAATGAAAATTGGTGGCTCCTATTTAATATTTTACAGTAACCCCCACCCCACCACCGTGGGGGTCGTGTTTGGTGCCGTTCGATAGATTTTTCAAAAATATTGAATACGTGTATTTTGCAGTTTTTCGATCTGATATGCATCTCGCGAAAAATCGCGGGGTTTGTATTTAAAATTTTAAATTTACTCCCCGCCCTCTCCGTGGAGGTGTGTGTTTGGTATCATTCGATAAATTTTTGAAAAGTATAAAATACGTATTTTTTAGTTTTTCTATCTGACGTTCATTTCGCGAAATATTCGCTTTTTTGTGAAACTTTGTAACTCACGCATTTCCTTACGCCCCGCTCAAATCGTCAGATTTTTTAAATATACACTTTTTTGCATGTACTTAAGTTACCTTATCTTAATCTGAAAATTTGGAGTTTTTCTAAGGATACATTTTTCGGACCCCCCTTAACGTACTCCTCTGTATTAAGAGCCAATGTATGGTAGAGGTACATTTAGAGGGAACAAAGGTTTCTCCCCATGTGATAATCTGACGCGCTCGAATAACTGCAAAAATCCCTGCTTGGCTCCCCTACCATTAGATTCTCTAAAATTTTAGTGATAACAACTTTGGCATGGTTCTGATTAATATTCCTTCTATAAGAAATAAGACTGATGAATTATTTTTCTTTCTGGAGGATTAGGATTTCCCCGATAGTTGCGGTTACAGAGATTGAATTAGATTTGGCTTGAAGTCAAAGAGCCTTGTTTTGTAGAAAAATATACCACAATTGCCAGGTATGATCGTACAAGTTTGGCTCATGGAGGCACCCTAATTCTCTCTAGGAAGAATGATTTTTCTCTGGTAACAAAATATGAATTTTTGTTAAGTGAATCCGTCTTTGAGTTTTCCTTAATTTATAATAAAAATCTTAATCTTTACATTATTTGCAGCATTTATAGATGACCTGACTTTACCGTGGAACTATTTTTTCAGAACCTGCTAAATTTGTTAGATGAACTGTGCCTAAAGACAGCCATTATTATTCATCTTCATAAGGGTGGTGAGAAATCTAATGCCTGCAACTATAGACCTATTGCCTTACTACCGGTAGTCTCCAAAATTATTGAGAGACTCATTAAAACTCGACTTATGTCCTTTATCGTTTATAACATTTTACCTCAAAATCATTTCGGCTTTTTAACTAATAAATGTACCACTGATGCCATGTTTTCTGTACTTCATAAGGTTTATCAAGCACTAAACAATAATCTTTATACGGCCACTGTTTTCTGTGACTATGCCAAAGCTTTTGATTGTGTAAATCACGACATCTTGATTAAAAAACTAAATTTCAATAGAATTAGAGGTATTTCTTTGAATTGGTTCAAATCCTACTTGAATAATAGGAAACAAATATAGTTTATTTTTTAACCAAGAGGAGTAAAATAAAAAGACAGATTCACACCCGAGAAAGTCACTAGAAAAGCCAACTAATACATCTTTTTTGGATGATCATACCGGCCTTCGACGGTAATCCATAAATCTTATATTATACGAATATGTCGCTAAAGAGTTCTAAAAACAACTCTTTTTATATAAAAGCAGACTGAAAATCTAAAATTAAAGGAATATCGCAGAAAACACAAAAATCGCTGATATAACTTAATTAACCCATAAAATGCCAGAAGTGTCAAAACTTCATAAAAATGTCATTAGTGTCAAAATTACAAACACTAGTGTAAACTTGCCTGGGATTGGACCAATTACAAACAAGCATTACGGCGCGGTAAATTTGAATTACTCCTCCTGGTTAAAAAAAAAACCATAGTTAGAGCAAATGATACTGACTCTAGTCTCAAAAACATTGTATGTGGAGTACCGCAAGGCTCAGTATTGGGTCCTCATCTGTTCCTTGTCTTTAAAAATGACATCACTAACTTAAAAATCGATGGGAAAATTTTTCTTTTTGCTGATGATACCAGTATCACTTGGAGCAACTCAACTATTGCATCACTTCCTGAAACTATAACTTCGGATCTACTAACGATAACGACCTGGTCTGACTCTAATTTACTATCTTTTAATATAGATAAAACAGTAGCATTATGGAGCTCTTCAACATTTGCCTCTTAATATCAGCCAGATCAGTACCGTTGGTTCTGTAAAATTTCTTGGTATTTTTTTAGACAGCAACCTCAAATGGTCCCTCCATATCGATTCGTTAAGTAAGAAACTCGCCTCAACTTGCTATGCAATAAGATTTGTCTCAAGGGAACTCAATTTAGCATCTTCTAAAATAACATATTTTTCGTTGTTCGAGTCTCATCTTCGATATGGTCTTCCTTTTTGGGGTTCTAGTAGAGCTGCTCAATTTGATGTTATTTTTAAATTACAAAAAATAGCAATAAGATATCTGTTTGGCCTCAGAAGATCTACACATTGCAAAAGATACTTCAGAAATCACGGAATTTTAACCCTTCCATCTTTATATATTCTAGAAACGGTTTGTTTAATTCGTAAACACCTTTATGTCTTTCCAGAAAGGCCCAATCATATTTACTCTACCAGAAATTCAATCTTTGATATTTATTTACCGATCCCATCCACTGAGTTAGTAAAGAAATCTATATTATATTCCGCAAAAAGCTTTACAACCCAGGGCTGCTTTATCCATTAGGCAATATAGGCAGTTGCCTAGGTCGGCACATTATGAGAGTGCGGCACAAATACTGTACAAAAAATATTTGTATATAAAAATTATGGATCTGGGTTCTGTCACTAAAGAGTATGAAACTCTTTCAAATTACTTTACCGCAAGGAAACCAAAAAATTGTGCCCAAATAAAACATATAAAGAAATAAGAAAGAAGAAAAATAAAAATTCAATTTGACGAGGGGGCCGATGATGAACTAAATATTTTAGCTAGTGATGAGAGGAAAATTCAAACATGCTATATTATAATCAACACTCTGATAAGAGACCTGAATAGACGTCTGGAATCTTATCAACTTATTTATAACGTTTTCGTGTTATTAACAGATTTGCCAAAATTATACAATGAAGAAATTATTAAAGAAGTTGAAAATCCGGCAGAAAATAAATAGGACCAAGATACATCATTCATGCATGAATGAATTTGGAATGCATTTGATACCACAATAAAATCACCAATTGACATAG
The DNA here is from genome assembly GCF_917563875.1 of Diabrotica virgifera virgifera. Classification (NCBI taxonomy): domain Eukaryota; kingdom Metazoa; phylum Arthropoda; class Insecta; order Coleoptera; family Chrysomelidae; genus Diabrotica; species Diabrotica virgifera. The sequence goes on from NC_065447.1 coordinate 94,434,986, forward strand.
CTTAATATTTAAAGAGAGTTAGTGCAGTCACTGAAGGTGGATATGAGCTATTACCTCCGATTTCGGTGAACCTCCATCGATTTGCATGAAAATTGGTGAGTGATTAGAGGATATCTCAAGGAACAAAGGTGGCATGGTGTCAACTTACATTTTTACCCTCGGGGTGGTCGCCGCCTCTTCTCGCGAGTGAAAATTATTTAATTAAAAATATCCCCAGAAATCGATAGAGGGGCAAATTCTAAGCAAAATTTGTTATATACATAAAGTTATTAAAATAAATTAAAACTTTTTGAGTTATTAAAGATCAAATACTTTAATTTTTTGTGGGAAAAATGCATGTTTTAACCGATTTTTCATAAATAACTCAAAAACTATAAGATTTTACAAAAAGGTTATTACTACCACAATTGAATCTAACAAATGAAATAAAGTCCTTTCTGAAAAGACCTTTTAATGTTAACTAAAAGTGAGCTATAGCTAATTTAATGTATATTTTTTTTTCTGCGAGTACCCAAATCTAAGTATTCAAGCTTAAGTAACGGGAAAATTATTCATTTTTTAACATAACCTTATTAAAGATTAATTTGTCAAAGTACTTAGAAATATGTATCAAATGAACCCCTGAACAAGTGGATAGCATTAAAATTTATGCACTAAATATTTTTCAAAATTTATCTTTTAAGAATTTTTCCAAAAAAATTATTGTTTTTTTAAATAGCTGCGTTAATTTTTACGATATCAGGCTTGCCTTAACACCATTTGAAAGATAACTTATTGACTATTTAAACCACGTTGAATTTAGTCTTTTAAACCCTTTACTTTCTTAAAAAAAAAGGTTAAATAGTCTCGGTTACATGGTTCTCGCAGCAAAATTTAAACCTTAAACGTTTCTATCTCGGTTATTTTTTACCCAATAATTATATACCCTATAGTTTTATATACATAGTTATATATAGTTAAAATATTTGATACAGAGAAAACTAAAATTTGGTTATATCATTTTTTACGTATATTGAGTATTTTTGGACTTATTACCAAAAGAAAATGAAAATTAAGATAATTTAAAAAATTCTGATTTTTTTAAATTATATTTTGTTTTTAATATGCATTCTAAACCAGACAAAATTGTTGAAATCACTATTTATGCTAATATAAAGATATTCTTCTAAGGATTACTATAAATTTTAATTTTTGTGGATATGGCGTATGCTTTATTTTTCACTTTTTCCTAAAAAGTTCTAAAGGGTTCTCTTATTTTCATCATAACTTGCTTAATTGTGATGATGTTGACTTCTACTGGAGCTCATTTTTGATAGGTACTCCGAAGTACTTACTGACAAGTGTTTAGTAGGTATATTTTATAAAATGCATCTTTTTTCCGTTATACTTGCTTAGATATTTAGATTTGAGTACTCGTCGAAAAAAACATACATTCAATTAACCATAACTCACTTTGAATTAACATTAGTTTTTTCTTTAAGCAAGGAGTGTATTCAGCTCTTTATTATCTTCAATTTTGATAATAATAACTTTTTTGTAAAGGCTTATAGCTATTGAGTTCTACGTGAAAAACAGCTTTAAAATATGCTTTTTGTTACGAAAAAATAAAATCTTTGATCTTTAATAACTCAAAAAGTCTTGATTTAGCTGGCATCATGTCACCTTTGTTCCTTGAGGTATCCTCTAACTACTCACAAATTTTCATGAAAATTGATGGAGATTCAACGATATCGGAGCTGAAAATCTTCAGTGACTGTACTAAGTGGATTGAAAGATATTTGCTCTAATTTTGACATTGCTTTACACATTTACTTGTGCATCCCAGGTGCCAACGTGTCCGCTGAAAGGTCATTTTCGAAAATGTTAAGAACTAAAAATAATTTCTCATCAAGTATGACGCAAGAACGTGTAATTTGTCGATTTTGTCAAGAAAAAATTTTTTTAAAGTCTTTTTTGAAAAGTAGTCTCTGATGTGATCTAACTGGAATGACAATTTTTTCTGTTATAGGTTTATAGACATCGTAGTTTAAATCCATTTTTAAAATTTTTTGGAAAGTTCTGCAATTTTTTTCACAAAAATGGTAGATGGTTGAAGGGCGGCTACTAGAGAATTGCCTAGGGCGTCAATTGACCTAAACGTGGCCCTGTTACAACCATCTCCCTTTACAACTTAAATCTGAAACATCTTTCCCAAAGTTCCGTAAAATAACAAAAGCTTATTTATCTAAGAGGCCATATTATTCAATAGAAGAATTTCTTAATGAATAACTAAGAAAATTGGGTTTCATACGCAGTAGCTTAAACTGTCAATTCCTAATGTTGTATTTCATTTGTTGTAAGTATGTTCAATTTGCAATTTATATAAATTTTGCAATTAATTGTTTTTGTCTTTGGTTTTATAGCATATTTACTGTATATTGACGATTTATCTAATTTTAGTAAATTGTAGTTTTTATATTTGTTATTTGTTGTTGATATTATTATTCTTTTGACTGTATGTAAGCTTTGTCCATAAAATTGTAAAAATTTTCAGTGACAATAAAGCATATTTCTATTCAATTCTGTTCTAAAACTAAAACTTCGGCGTAATGCGTATAAGAAGATTCCGATTTCCCGAAATGTACGGTTTGAGGATGAAAGTTATATCAATAGACAAACAACTCAATTTCTTGAATTTAAGCTTCCAGGCGTGTCATTGTGGAGAATTTACTCCTTAGTGAACCAGTTACACTTAGTGTGCTGTGTGGACATACGATTACTGGTCCTTATTTTCTTGAAGATGAGAGCAAGCATCCAGTTACTGTTAACCAAGAGCGTTACAGAGAGAATCTCATTACACCTTTTGTTAAAGATTTACAAAACCTGCAGATGCATAAATAATGTTTTCACCATGATCGTACAACGAGCCTTTCATTGACACCCGATTTGGAGTATGCTGAAAAAATTCATAATGAACTCGAGAAGTTCCGCCAGCAGATATTGGAGAACTACGACCAACGATAATATGTTTTAAACAATTGCAAGAATCACTCTTTATGGTAGTCGTTATGATAGTCCATTCGCTTATCGATTTATCGGTAAAATATTGAAAAACGGTATAAAGAAAAAAAGTGTTATTGTGCCGATGTGAACTTCTGCCCTGGTGATGAGCACGACCCCTTCTCGGGGGTGAAATTACATATGTTCAAAGTAAGTCCAGAAATAGATAAACTGACTAATTCTAGGCATCTTTTGTTCTATATAGTTTTTTCACTCAACTCAATATTTTTGTGTTATTTGCGAGTGAAGATGCTCATTTTTCAACAAAAAAAATACGTCACAAAGTAAGCATTTTATCAAAAAAACATTCTCAGCAAAATATCTTATAAAAAAGTGAAAAAGGTGGTGTATGCATGAGGTCTGTAGACCCAGTAAAAGCAGAGCTATAGCTAATGAAAAGTAGGTTATTATTCGTCAAATTTCAAATTGAATATTTTATCGTGAAATAACCAAAAAATTAAAAACTTTTTGGGGAAAACACTCCACAACTTTTTAAAAGTATTTAAAAAACCTTAAATGAAGTTTTTTGAAAAAGATTTTAAAAAGTTACGCACAAAATAAAATTTGTCTATTTTTTTGGTAAAAAAAATAGGAAAATGACCCACGAATTAGCATCCCAAATGAAATTGATCGTTACCGCTGACAAGTTACTTTACTTATGTATTGTTTAATATGATATGTAAGTTTTATCGGTTCAAAGTGCTTATTTTTAAAAGAGCTGCAGTTAAAATGGCGTGATCAAAAGTATATGTATGCAAATTTTGAATTATTGTCTTATAGAAAAACAAAAATCCAAAATATTCAAAACAGCAAAACCTATATTTTTTTATTCTTTAAGATTTTTGGTAGTACTAATAATGTTTAAGTTAATTTGAAAAAAAAGGCATATTTTTGAAAATTAAAAAAAAATACTTTAGAACTAATTTTTTTTCAAAAGTACCTACGCACTTTGAACCCATCGATGGATGGAACTTACAGATCGTATAAACGATACATAAGTACTTATAAAACGGCAACGATTAATTGTATTTGGGATGCTAATTAGGGGGTGATCTTCACAATTTTTTTTACAAAAAAAGGACCAACTTTATTTTGAGCGTAACTTGCTCACTTTTGATGGTAGAAACTTTTTAAAAGACAAAAATAAAGCTTTTTAAAAAGCTTTTAAAAGGTCGTCATGAGTTTTCACCGAAAAGTGATAAAATACTTACCTTTTGAATTATTTGCTAAAAACCGTGTAAAAACGTTGTTTTTTTTTTTGTTGAAAAAAACTTAAACTTATTTACTCGCAAATAACTCGAAAAGTATTGACGTGAAACAACTCTATAGAACTTAGAATTAGTCAGTTTATCCACTTCCGGATTTATTTTGAACGTATGTTTTTCCACCCCTGAGCACGGGTGGTACTCACCCCCAGGGCAAAAGAACACATGGATCAATATCTATTTCTTTGACGTGTTAGCTATGTGTGTGCCAAAATTCATGTCAATCGAAGCGGTTCTTTAAAATCCGGAGCAAAAACCGTGAGTAAATGGATTAAGAAGTTTGTTTCATATTTCAAATAAGTAAATAATAAAAAAGAATAAAGAATACAATGTTTACTTGTGGTACTGTTATATTGGCGAATACTGTATGAACGGTTATCTATTCGAAGAGCTTTCGAAACATTTCCACACCACCCCTTAAAATAATATTATGAAACTTTTTTATAAATTATTAAATTTTATATTCAGTTGTTAATAGGCGAGCGGCACACCCCTAATATGAAGCTTAGAAATCTAAAAAGCGACCATGATAAGTGAATGGCAAATTTTGCTGATTCTTTATATTTTCGAGGTCGCTGAATCTGAATATCGCTCATCCGGAAGAAAAGTGACATAACTCAAAAAATGGATAAATCGGGTTATCTTGTTAAATTGACTCCAAATATCCCCTACTTTTATCAGGAAAATGTCACATAGATATTTACTTCCAACTTCGAAAGATGGCGATAGTGTCATTATTCTTTTGATGGTAAAATGAATACTTTTATTCCGGAACAATGACACTTTTCAGTTATGCTCTGACATGCGACGTGAACTTATAGTTATTTAACACAAAAACCGTTGTATTTCGAGAAGTGTTCTATATATTTTTCGTTAATTTTAACAAAAGTGGCCAATATTTTAAAAGAAAAGTGACATAACTCAAAATTCTGATCTTTTTTCTTTGTTAAATCAGATATCATAGTTTTTTGGATTTCCCTCTTACATAATTAGAAACATTCACTTATACACATTCTTCGTTTTTAATTTATAAATTTTAGCAGTTGCCGTATAAAATTTATAGTTAAATTAAGATCGAAAAAATCTATTTTTGTCTCCCCTGAAAAACGTGTTTTTGAGTTGGGTCACTGTTCTTCCGGATAAGCGAATGTAGTTTATTATTATCTAGAATTGGTGGAACATGTTCCAAAACCAAATTTTATGCAAAAATGCAAAAAACCAATTTTGATGATTTTGCATATTTACGTCGCTGTATCTTTGGTCGCTGTAAATATTTTCTTTTGAAAATATGCCTGTATTATCTTTGAAGAATTTAGATAACAATAAGATTTGTGCTAGATTTTTAAACGAATTAAAAGAGAAGTTGTTAATTTTTAAACAATTTGTCGTCAGATTTCGTTAGTTTCATGTTTACTTAAAAAAGGTGGATGACTTTTTAGTTTATAATTTTAATCAACATAACATTAAAACATGAGTCATGTAGAAGTTTTCTGGCAAATTTCATGTCAAAATATGCAAAAGTAAAAAAGTTGTTTGACTTTCTACACGAGCAGCAGGTACTCCCCCAAAATACGCTTATTTCTCGAGATACTGATCACGGTGTTTTGAATGGCTAATTTTATTCATACTGTATGTTCTTGATGGTGCTGAAAACGAAAATGAGGTTTATTTTAAATTCTAGATGGAGGAACATTGTCAAAATCACAATTTTACCCAAAAAATAAAAAAAAATGAAATCAAGTTTTTTATAAAATTAAAAGGTTTTTCTATAAAACATTTTATTTTTTGTACTTTATATTTTAACATAAACTTAATTAAAAAGCTAAATTCCTAATTTTGTCACTCAACTTTTGCGATTTAACTTCGCAATTCAGGAATCTTCACCTTTTACTTTAGTGCATAACTTTAATTACAATCAGACAGAAATATTGAAACACGTCCCATTGTCTTCAGAGAGGTAAGAAATATACAGGGTGGTTCATCTTATTCGCCTCGGTCTCTGTACGGAAAACCACTTGATATTTTAAAGAAATTTCTTCACAGAAATATACAGGGCCTTTAATACTACAACCTAAAAATAATGTGAATTATACAGGGTGTTCCAAAAAAGAGTGGTATATCAAAGTTATATTTGTTCTTATGGATTGCCGTATGTCTGATGACATTATTGAATTGACTTTAAAAAATAAGCTATACTTTCATACGGGTTACCTATACCTAAATACAGGGTGTTTTGATTTATTTCGATTTTTATAAAAATATAAGGTTTTAGAAAAAAATAAATATCTACCAATCTAAGAAGCAGTAACAAATTATTTCTTGGATCTTAATAAAAGACCGTTTAGCATACTTAAACAGATGCTTATTGCAACAAATTTTCTTACAGGGTGGTCAAAATATAAGATTGTTCTATAAACAAATTCAAGCTGTAATAACTTACTTATTTTAAATAGAACACCCTATATCTTACTAGTCTATTGCGTAGAAAATTTACTTAGCTTCCAATTTGTACTAGGGTTTCCTGTACCTATCTTTTTACAGGGCGGTGAAAATATTAGATTGTTCTATTAACAAATTCAAGCTGTAATAACTTACTTATTTTAAATCGAACACCCTGTATCTTACTAGTCTGTCGAGTAGAAAATTTACTTAGCTTTCAATTCTTATTAGGGTTTCCTATACCTATCTCCCTTCATTTTTTAAATATTTAAAGATTTCCTAATTTGTAAGCTTTACAAATTAGAATTACATAAGTACATATGTCGTGTTTATGTACAACACATCACCAACACCGGCAATATACTTAGACAAGATACTGTCATTAATGAAATTTTCAGTGTTATCATGTAGTCACACAGAGTGTTGTATTATTTTAGTTGATTTTGGCCTGCATGTGAAATTGAATAATACGTTTATTTTAAACTGCATACCCTATATTAGATGCCGTATTCTGGGAGATATTTAAATTATATTTCATTCCGCATAAGTATTTTCCATATCTTAACCCAACGGTTATTAAGTAAATTTAAGAACGCTTTTTTTTGTTTGAATCTTTAAATCGCAATTACAAACAATTAAATGCAATGGCTACTTTGACGAAAACGAGCCTATTGTACAAAAATATGTAAAAATGGGTATTTACAGAATAACATGGGAATTTATATCTACAGAATAACATGTGTATTGAGAATGTTAACATGGAATTGAAGAGATTTTAAATATCTTCCATTATAAAGAATAGAATATCGAGTATGCCATTTAAAATAAGAACACTCTGTGTGATTAAATGATAAAAATGAGAATTTTATTAATGAAACTATCCTGACTAAGATATTTAAGTATATTGCCGGTGTTGTTGATGTGTTGTACATAACCACGACATAGGTACTTAATTCTAATTTTTAAAGCTTACAAATTAGGAAATCTTTAAATATTTAAAAAATGAAGGGAGATAGGTATAGGAAACCCTAATAAGAATTGAAAGCTAAGTAAATTTTCTACTCGATAGACTAGTAAGATACAGGGTGTTCCGTTTAAAATAAGTAAGTTATTACAGCTTGAATTTGTTAATAGAACAATCTAATATTTTGACCACCCTGTAAAAAAATAGGTAAAGGAAACCCAAGTACAAATTGAAAGCTAAGTAAATTTTCTACGCGATAGACTAGTAAGATATAGGGTGTTCTATTTAAAATAAGTAAGTTATTACAGCTTGAATTTGTTAATAGAACAATCTCATATTTTGACCACCCTGTAAGAAACCTTGTTGCAATAAGCATCTGTTTAAGTATGCTAAATAGTCTATTATTAAGATCCAAGAAAGAATTTGTTACTGCTTCTTAGATTCGTAGATATTTATTTTTTTCTAAAACCTTATATTTTTATAAAAATCGAAATAAATCAAAACACCCTGTATTTAGGTATAGGGAACCCTTATGAAAGTATAGCTTATTTTTTAAGGTCAATTTAATAATGTCATCAGATATAGGGCATTCTATAAGAAAAAATAAAACTTTGATATACCACTCTTTTTTGGAACACCCTGTATAATTCACATTATTTTTAGGTTTTAGTATTAAAGGCCCTGTATATTTCTGCAAAAAAATTTTTTTAAAATATCAAGTGGTTTTCTGTACAGAGACCGAGGCGAATAAGATGAACCATCCTGTATACTATAAAAATTTAAGAGAAAAATATTAAAATGGAACAGTTGTAACGAGTTAAATACAAAAAAACGTGATTTCATTTTTTTTTATTTTAGGGAAGAATTGAGATTTTGACAACGTTCTCCCACGTAAAATTCAAAATAAACCTAATTTTCGTTTTTAGCACCATCAAAAACATATAGTTTGATCAAAATTAGCCATTCACCACACCGTGGTCAGTATCTCCAGAAATAGGCGTTTTTTGGGGTATATCTCTCGTTTATGAAGTCACATAACTTTTTTCCTATTGCATATTTGGACTTAAAGTTTTCCAGAAAACTTCTTTATGAATTATGTTTAATTGCTGTGTTGGAAAAAGGTATAAACTTTTGTCAATCAACTTTTTTAAGTAAACATGAAACTAACGAAATTTAACGACACAATGTTTAAAAATCCACTACTCTTCTTTTCATTTGTTTAAACGTTTTGAACAAATGTCATTATTATATAAATACTTTAAAGATCACACGGTAAATTTTCAAAAGGAAATTTTTATAGCGACCAAAGAGTTAAATTTGAAAAATTATTAAAATTCGTTTTTCCTATTTTTGCATAAAATTTTATTTTTGAACATGTTCCACCAATTCTAGATAAAAATAAACTTCATATTCGGATTCAGCGACCTCGAAAACATAAGGAATTACCATAATTATAATAATTGATCATTCACCTGAAGTTGATTTTCGTGGTCGTGGGTATAACGAAATTTTAGAGGTTGCTGCCGCTCGCCTATAACACGGCTGATATGAATATAAAATGTATACATAAAATTTATTAGAGTATGCATAATTAGTCTATTATTTAATATTTTATTATTATTAATTATAGAAATATTGTACATTTTAGCATTTTAAATATGCATTGAATTATATTTAATAATTATTTAAAACAATTCTGAATAATGCTTCATTGTTTTAAAATAATCAAAAAAATATTTGAATATTATACTTTGAACTATTTTGCCCTTAAGGGATAGCTATTGTTGGCTGAACGTACATGAACCATAAAAAAGATTACCATTAACGTATATACAGTAAATAAAATTTAGTGGTCTCTAATATACGATTAATATTATTTATTAATAATTAACCAGAGTAATGACTAAAATATATTAATACATTTTAATTATTTGTAGTATTAAATTTATAAAATTGTTAAATTGTTTTCATTTTACGAGTAAAAAAATTCTTTTTCTTTAGCCTGTGTCCATCCACTCCTGGACAAAGGCCTCCCCATGAGTTCCCCACTCTTCTCTGTTTTGTGATATTTGGGTGCCAGTTTCTCCCCACTTTTGCTTTGATGTCGTCTAACCATCCTTTTTGTGGTCTTTCTCTACTACGAGCAGGGCTGCTTTATCCATTGGGCAATACAGGCAGTTACCTAGGGCGGCACATTATGAGAGGGCGGCAAAAATACTGTACAAAAAATATTTTTATTTAAAAATTATGGATCTGGGTTCTGCCATTAAAGGGTATGAAGCTCTTTCAAATTACTTTACCGCAAGGAAGCCAAAAAATTGTGCCCAAATAAAACATATAAAGAAATAAGAAAGAGAAAAAGAAAAATTCAATTTGACAAGTGGCCGATGATGAACCAAACGTTTCAGCTAGTGATGAGATGAAGATCCACACATTCTATATTATATTATAGACACTCTGATCAGAGACCTGAATAGACGTCTGGAATCTTATCGACTTATTTATCAACGTTTTCGTGTTATTAACATATTTGCCAAAATTGAGCAATGAAGAGATTATTAAAGAAGCTGAAAATCTGATACAAAATAAAGACGACCAAGATACTTCATTCACACATGAATGCATTCACTTAAAGGGTGATTTGGATACCACAACAAAATCACCAATTGACATATTTATCTTACTATTTAATTAAGAGGTAGTGCAGTCACTGAAGGTGGATATGAGCTATTACCTCCGATTTCGTTGAACCTCCATCAATTTGCATGAAAATTGGTGAGTGGTTAGAGGATATCTCAAGGAACAAAGGTGACATGGTGCCAACTTGCGCTTTTACCCCGGGAGTGGATTATTTTATTAAAAATAACCCCATCATTCGATAAAGGGACCAATTCAAAACAGAATTTGTTATATAAAGTTATTAAAATAATTCAAAACTTTTTGAGTGATTCAAGATCAAAGATTTTCATTTTTTGTGAGAAAAATGCACGTTTTTAACCGATTTTTCATAAATAACTCAAAAACTAAGATTTTACAAAAATGTTCTTATTACCAAAATTGAAGCTAATAAAAAAAATTAAATAAACTCCTTAGTGGAAAAACCTTTTAATGTTAACTAAAAGTGAATTATACGTCCATAAAGTAACGCATAAATTCATTATTTCGTAAACCGGCGATATTAAGGAAAAATCCCGAAACAGGTCGATTTTTATTTTTAAATTCCGATTATTTGGCATATATATCATACTAGTGACGTCATTCATCTGGGCATGATGACGTAATCGATGTTTTTTTTAATGAGAATAGGGATCATGTGATAGCTCATTTGAAAGGGTATTCAATTCTCTATTCACTAATATAAACATTAACATATTTATTTATACAAGGTGTTCAAAAAAACATTTTTTTAATTAAAATAATTGAGACAAAAAGAAGAATGTATGTAATTTATTTAATTCAAAATAAGTTTTACTGTTGTCAAAAAACAGCAAAAAAATGTTTATTTAACAAATAAATATTGTTTTTCGCTTAAGTTCACTATTAAAGCTGCCACCCACCTGTCTCTTGGCAGTTTGAACATTTCGTTTAAACGAAAATCAATGTTTATTTGTCAAATAAAATTTTTTTCTCTTTACTGACAGTAGTAAATGCATTTTGAATTAAAATAAATTACATATATTCTTCTTTTTGTCTCAATTATTTTAAATAAAAAAATGTTTTTTGAACACCCTGTATAAATAATTATGTCAATGTTTATATTATTGGATAGAGAATTAAATACCCTTTCAAATGAGCTATCACATGACCCCTGTTCCCATTTAAAAAAATCATCGATTACGTCATCACGCCCAGATGGATGACGTCACTAGTATGATATACATGCCAAAAAATCGTAATTTAAAAATAAAAATTGACCTGTTTCCCGATTTTTCCTTAAAGTCGTCGGTTTACGAAATAACGAATTTATGCGTTACTTTATGGACTGCGTAGGAATTGAACGTATATTTTTTTCAGCGAGTACCCAAATCTAAGTATTCAAGCTTAAATAACAGGAAAATGATGCATTTTGTAACATAAAATTATCAAACATTTGTCAAAGTACTTAGAAATATCTATCAAATGAGCCCCCGAACAAGTTGATAGCATTAAAATTTATGCAGAAAATATTTTTCATAATTTATCTTTTAAAAATTTTTCCAAAAAAGTTGTTGTTTTTTTTTAATAACTCCGTTAATATTTACGATATCAGGTTTGCCTGAAAACCATTTGAAAGTTAATTTTAATGAGTATTAATCCACGTTGAATTTAATCTTTTAAACCCCTTATTTTTTTAAAAATGAAGCATGGCGCGGTTACATGGTTCTCGCAGCAAAATTTAAGCTTTAAACGTTTCTATCTCGGTTATTTTTTACCCTACGGAAATAGTAAAGAGGTAAAATATTTGATACAGAAAAAACTAAAATTTGGTTATACATATATCACTTTTTACGTATAGTGAGTATTTTTAGAGTATCAAAAGAAAATTAAAATTACGATAATTTTAGAATTTCTGATTTTTTTAAATTATAACTGTTTTTCAAAAATATGCATTCCAAACCTTCAAAATTATTGAAATAATTACTTATGCTAATATAAAAAAATTCTTCTAAGGATTACTATAAATTTTAATTTTTGTGGAAATGGCATACCTACTTATGTTTTATTTTTCACTTTTTCATAAATAGTTCTAAAGGGTTCTCATATTTTCATCATAACTTGCTTAATTGTGATGCTATTAACTTCTACTGGAGCTCATTTGATAGGTTCTTCGAAGTACTTTGACAAGTGTTTAGCAGGTATATTTTATAAAATGCATGGTTTTCCCGTTGTTATTTCAGCTTGAATATTTAGATCTGAATATTTGTTGAAAAAAAATATACATTCAATTACCCATAACACACTTTGAATTAACATTAGTTTAGTTCTTTAAGTGAGGAGTGTATTCAGCTTTTTTATTATCTTCAAGTTTGGTAATAATAACTTTTTTGTTAAAGCTTATAGTTTTTGAGTTATACGTGAAAAACAGCTTTAAAACATGCATTTTTTACGAAAAAATAAAATCTTTGATCTTTATAAGTCAAAAAGTATTGATTTATATTAATAACTTTGTATAACAAATTTTGCTTTGAATTTGTCTCTCTATCGATTTATGGTAAAATTAAAAAAAATTATTTTACCCCCACGGTAAAAGCGCAAGTTGGCCATCATATCACCTTTGTTCCTTTAGTTATCCTCTAACTACTCACCAATTTTCATGAAAATCGATGGAGGTTCAACGAAATCGGAGGTGAAAACCTTCAGTGACTGCACTAAGTGGATTGAAAGATATTTTCCCTAATTTTGACATTACTTTGTACATTTATTTGTGCATCCCAGTTGCCGTTGCCAACGTGTCCGCTGAAAGGTCATTTTCGAAAATGTCAATAATTAAAAATAATTTCCCATCAAGTATGACGCAAGGACGTGTTAATAATTTATCGATTTTGTCAAGAAAAAATTTATTTTTGAAAAGTCTTTTTTTGAAAAGGAGTCTCTGATGTGATCGAACTGGAATGAAAATTTTTTCTGTTATGGGTATATAAACATCGTAGTTTAAATCCATTTTTAGTGTATTCTTATTTAAATAAAATTTCTGCAATTTATTTTCGCAAAAATGGTACAAGTTTGAAAGGCGGCTACTAGAGAATTGCCTAGGGTGGCAATTGACCTAAACGCGGCCGTGACTACGAGTGTGTTCGCGTAGTCTAAAATATACAATGTTTCTCATCCACCTGTCATGTTTCTTAACCAGTTCCATTTCATTTGCGCAGTTCTTCTAATTACATCTTCCACCTTCCATCTTCCACTTAGTTATCTCTGCCGTTTGATTCTGTTTGCCTAGCTTGATCTTGTGATATAGGTATATATGTTACAGTCAATAATGTAAATTGGACATTGACGTGAATGGCCGGGCATTGTCGTGAATGTCAATTTTCCTTGGTTATCAACGACAATTCCCGCCCAATAACGACAATAATAACCTTAGCTATTGGCCAATGTTCTAAAAACTTAACGTAAAATTAGATTTTTCATCAATAACCGGTCAATAACGACAGTGGCCAGAAGCAAATGGCCAATGTTGATAACTCGATGCCTCAGAAGCCAATCGGTGTAAGTCAATAAGTGTTTAAAATGAGATACTAAGATGTTTCTGAAAGTAGTTGCAGAAATATAAGTAGTTGTTAAAAACAAATAAAACGTCTTTATTTATCATAATATGGGTAAAAATATTCATAAATACAAACAAGAAAATAATATTTTTATATACAGTATGGTGCAAATGAAAGGAATAAATTCGTTATTTCGTAAACCGGCGACTTTTAATTTTAAATTATGATATTTTGGCATATATGGCATATTAATGACGTAATCCATATTTTTTTAAAATGACAATAGGGGTCGTGTGCTACCTCATTTGAAAGGTTATTCAATTCTCTATTCAGTAACATAAACACTTACATAATTAATTATAAAGGGTGTCCAAAAAAATTTTTTAATTGATTTATTTAACAAAAAAGAAGAATGTATGTTATTTATTTAATTCAAAATATATTTTACTCATGTCTTTAATTCTTCTATTCTTTAATTTCACTTATCGGCTATTGTATTCGTCACAGTTTAAAAATGATTTATTATCATCACGTTTTGACTTGACTATTAAGTTTGTATAATAATTATTAAAACGAGTGCACACATCGTTGATATCCATGATAACACTTATTGAATAAATTTACCAGTAATTTCAGCACGAAAACAATACACAATATACACGCATGAAGTACACAATCGTAAACCTACACATAACCTATCATTTAGGCAAAATTTCAGCATTTACCGATTAACAACGGGCATTGTCGACATTGGCCGGGCAATGATAGAAATGCTATCAAGAATTTAAAATTATGTCCAGTTTCTATGGAAAATAACGTTAATATCCGGCCATTGTCGACAATGACCAATTCAACCGGCCATTGTCGATATTGGCCGGCCAATAACGTTATTGGCCGAATTTACGTCATTGTCCGTAACATATACTCTTCGTTAAAAAAAATAAAAAGTAAAAAAAAATATTACAAGTCTTGAAAAAACACTCATAATATTTCACTAGGCACACATTATTTTCTTCATCTTCAACTTTAGATGCGCTACCGATGTTGGGGGGAAAATATGGCTATTTTTACTATATTTTTTGCTGCCGTGCTAAACAGTCTAGCGGTAGATGATAAAAACCATTTTCAAAGATTACAGAGCCAGAAAATTCTTCGTGTACCCCAACGTCTCCTGCTTTGTACTTTTCCTTGGAATAAAAGCTGCAGTATACCACGGAGCTATTGGTATTTCAAAATTTGACATAAATACTTTAAAAAGGGGTAAACCCTGTAGTTGGATGTATACCTTCGATATAACAACGTGGAATGAAGTAAACACTTCTGTTGTATGTAGGCATATGAATTTATTAAAATTCTTAAAATTTATCAACAAGAAAGTGGAAGTACAAAAACGTTTTCAGTCAAACTGACCATCATCAGTGTAAACGTCCAGTGTACAAGTAATTGTAACTAGCTACTTCAATAGGTGTAAAAACCTCTAAATTACATTATTGTTACATTCTATATTAAAAAGTAGTCGACATTAAGTATATGTCTTAAGATTTTGAAGATCACATGTGCATGTATTTCATCCTTGCTCGAAAATTGCACTTTTCACTTTTCACTTTTCACAAGTACAAAGGTACTTGTGTTCAAGTAAGAGGTTACAGACCAACGACAATTGGTCGGTATTTTTATTGCTATACTTTATTTCACGTTAAGAATAGAACGTTATGCTTATGGAGATCAGTGTTGACAAACCTCTCGGGCACGGGTGGCTACTCGACTGCCGATATACGATTCATTATAATCAGTACGGCGTGGCATCGACGCGCTTCTATCGTTCATAAGAAATGCATGGGGCTATCTTCGAAATGTCCTATTCTTAACGCGAAATAAAGTATAGATACATATTCTTGCTATACTATCTCAGCACAAAAACCAGATTAATCAGTTTATTAACAGAAAAATGCATATTAATAATGGTAAATAAGCAACTGGAACTATAAAATAGTATAATATCAAAAATGTTTAAGAAAATTAACTAGGTAGAATATTCTGTTTTTCTTAAGATTTTACATGCCGACAATTTTTACTACGTAAGTATTTTAATATTTCATCCAATATTAATAAGTTAATGATAAGTGAAGTAGTGTACTATGTATTTTTTTTTTCCAAAAATTATTTTTTATTGAATATTTTCACGGCCAACCTAATAAAATTACACGTATTGAAAAAACGTAAATTTTCCTTTAAACTACCCCGTATAACATTACAAAACCATATATTTTAAGAAAGACGACATCGAGGACAATCCAAAAATGTAAAAATATACAGGATGTTCTATTAAAAAGACAAAAGTTTGTGTTACCTTGTCAATACGGATGGCTCTGTATATTTGAAAATAATTTTAAAGTATGGTCCTATCTATACCCCAACTTTTACTTCAAGAATTTTTTTCGTATCTCTTACGACAAAAGAGTAATTGGATTTCCTCACACTTATGCCCCATCATGTATACACGTATCATGTTCTTTAATATCAATACTTCAGAGAGACATCTAATGACATTTACCATTTAGGATTATCGAGAATACAATCAATTTCATAATATCCTCTTGGAGAGAAAATAACATCGCCCAATTCAATAACCAGGAATCGTTTCTGCTAAACCGATTTTAAATGAACGATTATGAAATAAAAAATGTCTGGGAATAAAAAAGGAAGGAATACAAAAAATATATTTTGGTGTGTGGATAAAAATTTAAGAGAAATATTTAATAATTTTATTCGTACTAAAAATAAGTCCTAACAAAAAGTATTGTTAATTAGAGAAATGTTATTAATATATTAAAAAACTAATATTAGTCCAATCACTCACAGCAATATATTACAAAATCTCCAGATTTTAAAGAATGGCTTGGATAGACATGAAATTTGGCATACACATAGCTAACCTGTAAAAGAAAACAAAATATTGTGCTGATGTGTGCTTTTTCCTGTGGGTGTGTTTCACCTATTCTCGGGCGTAAAAAAATATACGTTTAAAATAAGTCCGCATGTAGATAAACTAACTAATTGTTTAAAACTTTTACTCTATAGGGTTTTTTCAATAAGTCAATATAGTTCAATAAATGACCGTTTTGGAGTGTAATTTCCAGGGGCAACTCCGAATTGCATGAAAATTTGGATATAGGTTCTACTTACCCTCCACTTCAAAGTTGAATTTGTGCCGTTGGTTGCTTTTACTTGGGGGGTGACATTTACTCCTTCTCGCGGGGTGAAAAACGCGTGTTTAAAATAAGGCCGGAAATGGATCAATTGACTTATTTTAAGCACCTTTTGTTCTATAAAGTTTTTTACGTATGTTAATACTTTTCGAGTTATTTGCGATTTAAAATGTTGATTTTTCGACAAAAAAGCTATGTTTTCAGACCGTTTTTCCCAAATAACTCAAAAAGTAAATATTTTATCGAAAAACCATTTTCTAGCAAAAGTGTAGCCTATACAACAACGAAAAAAATGGTGTACCAGTAAAGTCTACAAATTGAGTAGAAGCAAAGTTGTAGCTCATGAAAAATACGTTCTTATCCATCTAATTCCAAATCGAATAATTCAACGCGAAATCACCGAAGGAAGAAGCGTTTTTCGGGAAAACCTTATTAACATTTTTAAAGTATGGAAAAAAAGCTTATTTTTGTTTTTTTACAAAAGTTTGCAGCATCAAAAATAAACGAGTTACACTGAAAAAAACTTGGCCCCTTTTTTTTTTGGTAAAAAAAATCGTGAAAACCTCCCTCTATTTAGCACCCTAAATAAAATTCATCGTTTGGCTTTACCATCTATTTTAACTGTATGTCTATTGTTTATATTATCTGTAAGTTTGATTGGTTTGAAGTGCTTATTTTTGAAAACATTTGGTTTTATAGTAAAAAAAAAATTCTAAAAATTTTTGAAAAATTTCATTTTTTCAAAATAACTTAAAAAGTATTAGTGATAAGAAAAATCTTAAAGAGTAAAAAAATATATGTTTTGCTATTATAAATATGCTAGTGTCATTTTGTTTCTCCGTAAAACAAAAATTGGTTAAGGTATGGCTGTTCAAAATTTGCATATACTCGTGATTAGTGACCCATTCAAGCTTTCTCAATTATAACCCTTTCAAAAATAAGCACGTTAAACCGCTAAGACTGACAGATCATATAAAAAATAGATAGGTAAATAAATTGATTTTAAAGCGGTAGCGATTAATTTCATTTGGGGAGCTGAACACGGCGAGATTTTCATGATTTTTACAAAAAAAAAGAGGGCCAAATTTATTTTGAGCGTAACTCGCTTATTTTTAATGCTAAAACTTTTGTTAGCAATCACAACAAAGCTTTTTATATACACTTTAAAATAGTTTAAATGGATTTTTCCCGAAAAGTGCTTAATTTTTCGGTGATTTCACCTTGAAATATTCGATTTGGAATTAAACGAATAAGAACGTATTTTTCATGAGCTACAACTTTGTTTTTATTTGATTGATAGACTTTACTGATACACCATTTTTTGAGTTTTTTTTAAGCTACACTTTTGCTAAGGCTATTTTTTTCGATTAAATATTTACTTTTGAGTTATTTGCGTAAAACCGTCTAAAAACGTTGGTTTTTTGTCGAAAAATCAACATTTTCAATGGCAAACAACTCGAAAAGTATTGACTTACTTAAAAAACTCTATAGAACAAAAGTTGCTTAAAATCAGTCAATTTATCCATTTCCGGTTTTATCTTGAACGTATGTTTTTCACCCCCGAGAAGGGGTGACTGTCACCCCCTAAGTAAAAGCAACCAACGCACAATTTCAACTTTGACGTGGAGGGTAAGTAGAACCTAAATCCAAATTTTCATGCAATTCGGAGTTGCCCCTGAAAATTACACGGTATCGCCGAATTTCAAGTTCACTTACTGGGCTAATACCGGGTGTCCACTTATATTTTCCCCCAATTTAACTGCCTATAACTTCTAAACGGCTCAAGATAGAAATATGCGGTTTTCGTTGAAATGTTTTATTTTAGTAAACGTTTTGTCTGAATGGATTGAATTTTTTATATCACTTTCAAATACGAAAAGAAAAATTGCGGATTTTTGAAAAAAACGTTGTTGAGTTTTTTTTAAGGAACACCCAATATATTTTTTTGTAAATTGAAAGAAAGGTCACTCACCTATCCAGCGATATAAAGTTTTTTAAAATCGGTTGTCAAATCGCTGAGTAATTAATTTTTAAAATGCGAGGTGCAACGTGGATATCACATAACTAAATAACATAACTAAGCAAATTGATATTATGTTATGTGATTTCCACATTACATCTTTCATTTTAAAAATTAATTGCTCAGTCATTTGACAACCGATTTTTAAAAAAATTATATCGTTGGATAGGTAAATAACCGTTTTTTGAAATTTTTAGGTAAATGACCATTTTTTATATCGCTTTTAAATAAAAAATGGCGGAATTTTGAAAAAAGAATTTTGTTGACTTTTTTTATTGAAACACCCAGTATATTTTTTTGCAGCTTGAAAAAACTGTCATTTACCTATCCAGCGATATAAAAATTTTTAAAATCTTTTGTCATATGACTGAGAAAATAATGTTTAAAATGAGAGATGCAATGTGGAAATCACATAATATAATATCATTTTGCTTAGTATGTTATTTAGGTATGTGATATCTACGCTGCACCTCTCATTTAAAAATTAATTACTCAGTGATTTGACAACCGATTTTGAAAAACTTTATTTCGCTGGATAGGTGAATGACTTTTCTTTAAATTTACTAAAAATTTACTGGGTGTTCCATTAAAAAAAATGTCAACAACGTTTTTTTCCAAAAATCCGCCATTTTTTTTCGTATTTGGAAGTGATATAAAAAATTCAATACATTCAGACAAAACTTTTGCTAAAATAAAACATTTCAGCGAAAACCGTATTTTCTATCTCAAGCCGTTTAGAAGTTATAGGCAGTTAAAATGGGGGAAAATATAAGTGGACACCCGGTATTTCTCGAGATATTTGCGAGTGAATATGTTCATTTTTCACATTACTAGCAATAAGAAAGCTTATAACAAAGTGAAAAGAATGGATATGTATAAGGTCTGTAGACCCAGTAGAAGCAGAAGTAGATAGACAACCTGCGTCTGAGCGCAACCCCTAAGAACGCATCCCGTAAATCGCAATATTGAAATTGAAATATTATTACTAAATAATAAGTACGGGTACCAATTATTATGTATTTTCAAAGAAAAAAAATATTTAAACACTTTACTTTTATTTATAATTTATGAAAGCTATACTTACTGAAATAGAAGGTTGTAAGTGACATGATAATATCTATTATATGAAAGTAAACTTGAATTCTGGATTTGAATATACATAGGTATATTATTGGACTATAATATATGGCCAAAAAAAAATTTAATTCATATACCCATGTTAGAAATTTTATTTAGAAAATTAGTTCATAATAAATGGTAAATACTTTTGTTTAGTAACAAAAAATAAAAAACAGATGGCCATAAACAAAAAACAAGAAATAAATGTTAATGTTAAAAGAAACTTGTCTGGCGTGTCGGGATTTTGGCCGTCGGGATTGTGGCTGTCGGGATTTTGGCTGTCGGGATTTTGGGGTAGACCCCATTACAGCATATCTTCGTTGCTATTGGCTGATCGTGACGTTAGAGGACTCGTTGGAACGGGGAGGGAGTAACGAATACGTTGAGACAAAAAACAAAGATGGCGGCATTGCCACAACGGCATTACCGCATATCTTAAAGGGTAACAAAGATGGTCGTCAAAACGACATTACAGCATATCTACGTTGCGATTGGTGCGATGTTGACGTATGGGGTGTCAAGCGGTGGGGACGCCAACTGTCTTCAACGTCTCCAATATTAACTCTCAATTCTTCTTCTTTTGTAAATTTTATGTCAACGACTGCGTGGAAAAGTCAATTTTTTTTTCTTATGTCAACGTCCAATATGAACTGTCAATTCTTCTGTTCCGGACAGTGCCTAACGTGGCATGTGACACAGGACGTGACAACGCGCTGGCGCTGAGTAGATTCTGACGCAGAACGTGACATTTAACGTAGAACGGGTGATATTCTCCAAAAGTTGGAACATTGTTCAGTCCTCATAGCTTGTAGCTAGTGGAAAATAGGTTCTTATCCATCAAATTCCAAATCGAATATTTCAACCCGAAATAACCAAAATAATAATTTTCGGGGGAAACTCATCATAGCTTTTTTGAAGTGTTTAAAAAAGCTTTATTTTTGTTTTCATAAAAAGTTTTTGGCATCAAAAGTAAGCCAGTTACGGTCAAAATAAGGTTGGTCTCTTTTTTGGTTAAAAATATTATGAAAATCACCCCCTACTTAATATCTCAAATGAAATTAATCGTTACTTCTCAATATATAATATCAATTCTGTGAAAAATGTTTACCCTTTTGAAAATATGTGGCCACCATTTACTGCCCTTTAGAAAAACCCTCTTCATTAAAAAAAATGTCTTAACAAATACACTCAAATATTATGAAATATTTAGAGTGTTACGTATTAGACAAAAGTTAAAGACAAAAATGAAAATTTTTTATTAGGACTTTTCAAAGTCTTTTTTATCACTGATGAAATAACTATTACAACTAAATATGAAAATGGTGACGAAATATGATTAATGAATTATTAATTAACTATTATACTTTCTACTTTGGTAAGTAAATCCTTATTAATTATATAATTCAAAATATAGAAGAAACCCGGAAAATCTTTTTTATGACTTATTCTATTAGTACATAGCATGTTAGATATATAGTTAAGGGCATAAGCGCAAAAATGTCGCCTGTCAAAAGGTTCAATGTGTTTTAAAAGTAGGTATTCATTTTTTTTTCGAATCATGAGAAAACTAATAAATTTTTTTTAATAAGTTGAACGCAGAAATAAAGATTATATTATTACTGAGGGCTAAAGGTCCCTGAAAACTTCTACAATATGTATTTTAATAAGTTACAGGGGCGAAAATAAAAGATAAAATTTAGTGTGATTTTTAATTGCAAATATTTCATTCAAAAGAAACTTTTTATTTATTCTAAGGGACTTTCTGCTCTCCTTAATAAGGTAGTCTTTCATTATACGGATAAATTTTTCAAATGTATTTATTAGTTTTCTCAGGATTCGAAAAAAATTAATCCATTTAAAACACATTGAAAATGTTGACAGGCGGCATTTTACGCTTTTCTCCTTAAAAGCAACTATCTGAAGATTTATAAAACTGAAATACACCACAAAATGATTACAGAACGTAGATGAATGCCAAACGTAATGAATTAATGGCGCGGACCTCAAACATTATAATGATATAACGTCACGACCAATGAGGGCGCGTTTTGGGCTGGCTGTTATAATTTGAATTTTCTCTAGATTTTAATCGTCTTTAGGGGTGAAACGAAATAAAAAATCAACTTGTTTTATTTATATTTTAAATAACACACATTTAAGTGTTTTGTTGTAATTTATTGCATTGTTTTCTCGAATTTAAAATTTGATGCAAGTTCCCTATTGGTTTAATTCTGTATTTTTGATCTCTTAACTTGGGTGTAATTGGTCTTTAATGTAGCATCTGAGATATTTAAACTGAGTACTTTCTCTCCTTGAAGAAAGTCAACAAAAAAGCTGCACAAAAAAGAAGAGAGGTGAAAAAATAAGCCCAGAAACTAGAGAAATAATCAAAACTCGAAGTACAATGAGAGGAAGCGAAAACACTGAAAAAAGTGCGTTAACAGACATCAACAAGAAAGTGTCAAAGGAAATAAGAAAAGATCTAACGAAGTTTAAAACTCAAGGCATCCAGAAAACCATAGAAGAAAACAAAAGTTTGAAAGTTTTACGAAGGAAATTGCACAATGGACAATGCGAAATACATAAATTAAAAAATAAAAAGGGCGAAATAACATCAAACAGAGAAGATTTACTAAATATCGTAGAAGAATTTTATTCGGAACTATATAGGAGCCAAAAGCTAAATCAAAATAATCTGAGGGAAGCGGTTTCAAAGAAAATAATAAACCAAGGCTCCGAAATACTACCAGAGATAACCAATAGTGAAATCCATCAAGCACCGAGAAAAATAAAAAATTGAAAATCACCAGGCGAAGATGGAGTCGTAATAGAGGCCATTAAAAACAGAGGCCACATTCTTATAGGCAAAATAAAAAATTTCTTCAACTTATGCCTTCATCAAAAGTCGATACCTGAAAAATGGAAAAACGCAGTAACAATACTTTTGCATAAGAAGGGAGATAAGACAGACTTAGAACATTACAGACCCATTAGCCTGCTAAACCACCTATACAAACTGTTTACAAAAGTAGTGACATCAAAAGTAGAAAAGAAGCTAGATTTTTATCAGCCAAAAGAACAAGCTGGATTTCGATGAAACTTTGGAACAAACGACCACCTGCAGGCAGTAAAGTTACTAATTGAAAAGTCAATAGAATATAATAAGCCCATTGTCCTAGCATTCGTGGATTTTCATAAAGCATTTGACACGATAGAGCTGGATAGCATTTTAGAAGCTCTAAATGAATGCCGCATTGAATATCGTTACCGTACACTAATCTATAATATTTATAAAGAGGCAACAATGAGTGTTAAGTTACATGATAAAACCAAACAAATAAGTATAGAACGCGGCATAAGACAAGGCAACACACTCTCGTCAAGACTATTCATAACTGTTCTGGAATATGCCTATAAGACGCTCAACTGGGACAATAAAGGGATCACAATAAACGGAGAAAAGTTAAGTCATCTTCGTTTTGCGCAGATGACATAGTCCTTATAACTGATGACCTAGGAGAAGTAAAGGAAATGCTGAATGAGTTGGATGCTATCTGCTGGAAAATAGGCCTGAAAATGAACTTTTCTAAAATTAAATATATGACTAATCTGATTCCTAGTGGACAGCTGATTATACGTGAACAAGAAGTAGAACTAGTGGAAAAGTACATTTACTTGGGTCATGAAATTAGAATTGGCAGAGATAACCAAACAGGCGAAATAAAAAGAAGATTATCTCTTGCTTGGGCAGCCTACGGAGCTCTGAGAGATATATTTAGAAGCAATATACCGATCGGTTTAAAAAGACAAGTGTTTGATCAATGTGTGCTACCGGTAATGACATATGGACACTGACTCTAACCAAGGCAACAGCGTCGAAAATGCGGGTTGCTCAAAGGCGTATGGAAAGATCTATGTGATCTATGCTGGGTGTAACCCTACGGGATAAAATAAGAAACGAAAATCTCAGACAAAGAACCGGTATCGCAGATGTTATAGAACGTATCACCAGGCTTAAATGGAACTGGGCAGGACACGTCGACAGGCTGAAAGATTCAAGATGGACACGAAAGTTGATGGAATGGAGACCAAGAGAAGATGAATGCAGTAGAGGAAGGCCGCCTACACGATGGACAGATGATATCAGGCGGATTAATAAAAACTGGCAGCAATCAGCACAAAACCGTGAAGTGTGGAAACAATTGGGGAGACCTATGTCCAGCAGTGGACGTGAATTAGTTGGATGATGACTTCTCTCCATGTTTTATTGATATATCTGTAGGGAGCCATTGTTTTTAGGTTGGCGACTAATATTATAAATTTTGTCTTAGTAGTATTCATATTAGAAACATTTCTCTTCCTGTCATGTTTATGCAATCCAAGTACTCTTCAAGACCCTGGGGATTGTCGCATAAAATCACAGTATCGTCAGCGTATCTAAGATTATTGATCCATTCACCATCCAAATTGATTTTCACTCTAAAGTATTTATGTTGCATGCGTGTTTGAAAACTATATTCAAGTAGATATTAAATAACAGCTGATATAGAGTGCATCCCTGTCTGACGCCTCTTTGAATGTAACATTCGTCAGTTAATGTCCCATCAACTCGTACGCAGATAGGAGGTATGGGACAGATGGAAGCGTACGAAACACATCTTGCTAATTCCATTGGAGATGGAAGAGTGTGTTGACATTATACCTATATCGTTCAACTGTGTGGCTATGCTGTACTATACCATTGAATTTTATTGAAAAGAATATTAATTTCCTCAGTTGATTATAGCATATTCTATTTAAAAAGTTGATTACGTCGTAACTTCGATATGCAATAAAAAAAATAAAAATTAGAAAATAAAAATCGATTTTTTTTTTTCAAACTATCAGAAACAAGATTCTGAATTTTATGTGTTCCTTTTGTATATATTTCGTGCTTTTCGTGCATTCGTATATTACTAATTTAAACTTTGTGGTGATCGTGTAAAAATATTTTTTCTACGAGCGTGCAAAAATGTCTACTTTCGCGCACGCATTTTAGTTTAGAAAGTTTCACTTTTCCGCACGCGTGCTACTTTTCCGCACGCGTGTTACTTTTCCGCACGCGGTTAATATGGCCTTATAGTATATTGTGCAACAAGTGCAGAAAGGTACTAATTTCTCACGAGTTTGAAAAGTTGCGGTACGAGCGCAAGCGAGTGCCGCAATTCAAACGAGTGAGAAATTACCTTTCTGCACGTGTTTCACACTATACTTTTTCTACAAGCACAGTTTTTCCTAAAAATAAAAATCACAATTTCCAAACGACGATTAATTATAATAGGTGCCTATGTGATAAATTTTAAACTGTATTTAATTAATACCTACTAATCAATTTAAATTCCTTATACCTAAATAAATTGCACAGAAATCAGTTAAAAAATTAATGCACTGCCTTAATTTGTTTAAATTTAAACAATTATTACACATTATTGACATTATATTTATGCAGTCACGGATTTACACAAAACCTACTTCATTCGACGTCTCTTGCACAGGTTGCTAAATCCTTATTGGTTATTTGATAATTATAAAATGTTTAATGAGAATAAAATTGTAAAATAAAACAGTTGTAACATCCATAATTTAGTTTCTATGCTATAGTTAAATATAATAATTGTCTTATAGGTTATATATTTGTCTAAAGTTTAACCACGGATGTAAACAGAATATAACGTTACTCAGAATGCGGTAGTCCACGGATGTAAACAGAATATAACGTTACTCAGAATAAGGTTGTCAACTGTGCAGAAAAGAACTTTGCGGCACAGAAACGTCACTTTGCGGCACAGAAACGTCACTTTTCTGCACACTAATGTCAAATATCTTATACTGTGAGAAAATATCAAGTTTGCTAACATAAAACCGTGCAGAAAAGTGCACTTTGAATAGTGGTTTTAGAAAAAAGTAATTTTAATACATGCAATATACTAATATTTAGATATTGTTTACTAATTTATTTCAAATATATCTTATTGTGTTCCTGTTTTAATGAAATTAACGCGACAATTCGATGAAATAAAATTATTTTGACATAATATTCGAAAGTTAAATCGGTAGACAATAACAGTCGTTTTGAATCATCGTCATGGAAACCAAGATCGTCGTCATGCTAACTAATTATATTGAAAGTTTGGTTTTGACAACCTTGTCAAAGAATTAATCTGTGTATGTATTTTCATATTAAATTAATGGATTAAGATTTGGTAATTTTTTAAAGACTCTTAGAAAAAATATTGTTCCTAACTCTTGCAGAAAGTCTCTTTTCCGCACTCGACTGCTTGCCGAACTCCCGCTTCGCGTCGTTCGGCAAACTGCAGTCGCGTGCGGAAAAGAATGACTTTCTGCACTTGTTAGGAAAATAACTATTAAGCCACCACTGGCAATAAATATTTATATACCAACGCTTGTATAACTCCCTCAAAATCAAAATTTGTGTTTACAAATAAAATATACTTTTGGCTTTGTATAAATCGAATTATATTATAGTATTTATTTTTCACCGAAATAAATCAAATATTTTATCAGAAATTGTTCAAATCGAATTAATAACAGTGCGAACCGGTAATTTTGTATTTCGGGGAAGTGCCTATTTGCTTTCCGGTGAAAATTAATCATATATGTAATTAGATACGATAACAAAAAATTTAATATATTTTAGCAATATAAATATGTCGCTATTGCTAGTTGTTAATACAAAATAATACAGAGAATAATATGTTCATTGAAATATTCAATACTTGTACTTGCAACAAAAATAAGTTCGTTATTATTATATTTATTTATGTTTATGTTTTACTTGCTTTATATAACAAAGAACTGTCGCTAATTAATCAAGTTTAATAAATATATGAACATGAACCCATAAAGGGCATAGTTGCTAGGATACAGGGGGTTAGAAAATAATATAAAAAAATTATTTTTCATCAAACACGCAACGAATCGTTTTTAACGCGTAATGATACCAAGACGTTTTTCAAGATTCACACTAATTTGAGATATATATTTTTAAAACAAAACTACATTATTTGTTTTCATCTTTTATTTATATCAATGATATTATGATATAATCAGAATATTGTTGACTATTTATTATTTTTTATTAGAATACTCGGTTATAAGGAAAAAGTGATATTAATATTCACGAAAATAATAATACGCCAGTCAATGAGAGCAATTACCTCCGAATTCTATCCTACTGCATGAATTTTAATGAAATTTTGGAAATAGCTTCTACTTTTCTCCTAATTCAAAGTCTACCCTATATACTATGGCGCTCTTATTTTGGGGCGGTTCCCACGCCTTCAAGGGAGTGGAAAATTTGTTGGTGAAAATAGCCACGGAAGTGGCTAGAGAACCTAACTGCAAGCAAAAACTGTTATATATTTATTGTTTGAAAACTTAAAAAGTACTTTTTGAATAATTCGTGGTTGAAAATTGGCCATCTTTGTTATCCAATTATCCAAATAATTTACAACTTTATTGCTATAATAGGTACCATAGCAATAAAGTTGTAAATGATTTGGATAATTGTTAATAAATAATATTAATAAAATATGTTGTCTTTTATTTTTGACTTTAGAGTCTGTAACAGAGGGTACCAGAGGTCAGCAGAGTGAAGCAGAGCGGAGCACAAGGTAATAGAGATTAGCAGAGGGTAGCAGAGCGCAGCAGAGGGTAGCAAGTCGAATATCACGTAAATTTCACGTCCTACGTCGAATGTCACGTTCTACGCCATACGTCAAATGTCACGTTCTGCGTCGAACGCCCCGTCCTACGTCAAATGTCTCATAAATGCCACTTTTCGCGTCAAATGTCGGACGGAAACTGAAAAATGTCACATATTTACGTTAAATGTCACGTTCTGCGTCGAATGTCAGCGCTTTGCCACGTCTTGTGCCACATAAATGTCACGTCATACGTCAAATGTCACGTTCTGTTAGGCACTATACGGAAAAGAAAAAAAATTGACAGTTAGTATTGAACGTTGACAGAAGAAGAATTGACAGTTGGCTTCTTTGTCGTCACCGCTTTCATTTGATACCCTATACGTCAAAATCGGGCCAATAGCAACATATAAATGCTTAATGCCGTTTTGGCAATGCCGTCATCTTTGTTTTTGTCTCAACGTATTCGTTACCCCCTCCCCGTTCCAACGAGGCCTCTTACGGCACGATGGGACCAATAGAAACGAAGATATGACGTATAAATATTTCGCTATTGCTAGTTGCTAATACGAAATAATACAGAGTGAAATACTACAGAGTGATCCATGTTCATTGAAATATTCAATACGTGTGGCAACAAAAATAAGTTCGTTATTATTATATTTATTTATGTTTATGTTTTACTTGCTTTATAGAACAAGGAGCTGTCGCTAATTAATCAAGTTTAATAAATATGTGAACATGAACCCATAAAGGGCATAGTTGCTAGGATACAGGGGGTTTGAAAATAATATTAAAAAAAATTATTTTTCATCAAACACTCAATGAATCGTTTTTAACACGTAATGATACCAAGACGTTTTTCAAGATTCACACTAACTTGAAATATTTTTAAAACAAAATCACATTATTTGTTTTCATCTTTTATTTATATCATATTATGATATAATCAGATTATTGTTGATTATTTTTTATTTTTTTTTTAGAATGTTCGGTTATAAGGAAATAGTGATATTAATATTCACGAAAATAATTATACGTCAGTCAATAAGAGCAAGAACAGGATATTACCTCCGAATTATATCCTACTGCATGAATTTTAATGAAATTTTGGAAATAGCTTCTACATTTCTCCTATTTCAAAATCTAACCTGTATACTATGGCGCTCTTATCTTGGGGGCGGTTCCCACGCCTTTAAGTGCGTGGAAAATTTGTTGGTGAAAATAGCCACGGAAGTGGCTAGAGAACCCAACTGCAAGCAAAACTGTTAAGGCGGAAATACATATCAGCGCCGCGAACTCAGCGCCGTGTGAGCGCCGCGCGTTCGTAGCGGTTAATGTTCGTTAAAATTTTTCATTTTGACGAACCTTCCGCGATCCAGAGGAAACTTACGAACATTTAGTAATTGTAGATAATTAGTATTAATTGTGGGTGCCTACATAGGGCTTTTCATTTACAGTCATTTGTTTCGAGCTTCTGTCATGTGTCACATAATATTAATATATCTACGTCATACGTTATTGGTAATAACAATGATAGAAACCAAAGACGTATGGCGTAGATATATTAATATTATGTGACACAAGACAGAAGCTCGAAACAAATGACAATCGATGAAAAGCCCTATTGGATCCGTTTTTCTCCGATCAGATCAGATCCGATATCGGCCGACGTCGGGAGTGGCTTCTCCGATTCTCATCGAGAAGTGTTTGGTTTCATTCCGATTGGTTGCAAGTTGGTTGCAAGTTGGTTGGAAATTGGTTGCAAGTTGGTTGCAAATTGGTTGCAAGTTGGTTGCAAATTGGTTGCAAATTGGTTGCAAATTGGTTGCAAGTTGGTTGCAAGTTGGTTGCAAATTGGTTGCAAGTTGGTTGCAAATTGGTTGCAAGATGGTTGCAAGTTGGTTACAAGTTGGGGGTTGCAATCTAACATGTTTAAATATATTCAATGTCATCATCTCATTTTCACTTTCCACGGTAAACATCAATAAGTTTGATATTTCCTTCCTAACACTCCATTACTAACAAATATTCAACTCAGGCGCCCCAAAACCAACAAACCACTCGCAAACCCGTCCAAATACGTAGTGCGAACCATCAAAGCATTTGTTGAAAAGCCGACAGAAGTTAGATCGTGGTGCGCCGTGTGCGAGCCGTTTGTGTGCCACTTGAAAACACGTACTAATCTAACAAATATGCTGCGCGCGAGCGGCTCGCACACCGAGCAGAGCGCATATGTATACCCGCCTTTATATAATTATTTTTTGAAAACTTAAAAAGTACTTTTTGAATAATTCGTGGTTGGATCGTCTTCGAGCGTTTAACGAAGCAACAACTAATTAGTTTAATCACAACTAGTTTTTGCGGTTTGTTTATAAACGTTGAGTACTAAAAGTGAAAAGTGCAAGTTATCGACAAAAATTACCGATACTTGGACATTTACTGTAAGTTATTTAACTTATTTAATTAAATCGACTTATTACCAATGCTTGCGTGTTGGTGTAAGGACCGTACTCAGGTTCCGTAGATCAATATGAACGAAGCTTCATCATCAAATGTTTTTCCTCAACAAGAAATTCCCAAAAATGATACTACTTCACCAAAGTTATATTCAACAGTTTTAAATGAACCTACCAGTATATTATTCCCTTCCAAAAAACAAGCGGTTGTATTAAATTCAGTTCCAAATTCAAAAATCGAGGATTACCTGAATGCTGTAGCCAACTCAGTTGACCCCAAAAATATACTAGCAATATCCCGAATTGTTAATGATCGTATATGCATCTACTTCACTTCAGAAAATATTGTTGAAACATTTTTGAAAACAGACAATTGGATAATAATAGTGAATCAACATCGCATTCAAGCTAGAAAGCTAATTACTCCAAATGAATAACTATTAATTTCTAATGTACCTCCTTCCATACCACATAACGTCATAGAAAATGAACACAAGAAGATAGGAATCTATCAATTAACACCAGTAGATTTTTTACGGATCGGAACATCAAATCCTAGTTTTAGGCATATCATTAGTTTTCGACGTTTTGCTTACATAGCCCCTAAAAATCTTGAAAATCTTCCAGAATCAATATTAATTAACCACGATCAATCGAACCACCGAATATATTTCTCACTAGAAAAACAAACGTGCTTTATTTGTAAACAAACTAATCATTTAGCATCTCGATGCCCAAATTCTAATAATCAATCCACCGATGACAATACAATAAACATTTCCCAATCACAATATGATCAATCTGTTAGTTCACAACAAAGTAAAACTCAACCAACAGCAAATTCTCTCGTACTTACTAAACATATCAGTAACTCACAACCTACTGAAACAACCACTTCAACCGCACAACAAAACTCTACTGAAACAATCACTTCACTCGCACCACAAAACTCTACTGAAACAATCACTTCACCCGCACCACAAAACTCTACTGAAACACTCACTGCACTCGCACCACAAACCTCCACTGCAACAATCACTTCACCCGCACCAAAAAACTCTACATATTTCGATAACTCCCAAACAATGGTGACGGAACCGGTTAAAACAAATGAAACTATAACAGCAACTCAAACAGAAGGGCAAACACCTAAAAGAAATGCTTCTGATCTAACTTCTCCTGAAACAGAGGGTGGAAATCCTTTTAAAGGACCCATTACAAAATACAAAAGAACAAAAACAGATCTCCAAACCCATCATAACGTAGCTGAAGATCTTACGACCTGTACAGTAAATTTTTTCCAAGATAAGTCGGACAGTAGCTGTTTAAGTCAAGAAGAGCTAATAGATTTATTTGAAAACGCTCACGGATCTCCAGATCCACTTAGTATTGCTAAAATATACACGGAAGATATCGAAGGGTTAATAGATCTCTTAAAAAAGCTTTATCCAGTGCTATCACATAGATACTTGAAATCTCGATGTACAAGACTGAGGAAGAAGCTTAGCAAACTACAGGATGACTATTCTTCTACAGATTGTAGCGACACACCCACTAATTAAAAACATTCAACTCCATAATTCAATGGAATCTGAACGGGTTTTACACCCGTCTAGAAGAATTCAAATTACTAATGACAAAATTCACACCGTTCATCATTTGTCTACAAGAGACACACTTTAAACAACAGAAATTTTATAAACTAAAAAACTATATACCATATATTAAAAATAGACTTAATGCAAACCAGGCTAGTGGAGGTACAGCTATTTATGTATGTACATAACCAATATAATACTGAAATAATAGATTTAAATACACAATTAGAGGCTATAGCAATAACTCTGAAAGGACCTCAAAAAATAAACATCTGCAATATATACATTCCTCCCGGTACTGATCCTTCAGCTCGCGAATTATCAGACCTTTTTAATCAAATTCCTCAACCACGAATTATTTTAGGCGACTTCAATGCACATCATGTCCTATGGGGCTCAAGTAAATCAGATAGTCTAGGGCGTAAAATTGAACAAATTATAACTAACCTTAATGTCAACTTACTTAATGACGGTAGTATTACAAGATTTAATGTCTCTACAGGTGGCGGTTCAGCAATTGATTTAGCCCTATGTGACCCTGTTTTACAACCTGGACTGTCTTGGCAAGTAACACCTTATCTACATGGAAGTGATCACTTCCCAATATTAATAACAAATAATAATGCAACTCCCTCTTCTAACCCGTCTAATAAATGGAATCTAAAGCATGCCGACTGGTCTTTATATTCTTCTTTAATATCTAGATCCGTATCTGAGCTAACTCCTCCCAGTGATGACCATGCAAATATTAATCATATAGTTTCCAGTTTTATTCAGCTTATAACAACAGCTGCAGAATTATCCGTAGGTTTTATAAAATTTCCAAAAAAACACCCTCCAGTCCCTTGGTGGAATCAAGAATGTAAAGTAGCAATCAGAGAGTCAAAAAGTTCTTTTTTCAAATTTAAAAAATTTCCTACACTTCAAAACCAACTCGAATATAAGCAAAAGAGAGCCTACTGTAGATATTGTTGTGATCTGCTTCTTATTTATTTTATATTAATTATTATTTATTTTATTAATTATTTAATTGTCGCAAATCATACATCAAAATTGAATAAAAAATCTCAGGGTGCTTTTTTATACTATTAAAAAAAAACCAAATTATCTCACGTTATACTTATCTTCTCTCGTAGGTTCAGTATCTCTGAGTTGATCCTAATCGGGATAAAATAGGGAAAAGAAATAAAGCAAAATATTAAAAATTAAAAATACAGAATTGTCTTTTATTTATCAAATTAATACTCTGAAAACTATCGAATCTAAAAAACCTGTGGACCACTTAAATTTATTATCTTTACAAAAAAAACAATTTATCGGTTTGTTCCCGATGACTTTGGTAAAACAAACTAAACCAAACAAATTTATGTCTTCGCAAGGTTACCTATATTTACTATTTATATTTTGAAATATTGGAACTTTAATTCATATGCTTTTTACTCAAAAATTTATTTCCCGAACATAAAAATCTCTTTCACATAAATTGACTGACCTTTTGCTTCCCTCACTCGGATGTCTTCTCGTGACCCCAAACAGCTTTCCCTCGTTGATTATGTTAAAGGCTACTCATCAAAGCCTCTCTCCGTTGTCCAGCTTCAAAACTGTCAGCATACCAGCATTAATTCTCCAACAAACCGTGTTTCTTTGACACGTTCTCGATTCAAAACAAAACTCCAAAAATTCGCTGCTCTCCTTCTCACAATACTACAGAATCAAAGAGGTATTTCGTCTCGATTTGATCTATCGCTCGTTCCACTTTTCAACACTATTCTCCACTATCAACCAACCACTGATATCTGCTAACTATCTCGGCACTTAACACGTCGAAAACCGCTCTTTCTCGCTGCCAAAAACATAATGAATAATTTTTCAACCTCTCTCAATCATCCAATCCATCTTTTCCCCTTCCACATTCCAAGAATCGAAACATTGACTTTTCCATTTGACAAACAACAGTCACCCTCAAATTTGTTCCGACAATCCTAATTACTTTCGGAGAAACTCTCCCACATATACTCGTATTGAAATGAAGATATTAAAATTCCAACTTTCTTTTCAATTATCAATTTCAAGAAGTTGATAATCACCTATACAGTAAACAATTTTTTTCCATTTTAAATCTAAATACATAGTTCTTTTCACTTTAATTATTCACAAAAGTCTTTAAAGGTTCCGCGGAACGCTCGTTAAAAGAGAAATCTATTTACATCCTAACTAAATTCTAATAAATTTTAAAACAGCTCAATATACAGGGTGTATCAAATTTATGTGCCCGCGTTATAAAAAAAATTTAATTTAATTTTTATTTCGCTTTTGATCGATAAATTGAAAACACAATAACATCCCCGCCTTGTTTTGAGATAAAATCAGTATTATTAAGTGCAACAAAAAAAAAATTGATTTTCTCTCGACAACAACACTTTTCTCTTGTTATCATATTATCCTAACCTAATTCTCTTATCCTACCTTAAATTTTATGCATTTGTCTTTATTCGTGGTATTTGTACACATCATGGATATTGTAAACTCCTCGTACCTTTTCTGAATCCACATGCCTCAGGACATAACTGTTTATTCCATTTTCATTGTGCACGATGTATGGACCCTCGAAAATAGGCATTAGTTTTGCGCAAACGTCCCCAGTGAGATTTGATACTCGTAATGCCCTTACCAGCACCTTTTCTCCCTTCTGAAAAGTCACTGGGCGTCGTCTCCTATTATGATTTTGTCTTTGGAGATATTTATCATTACTGCGCTGCAGCCTCCTTTGCACAATTTCCAAGACTCGTTGGTATTCCCTCTGCTCAGGTTCTTCCCATGGCCGTAATGGCATAACACCCTTCATGATATATTCCGGAGTCTCTTTTGTCACCGTACTTGGAATCGTGTTTAAGTAGTTTTCTATTTCTGCCACTTTCCTGTCCCATCGTCTATGTTGTCCATTTGCAGCAATGCGAAGGAATTTCGTAGTCTCCTGTATAAAACGCTCTGAAGGATTACTTTGAGGATGTCGGATACTGACGAAATTTGTCCCTATTCCCCTGTCTTGAAGCTGTCCCTTGAAACGCTCACTCCGGAAATACGTCGCATTGTCTAAAAGAATTCTTCTTGGTGTTCCTACAGTGGCTATAAAATTGTCAATCTTTCTCATTATTTCTTCCCCCTTTGTTGTACGGCAACTGTATAACTTTACGTATTTTGAAAAAATATCAACCATCACCAAAATATGCTTGTTCCTTTGCGTTGTCATTATCAGGTCACTTAACATATCTATTGCCACAATATCCAATTTTTGACGGAATACAATATTTTTAGCAATATTTTCATTTCTGAAATTTCTGCTTTTATATTTTTGACATATTTCGCATTTTTTGGTCACTTCTTTTGCAATCCGGTAATCCTTTCGACAGATATAGTTTTCTCGAAAAACCAGCCATACCTTCCTGCTACCGATATGCCCATTGTCATTGTGTAATTTTTGTATGATCCTCTCTCCCAATGTCTGTGTTACCAAATATAGTTCCTTTCCATCGATTCTTTTGAAGAATATGTCATTTTCTCTCTCCGCTCTTCTTTTTTCTTTTTCCTCCAGTTCTTCTTGATTTATTCTTATTTCGTTTAACGAAAATAAACCTTCCTCTTGTGTCAAGATATTTAGTCCCACCTGAAAAACAATTCCTTCCTTTTTTTCCAGTGTCTTCATCACGTGTGAGAGCGTCGGCTATAATGTTGTCTTTTCCTTTTATGTATCGAAACTCAAAATCATACTTCTGCAGCAACAAAATTCCTCGATGTATACGATTGTTAACCAGTCGATTTTTCATGATATGCACTAAAGCTGCGTGATCTGTTTCAATTGTAAATTTTGCTCCCAATAGATAAAACCTTAACTTATTTACACAAAAAAGTACGCTAGCAAACTCTAATTCAGTCACACTGTATTTTCTTTCGTGTGTTTTTGTCACCCGGGAAATAAAACAAATTGGCACTTCTTGATTGTTCTGTATCTGCGACAAAACTCCCGCGAATTTTTGGATGGACGCATCAGTTCGTAATATGAAAGGTAAATTGTACATGGGATGATATATTTTAGTTCCTTTCGAGAATTCTTCTTTTAATATTTGGAAAGCTTTCTCTTGTTCTTCTTTCCAATTCCATTTAACACCTTTTTTTAGTAATTTTATCAATGGAATCTCCTTCTGGCTTAAATCAGGAATTAGTTTTTTGAAACAGTTGATCGTACCAAGAAAACCTCTCAATGTTTTTAAATTCGTTGGCCTTGGGTATTCATCTATGAGTTTTATCCGGTCCTCGGCTAAACTAACTGTTTTTGTTTCCAATTTAAAACCCAAATATGTCACTTCTTTTTGAAAAAATTGACATATTTCAATATTCAATTTTAATCCGGCCTTGTCCAGCTCTTCTAATATAATTATTATGTGTTTTAAATGACTCGATTTATCTGGTGAAAAGATTAGTAAGTAGTCAATGTAGTGTACTATAAAATCTTCATACCTGTTTAATATTGTATGCAGAGCTCTTACCAGTGCTGCACAAGCACTTTGTAACCCAAAAGGCACTACTTTAAATCGGTACACAATACCATCGATCGAAAAAGCGGTGTAGTTTCTACATTTTTCTGCTAAAGGTATCAACCAAAAACTATGTTTTAAGTCAAATTTAGAAAAAATATGTGATCCTGTAATTCTCCCAAAAATAGCCTCGATGTTGAGAGGTGATTCATATTGAGATACCGTGTGTTGATTTATATTCCGGGCATCCAAACATAGCCTCAATTCTCCACTACTTTTTTTAACAATCACGATGGGGTTGATATACGGAGAGTCACATCTCTCTATGATTTGATTTTCTAACATTTCATTGATTTCTCCTTTCACCTCCTGTCGGTACTTATATGGGATGGGGTAAGTTTTCGATCGAAAATTTCCTAAGTCTTTCACCTCAAATGAATGTTCATACTTTTTGGCTACTCTGTTTTCTTCATTTATTAAATTTTCATACTCCCTCAATATTTCACGCAGTTCCTTCTCCTTTCTTTCTCCACATATCAATTGTATTTCTTTCTCCTCCGATTCTTTACACATGTTTATTGTGTATTCTGCCTCCTCCATTTTGCATACTTCTTCTTCAAATACCACAGTTTCCATGGTATCTTTTTCGTTCTCTTTTTCTAATCTGATCTCTTTTTCTTCTGGGCTCATTTCTTTTTTCGAGGAATCCCAATCTTCATTTTCTTGTGACAATCCTTCTTCTTCTTTTTCTTCTGTTGGGCTCATCTCTTCTTTTGAGGAATCCCAAGCTTCATTTTCATTTGTCAATCTTTTTTCTTCTTTTTCTTCTTCTGGGCTCATCTCTTTTTTCGAGGAATCCCGAGCTTCATTGTTTTTACTTATCTTCTCCTTCTTTCTTTTCTTCTTTTTCTGTCCTTGCTTAATTGCCAAATTCATTTCCACCGTTTGTTTTTTGTCTGCATTATCCTTTTTCCGTTTCTCATGTTCCTTGTCCATTTCCAGAATGTTAGGTTCTTCTTCTTTTCCATCTGTGATTTTCATCGTGTTATTTTTGAAATCTATCACCACATGTTTTTCTGACAATTCATCCACTCCTACGATCATATCATGCATCATGTTTGGCATTATAACACATTGTAGTGCATAAAATTTCTCCCCAATCGAACCCTTATTCGTATTCCTTCATTTATTGTTGCCAAAGTCCATTTATTTGCGCCCACTAAATTTACCCTGGGAATTTTGTAAATCAAATTCGTCAAATCAACCTCTTCTATTATTTTCCTGTTAATCAAAGTAATTTCTGAACCAGTATCAATCATAATTTTAATCGGTTTCTCATTTATAAAACCATCTACCAATTTTAAGTTAAATCCACTTCCTTTATCATTATTTCCTGCTAATTTAATAAATTCCTTCGGGTGACAAAAAATTCCTGTTTGCTTTTTGTTTTTAGTGAGCGCTTTCGTGAAAAGACGCTTGCTGTTCTTCTTCGCTTCTTCTTCCGTCGCTTTGTCTCTCATCCTCATATTCATATATTTGCGTGTTGTTTACCGCTCTTCTGTTTTCTCTTTGGCTGTCAGACCCGTATCGGTGTCCACGATTTTCCTGTTGATTCCTTCTATTATCATTTCTGTCCTCTTGATTTGTGCGGGTGTTATTTCTATTCTGGTTTTCTCGATGTCTGTCTTCGTTCCATTGCCGATTTCTTTGTTCATAGTTTCCTCTTCCGTTGTCTCTATTTTCGTTTTCTCTTCTTGTATAATCTCTCCTAAAGTTCTGTCTTCTATCTCTATAGTCTCGATTTTCGCGTTGTCTATAATTATCTTGCGATCTTCTTATTTCTCTTTCTCTCATTTTTGCTTCTCGTATTTGCAAAAATTGGCACAAACTGTCGATATCTTTGTAGTTTTGTAGAGTTATGTGATCTTCTAAGGTATCTTCAAAATGTCTGGCTATCAGTTCTACTAGCTGTTCGGATGAATAATTGTACTGTAGATGTTTTGCATTATTATATAATTGTAGTGCATATGTTTTCTCTGAAATACCCATTCTATCATGGTACCTCCCATTTTGCAATTCCTTGTTTATTTCTAGTTGTTGTATTTTCCCCCAGAAATAAGTCAGGAACTTTTGTTCGAATTTATGCCAATTATCCAATTCTTCTTCTTTGCTATCGAACCATAAACTTGCCTCATCTTTGAGATGGTTCCTTATCGTTTCTTTGGCTGTCTCGAAGTTACCGATGTGTCGTATTTTCTTTTTTAAGTTGTTTATGAAAATTACTGGGTGTAATTTTTTTACATCCCCGCCAAATCTTATTTTCACATCCTCTGTACTATGGATAATCGTTTCCCTTCTTTCTCCGGAATGTTGTTGCGTCCTGTTTTCGGTGACTTGTTTTTCTATTTCTGTGATTCTTTTTTCCACTTCCTCTCTGTCTACTTGAATAGCATTTTCCAGCTTATTTTCCAAATTTTCTAGTTCCTTTTTCTGGCAATTGTTTATCTCCTTTATTTTGATTTTGATTTCTTTAATCTCTATCTCCTGTTTCTCGCTCTTTTCTGAAATCTCTTCAATTTTTTTAACCATTTCCTTCTTAATACTCTCTATATTTCTGTTGTTTTCTTCTATTGCTTGTTTTGTTTCCTGTTGATTGTCATCCATTTTTTGATTCAATTTTTGTTGTGTTTCATCCATTTTCTTTGATGTTTCTTCCTGATTTTTATCCATTGCTTGTTTTGTTTCCTCCTGATTTTTATCCATTGTCCTTTTTGCTTCATCCATTGCTTGTTTTGTTTCTCTTTGATTGTCATCCAGTTTTTGTGACTGGATTTGCATCAGTTGTAATAGTTTATCTATTCCTGATAATTCCTGATTTTCTGATGCCATGATTGTTGTTTCGAAAATGTCTTCTTGTTCTATAAGTTCTTCTTGTTCCAAATGTTCTTCTTATTTTTTGTTT
Source organism: Diabrotica virgifera virgifera (assembly GCF_917563875.1). Lineage (NCBI taxonomy): Eukaryota > Metazoa > Arthropoda > Insecta > Coleoptera > Chrysomelidae > Diabrotica > Diabrotica virgifera. Next base: position 94,474,483 of record NC_065447.1, read on the forward strand.
TCTTTGCTTTTGCTTCTGGTTGTTATCGACATGTAGTTAAAATTTATCCCCGCCTAATATGAAATTCGAAAAAACCTTGTATGCTGTCGAGACGAAAATTTTTCTCTCCCCAAATATAATCAATTTATCCCACAAATTTTTAAATATCTCAAAATCTCAAATCAATCAAAAATAAAACAAATATGTAAAAATTGTACCTAGATAAAAATTATGTCACACAAATATTTCAAAAATTTTAAATATATCAACTTTTTTCGACGGGCAAATAAATTTTCATTCACCTGTTTTTCCGTTTCCTACTCCCTTCAAATTCACAACCAGAGATACTTTAATGCCCTAACGTTAGCTCGCCATGTTGTTGTGATCTGCTTCTTATTTAGTTTATATTAATTATTATTTATTTTATTAATTATTTAATTGTCGCAAATCATACATCAAAATTGAATAAAAAATCTCAGGGTGCTTTTTTATACTATTAAAAAAAACCAAATTATCTCACGTTATACTTATCTTCTCTCGTAGGTTCAGTATCTCTGAGTTGATCCTAATCGGGATAAAATAGGGAAAAGAAATAAAGCAAAATATTAAAAATTAAAAATACAGAATTGTCTTTTATTTATCAAATTAATACTCTGAAAACTATCGAATCTAAAAAACCTGTGGACACAGATGTCCGAATGAAATTTATACCACTTAAATTTATTATCTTTACAAAAAAAAAACAATTTATCGGTTTGTTCCCGATGACTTTGGTAAAACAAACTAAACCAAACAAATTTATGTCTTCGCAAGGTTACCTATATTTACTATTTATATTTTGAAATATTGGAACTTTAATTCATATGCTTTTTACTCAAAAATTTATTTCCCGAACATAAAAATCTCTTTCACATAAATTGACTGACCTTTTGCTTCCCTCACTCGGATGTCTTCTCGTGACCCCAAACAGCTTTCCCTCGTTGATTATGTTAAAAGCTACTCATCAAAGCCTCTCTCCGTTGTCCAGCTTCAAAACTGTCAGAATACCAGCATTAATTCTCCAACAAACCGTGTTTCTTTGACACGTTCTCGATTCAAAACAAAACTCCAAAAATTCGCTGCTCTCCTTCTCACAATACTACAGAATCAAAGAGGTATTTCGTCTCGATTTGATCTATCGCTCGTTCCACTTTTCAACACTATTCTCCACTATCAACCAACCACTGATATCTGCTAACTATCTCGGCACTTAACACGTCGAAAACCGCTCTTTCTCGCTGGCAAAAACATAATGAATAATTTTTCAACCTCTCTCAATCATCCAATCCATCTTTTCCCCTTCCACATTCCAAGAATCGAAACATTGACTTTTCCATTTGACAAACACCAGTCACCCTCAAAGTTGTTCCGACAATCCTAATTACTTTCGGAGAAACTCTCCCACATATACTCGTATTGAAATGAAGATATTAAAATTCCAACTTTCTTTTCAATTATCAATTTCAAGAAGTTGATAATCACCTATACAGTAAACAATTTTTTTCCATTTTAAATCTAAATACATAGTTCTTTTCACTTTAATTATTCACAAAAGTCTTTAATGGTTCCGCGGAACGCTCGTTAAAAGAGAAATCTATTTACATCCTAACTAAATTCTAATAAATTTTAAAACAGCTCAATATACAGGGTGTATCAAATTTATGTGCCCGCGTTATAAAAAAAATTTAATTTAATTTTTATTTTGCTTTTGATCGATAAATTGAAAACACAATAATATATATTGAAGAAAAGTAGGCGAGAAGCGTGGAAAACATATGTCTCGTCCTTAAATTCATCTACTCCTATTTCCGAAGTTTGGAAAATGATTAATAAAATGAATGGTAAAAAATCCTTCAATACAATCCATTATTTAGAATATAACAATCTTACTTGCTCGACGAAAGAACAAATAACTGCTCTACTAGCTGATATATATCTAAGACACTCCAGTAATGACAGTATCTCTACTAAGTCCATAATACACAAACAAAATTTAGAGAACACTTACATAGATTTAGAGGATCATACAAATTCTCCTCTTAATGCCATACTCTCAATGGATGAGTTACTATATTCATTAAACTGTATAAAAGATACCAGTCCTGGACCTGATAAGATTCCAGTTACATTTTTAAAATCATTACCAGAAGAAGGTAAACAATACTTACTAAAAATTTACAATTTTATCTGGACAAAAAATGTATTTCCAGGTAGTTGGTACCAGTCAATTATTATTCCAGTCATTAAGCATGGAAAAAGTAAATCAGACCCTGAGTCTTATCGACCGATCTCGCTGACATGTTCTATATGTAAAATTCTTGAAAAAATGGTAAGCAACAGACTACTGTGGTATCTAGAAGATAAACAACTTATTACCCCTATTCAAAGTGGTTTTAGGAAATCAAGGTCTACTTTAGATAATCTAGTTGATATAGAATCCGAAATTCATGAAGCATTTGGATGCAATCAAGAGTGTTTAGCAGTTTTCTTTGACATAACTCATGCGTATGATACAATTTGGAGATCTGACATATTAAAAAACTTATCCAGATGGTCAATCAAAGGTAACATCCTTAAATTTATAAAAAAATTTTCTAAAATTTCGTCAGTTTAGAGTTCGTGTAGATAATGTTTTTTCAGAGCCAACAACGCAAACTAACGGTATCCCACAAGGTTCTACACTAAGCGTAATACTGTTCCTTATTGCGATTAATGATATCTCTAAATCCTTTAGTTCATTAGTAAAAGCACGCTTATATGCTGATGATCTTGTCATATTTTCTAGAGGGAAAAATGTTTTAACACTTACCAGATATATACAAGCCTCTATCAATCAACTAGAAAATTGGTCAGAGAGATGTGGTCTACAGTTTTGTCCAAACAAAACAAAAGCAATTTTCTTTAGCAAGAACCCCAAAAACATCATATTACTACCTAATCTCACCTTAAACTCGTTACCTATAGCTTATGTTGAATCAACTACCTTTTTAGGAATGAAACTAGATCATAGGTTAACCTGGAAAGATCATATATTTCATCTTCGACAAACAACCCAAATGACCTAAGTTTATTAAAAAGCATATCTCACAAACAATGGGGAGCCGATTTCCAAACACTCATAACTCTCTACAGAACGCTTATTCGTTCTAAACTAGATTATGGCGCAGTTGCTTACAATTCAGCCAAAGCACCAATACTTAAATTACTAGATCCTGTACATAATACAGCGATAAGAATAGCGCTGGGAGCTCATCATACTAGCCCGATTGAAAGTTTATACTGTGAATCAGGTGAACCTTCCCTTCAACTAAGAAGAAACTTCCTCAGCCTTGTATATGCAGCTAAATTGTCGGCTAATCCACATATACCGACATTTAAAAAGACGTTTGCCGACAGATTCACATCGACATTTAACACCTCACAAAGATTAAGTCCGCCGTTTTATATCCGGATACAGAGATTACAAAATAGCTTAAACATACATTTTCCTGAGACATACAATGTAACTAATCTTAAACATCAACCTCCTTGGAGAATACAGCTGCCTATTTGTGATACAAGTTTTACTATCTACGACAAATATGACACACCACATATTATAATTAAAAAGATAGCAGCACAGAAATTAAACTCTGCTAAGAACATCCACATTTTTACAGATGCGGCTAAATCTGACAATGGGGTAGGGGCTTCTTTTACAACTTTACACCAAGACTTCTCCTTCTCACTGTCCCTTAGATCAACCGTATTTTCAGCAGAACTTCTTGCTATTTTGCAAGCAATAACATTTGTAAACAATAAAAACATAAAAAATTCTTCGATAATAACCGACTCTTTAAGTGGCCTCAGCTCTATGAAACAGTTATACGCAAAACATCCCATCTTATTGCTTATAAAGTCAGAACTAATGAGATGTCAAGAAAACGATCGATTTATTAAATTCCTTTGGGTTCCGTCACACTGTGGGATAACTGGAAATGAAAAAGCTGATCAGTTAGCAAGGGAGGCAACAGAAAATCCACAATCAACATTAGTCACTAAATGCGTTCATAGCGACCTGAATCAACATTTTAAAAACAAAATAAGTGAGAATTGGCAACTTCACTGGAGCAATTCAGAGACATCTATGAAGAACATTAAAGAAGAGGTAGCTGTATACAATCTCCCACGCAAGCGACGAGACCAAGTATGCATCTCTAGATTGCGTATAGGCCACACGAAGTTAACACACGATTACCTTCTAAGTGGCGAACAAGTTCCCATTTGCTACAGTTGTGATAGTGTAACTACAGTGAACCATGTGCTAGTGGACTGCCCTTTATACACCCTAGAGCGACATCAAGTTGGATTACCGACTACATCCAAAGAGTGCCTAAACGGGTTAAATAACGACAGAACTATAAACTTTTTAAAAAATGCAAGACTCGTTCACAAAATTTAATGTAACATTTTAGCCATTTATGTAATTATTGTACCATGATAATGACCCTTAGTGGTTGATGCAATTTTGTAAATAAAAAAAATAATTCGTGGTTGAAAATTGGCCATTTTTGTTATCCAATTATCGAAATCATTTACCTATCTATAATAGGTACCATAGCAATAAAGTTGTAAATGATTTGGATAATTGTTAATAAATAATATTAATAAAATATGTTGTCTTTTATTTTTGACTTTAGAGAGTGTACCAGAGGGTATCAGAGGTCAGCAGAGTGTAGCAGAGCAGCGCAGAACTTAATAGAGATTAGCAGAGGGTAGCAGAGCGCAGCAGAGGGTAGCAAGTCGAATGTCACGTCCTACGTCGAATGTCACGTACTACGTCGAATGTCACGTTCTACGCCATACGTCAAATGTCACGTTCTGCGTCGAATGTCAGCGCTTTGCCACGTCCTGTGCCACATAAATGTCACGTCATAAGTCAAATGTCACGTTCTGTTAGGCACTATACGGAAAAGAAAAAGAATTGACAGTTAAAATTTGAACGTTGAGAGAAGAAGAATTGACAGTTGGCTTCTGTGTCGTCACCGCTTTCATTTGACACCCCATACGTCAAAATCGGACCAATAGCAACGACGAAGATATGCTGTAATGCCGTTTTGGCAATGCCGCCAGCTTTGTTTTTATCTCAACGTATTCGTTACCCCCTCCCCGTTCCAACGAGGCCTCTTACGCCAAGATCGGACCAATATAAACGAAGATATGACGTAATGCCCTTTTGGCATATTCCGATGCGCACGCCACATACTTCGTTCAACCCCATTTTTTTATCCCCTTTCCAACGATGCGTCACACGTCATCATACGTCAAGCCGTTTGGCATTTACGACCGGGGTTTGCTATTTAAGGGTTGCGATTTAGGGGCTGTGCCAGAACGCAGGTTGCCTATCTACTATTCGAATAACATTGGCAACAAAAATATGTACAGGATAAGAACCAAAGACGGAAACTTTGGTTTCCAACGAAACGCAAGATCAGCCCCTACCCAAAATCACAAACCAGGAATCAGAATTAGTGCCAAAAGTAACACCATACTAAATCAAACGATACTTTTAGAAATGAAAAATAGTAAATCCGTTGTTGATGGCGGAGTAGTGATCGAGGCAATAAAACAAGGTGGATACAAAAGTATCCATTTTACTAAACTTTTCACCGAATGCATCTACCAAGGAAAAACCCGTTCTCAATGGAAAAATGCAGCCATTCTTTTATTACACAAGAAATAACAATACAGATCTAAAAACTACCCTGGTATTAGTTTGCTATCATAAATATAAACTTTTCAGAAAAATTTTCAAAAAGGACTGGAGGGTATGTTAGATTTCTATCTGCCTAGGGAACAAAGTGGATTCAGATCGGGATATAGCATTAACGACCACGATATGGTACCAACAACCACTTACTAGTAATAAAAAACATGATAGAGAAGTCTGCGGAATACAAAAAACCATTGGCCCTGATATTCGTGGACTATGAAAAGTCATTCGATACCATGAGTCAGCAGAAAACGTTAAAATCATTTACAGAATACTGATAGATCATCAATGCCTAGCGTAAAACTATCTGAACATGAAACAAATCATTTCTTTATACAGCGACGAGTACGACAAGGAGAGAGCATTTCACCAATGCTACTTACGACTCTTTTAGAGCATACTTGTAAGAAGGCAGATCTAAACTAATATGGTATCAACATAAATGTAGAAAAGCTTAGTCATTTGGGGTTTGCAGATTACCTCGCCTTTATAGCCATATATCACGCTTCTTTAGAAGTCTGACTAAAGACTAACACCAACAAGACGCAAATTAATTATTAATCGGGTGCCAAATCATAATATTGTTGTTGATGGAAGGGATATTGAGCAGAGTGCATCTTATAAGTACTTGGGAAATGAAATTGATTGGGCAGAGATAACTATGCATGTGAGCTTCCACGTCGCATAGGATTAGCCCGGGAAGCGGTTGGTAAATTGAAGTATGTATGTATTTAAGTCGGACATACCCATATGCCTAAAAAGTAAAATCTTTGATCAGTATGTGTTGCCTGTACTTACATATGTACATTTACATTACATTAACACTGACAAACATTAACACTCACAAAAAAGGTAGTGACTTAACTCAGAGGTCTGTGGAGCGTCAGATATTGGGTGTCTTCCTGAGAGACCGAATCCCAAAAGAAGAAATACGTCGTAGAATAAAAACAAAAAACGCTGTCGATAGAATCGTTTCCCTAAAGCTGAATTGAACAGACACGTCTCCTGGTTATCAGAGAACCGATGGACAAAACGAAACATCGGTTAGTGACAAGAATATAATATATTTGGTTTTTGTATCGTCCTTCAGGCGATAGCCCATGTTGATCATCTTCACGGTTGATGTTTAACCATTGTGTTTATTATACGTGATCCATATCGGTATCCGTATGGGCTAGCAGAGTTAATACAAAAGCTTATGGAACCATATTTGTTCTTTACTGGAATTACAGGTCAACGGAATTTAGATGGTTAAATAACCCCTTGTTTACTCATATCTCTAATAATTTCTTCAGCTTTGTCTAGTTTTGGAAATGGAGGTTTTCTCGATTGTTCTCTGCATTGATTTTAGGGGTCACTATTGAAACACGCTGAAAGTCCTCCGTCTAAATATTTGAAATTCCGACACAGTAATACTTTCGCTACGCCCTGTATATCGATCTTCCGCATAGGCAGAGTATGGCGTTTTTCAATTCTCACGGGATTTGGATGTTTATTTCGGTTTTTGCGATTCTTTGAAATTTGGTGTACAAAGGTGCCCCAAATTGTTTATATCCTACAAAATTGTAAACGGAATATTTTTCAAAGAGGTTGCACGTTAAGTAGGGACTCAGAGCAAAAAAGGTTTTTATGATATTTACAGTTTTGGTTTGTCGGTTATATGTTCGTCGGTATATCCAAATAGCTACAGGAAGAACCCCTGCTATGCTGTTAGGCTGTTGCAGTCTAGAAGATGAAAGATTTTTATGACTTTCTCAGACACAAATTTATTGAGGGTGTATTGCAACCGGAAGGCTCAACCTAAAATAAGCCGATGCCTTTAGTAATATTGGTTCTCAAAACTAACTGTAATATTGTATGAGTCATCGCATTTCGTGTAAACTCGAGGGATTTTGTTATTGCGAAGTTTAAGTAATTGTAATTGGTTGAGGGTAAAACCATCATGGCGTTCGAGGGATGTCTTGAGAGTTTTTCTGACCATTTGATTGGTAGAGAAATATCTGGTATGATTCCTATTGGTCTAAGTGAGAAGTCACCTTTTTTTGGGAGAGGAACCCAAGTTTTAGAAGGATCGAGTTAGCGGTCCTAGAAAGGAGTTCAGTAGAAGCCGTCATCATGTTCAGTTGAGTTCCGTAGAAGTCACCATCAAGTGAAGTTGAGTTTAGTTTTGGTTCCTTTAGGGCCATCGTCATGGAGAAGAGTTCTCCCAGGGCCATCATCGAGTTAAGTTGAGTTTTGGTTCCCTTAGGGCCATCGTCATGGAGTTGAGTTCCATTAAGTGTTTCGGAATGTAGTTTTCCAGTTTCCCAGCCGGCTAGGTTAATTCCAGCCCGGTGAATGTGATGGTGTATCGTGAACTCCGGCGATTTTCCCGCTGTTTCTAAGCAAATCGTCGTTATCATTTTATACCAATGTTGGTATCCACTAATTTCTTTTAAGCAGTCAGAATAAGTAGTAGGAGAGAAGAGTTTCAATTTTCTCATTACTATGTTTAACAGTGCAGTTAAAACATGTAGTATGCTCACATACTTTATTTTGATCAAAGTTAATGAACTTTCAATAATCACGTTCGAGTCTAACTAAATAATTTTATTCGAGTAAAAGTAAAATTTGATCCAGTTTAACGAACTTTTAAACTATTTATCTTCAAGTGAAAGCTGAATTTTTCTATAATAATGTTTGTTTATAAACAATGTACTGTTTGCTGTTTGCTGTAATTAACGACAGTGAAGTAAGTGTTTCGCGAGTGCAATAGCGCCTTGGACTTTCGAATCAAGCTACGAGGAAGAAGCCAGGACACTAATTGTTAAGGTATAATTTTTATATTTGTAAAACTGTTCGTTTCATCTTTGATTAATTGGTAATCTGGTCTCTAATTATAACAGAGAGATCAGAGATTAATTTTTTTTAATAAATAATGTTTGATTTTCAACCTATAATTTATTATTTCTTTCCTTCTCTCTTGAATCGTAAGAACGATAAAACATTGACTGAGTATATAATTTTGAGTGTAAAGTAAAGGAGGTAAGTTACATTATAACATTTTGTATATTATGTATATCATTTTATTTGACTATGTTTCTTTGTTTTATTTTAATTTATCTTTCTTTGTTTTATTTCTATTTTTTTGTATAAAGTTTGGTTTCCCTTAGGTAACCAATGGCGCCCAATATTTTATTTTTTTGTATTTTTCTTTATTTTTTATTTCACATCCTTATTTCGATTTTTCTATCTTTCTAATTTGTCTAAGCTAATAAGAGTATATCATAACATCTATTAAAGAATCCACGCCCTAAAATCTCTGAGACAGTAGCAACCGAGGTACTTAATAAATTATGTAGCACGAATTTTGTCCAATCCTTAATTAGTCATGTTTCATAAAACAACAGGGGCTATCTTTTGCCTTACATTAAAATGGCCCCATATGACTTCCATTCTTTGTCGTGTTTCATCAAATGGCTTCCATGCGTGGGGCTGTTTCATAAAATTAATTGTGCTACACTATAACGTACAAGCTATAAACTCCACCAGAGGATGTGCATGATGTGATACAGTGATTATAGGTGGTTTGCTTTTTTTTTTCAGGTGGAAGATTGCTCTTCTACAGTGACTCACTCGAATTTTGGACTGCTGTGTTTATTTCTTTTAAATTGTGACGACAGAGGCCTAGTTCACGAAGACTTGGGTTAGGTTTTTTCGGAAACTATTCAGATATTATATTCCAAAACATTTCTTCCAGACATTTATTACTGTGTTTACCTCTTTTACTATAGTTCGAAATTGACAGCTTCGTAAAGAATTGCCATATACTTCATCTAACAGTTTTTGTCTTTTTAATTGCAACGCTTTCTGTACTTTGCTCCCTCTCATACCATTAACGAAGATATCTACTGCTGTCGCCTCTAAAACTTTATCAATGACTTCTGGTTAATCTAACCGCACCATACGAGCAAGATTTCTTGCACTGTTTTGAAGTTGTGCTTTGAAGACTTTTAGATGGGCGTCTTAGTAGCGAGATTCCAGTCATTTGGTAACAGTTTCGTAATCCTTAAGAATCGATCGTAAAATATTAACATCACCTCGTAAAACTGCAATCAGGGAAACAACCTAATATTCTTTTTCCCAATGGTTAGCTCACGCAATAATTTTAAATTGTTTGAGATAAATGTGCTATGCACCACATAAAGATAAATCTCATATTCTATGTAGATTCTTCTTTTATCCATTTTTCCTACACTATTAGATCTGGGATTACTGCATTTATTTCACTTGGTGATATATGTGCAACTAACAAAGAACTGGAAGAACTATATGCAGATGTCAACATAATAAAAGATATGAAGTCCAGAAGGCAAGATGACAAGAAAGCTAATAGAGGAATACAGGAAATGGATACTAGATATCAACATAGGCAGAACCAAATATATGAATATTGGTGGGACCCAGCAGAACTTGATACTAGACGAAGCAGAAACAATCAGTAAATATAACGAATATAAATACCTGAGTATGAAAATCACGAATGACGGAACACTGGACGGAGTCATTAAAGAACGAAATACTCAGGTCAGAAAAAAAAATTACGCTTCTGAACTCAGTACTCTGGGACAAGCAGATAAACAATAAAAACAAGAAAAATCTACAACGCCGTAGTGAAAAGCATTATAACTTGCAGCTGCGAAGTATGGTCTACGAAGGAAAAAACAAATGTTAAATGTCACCGAAATGGATTTTTGGAGAAGTGCTGCAGGAAGATCAAGAAGAAAACATGTCACCAATGAACGGATACGAGAAATATTGAAGGAAGCACATACAATAAATGACGAGATCAACTAAATACAACTAAGATGGTTTGGTCACGTACAAAAAATGCATGAAGACAGAATCAAAAAAGTTCAAAACTGGAAACCGTAAGGTAGAAGAAGAAGGGGTACACCGAGGAAAAGTTTGCAGGCAGGAATAAACAAAGCCACGTATGAAAAAGGTGTGCAAGTAGATCAATGTGCGGACGGAGAGGAATGGCAGATGGGTATCGGAAGACGGAAAACGTGGTACACCGATAGTATATATAAGTCCAGAAGGCTCCAGTGGGTAACACACTTTAGAAGATATTTTTTCGAACGTTTACTAACACGGGTATGGGAAGAAGTTCCAACTGGAAGAAGACGACGCCGACGTGGATGACCTCTATTCCAGTGGCGAGATACTGCAGTCTGAATAAATGGATGGAGAGAGGATGAAGACAGAAAGAAATGGAGGCATATTGTCAAATCGGCTAAAACCCAGCTAGGATTTATTTATGATTTATTTCAAATGTCACTTATAAATGTTTAAATTGTAAAAATGGATAAAACTATTGTAAAAATTATTGTAAAAATGACCCAAATTATCTAAAAAAAAATTGTTGGAAATAAAAAAATTATTTTTGTGAATTTGTTTAAAAGAATTGTTTAAAAAATTTTTCGACCACAGCACCGCCCGGCACCTTGTGGATATGTTATAAGGACCTCTTTTTGAGTAAGTTTGTGCAAAAAAATCGAATCGGAATAATTGCGCTAGCGGGGGCGACGATACTGCCCGGTCTACTAGTTATTTTTAAAAATAATGCCCTAGGGAAATATATCATATTTAACTGACTTTGAAATCATGTCATTATTTATCAAATAATATGCCAGTCTGACATTAAACTTATTAATGTAGAAACTTTTTGGTATTATTTTATACTTATATAAAAAATGATATTTCCTGTTTCATAAAACAATCCTGATCTGAATTTACTAAAACGGATTATATTAAATACGATATTTTATTCAGATATTGATTTTTGCTCTTCCACATGTTGATTCAATTAAACAAAATATGATTCGAATTTAATTCGAAATTGATTTTGATTTTGCCGTAATAAATAATATATTTTAAATATCAAAGTTTTTTCTACAACCGTGTTAAAATAATTATTTATGAAACAGTTCGTGAAGTGTGCTTTTTGCGAACGCATGCGATTTTTAGAGCACGAGCGACAACGGAGCGACGGCTATACATCGCGTAAGTTCGCAAAAAGTACTTCACGCACAGTTTCATACAATATTTTATCTACGATCAACAAATAAAAAAACTGTAACCCTTCGTCACTGGAATTCATTTCTATTCTACAATTTTTAGAACTTTGGCATTTAAAAATCCTAACTACTTTCAAACCACAAAACTGTCAAAAATTTTGTTGTAAGTCATTGCTCATATTGTCATCACCATGACAACGCGAAAGTTAAGAATATTTGATTATATGAAAGTGTGCCAAAAAACCCATTGAAAGTGTACGAAAAAGTAGAACTTAATAAAAAGTTATTTATTGCTTATTATTTATGGAAGATCCAAGCAGAGAATACATCAGGATATATTCTGTGATCCAAGTATTTTGTTGTTAAAGATGTTCAAAATAATTGAAATCGTTCCATAGTAACAATATATTATTAAAAAATCACTTTAACACTTTTCCTCTTTTCTCGATTGAGTAATAGTTTTTGTTGTACATATAAATTATTACAATCACTGAATATATAGTTAGTGAAAAGATCATCACATTTATTAACTAAATTAATAGTTTGCAATTATACAAATAACAGTTATCCAAGAACATTCAAAAGCCATCTCTTTAAAGTTAATTATGACATTGTCAACGTGTAAAAACAGAAAAAGTAGGGATAGCTGTAAAGTATTGGCGAATTATGTACCGATGTCCTTAAGTAGTTATTGTTTTTTTTTAGTTTCTTTTTTTAACTCTCACGTAAATGCAATAAGCAATATCCCTAAGCCTCGAAGCGTCATATCCCCAACCCCATTGGGGATATAAGCGAAATTAAAATTTTCGAAAAAATGTAATTAATGTTTTTAGGACCATCAGAATCACCTACATTTCTTGCTTATGATACTTACGTTGGGGTCATAAGTAGATAAAAGTCCTAAAAGTATGAGAGAATTGTGAGTAATAAAGGAGAAATTGATAAATTTCAAAATTTGCATCAGATCCCAACTATGTTACCTTTTGTTTTTTTCAGATTAACAGTTAACATTTAATATTTTTGGATTTAGTATGTTAACGGAAAAATGCTTACTGTTAGATGTTTGTTAATGATAGCCTGAAAAGACCAAAAACGTTTTGATGAAATGTAATTTTTAAAATTTCATTTTTAATTAGAAGTTTTTTACTTCACTGTAAGAGTAGAAGGGCTATGTTTCTATGACTATAGGTATAGGGAAATCAATGTGTTAGAGAGAGAAGTACCTTCCCAATGAGTAAGAGTGAGATAGATGCTGACGTCACAAGTAATCTTCCATAATGGAATCTACCATAGTTTAGCTAGATGACACCAATCCGCCATTTTTATTCCATTTCAGTATTTTTAGATGGCGGCATAGCCAAAACGGCACTAAAGCATATCTCCGTTGTTATTGGTCCGATCGTGACATGTGAGGTATCATAGGAAAGGGGAGGAGGTAACGAATACGTTAACACAAAAAAAAACAAAGATGCAGCATAGCCAAAATGGCACTAAAGCATATCTCCGTTGTTATTGGTCCGATCGTGGCATGTGAGGTATCATAGGAAAGGGGAGGGGGTAACGAATACGCTAACACAAAAAACAAAGATGGCGGCATAGCCAAAACGGCACTAAAGCATATCTCCGTTGTTATTGGTCCGATCGTGGCATGTGAGGTATCATAGGAAAGGGGAGGGGGTAATAAATACGTTAACACAAAAAACAAAGATGGCGGCATAGCCAAAACGGCACTAAAGCATATCTCCGTTGTTATTGGTCCGATCGTGACATGTGAGGTATCATAGGAAAGGGGAGGGGGTAACGAATACGTTAACACAAAAAAACCAAGATGGCGGCATAGCCAAAACGGCACTAAAGCATATCTCCGTTGTTATTGGTCCGATCGTGACATATGAGGTATCATAGGAAAGGGGAGGGGGTAACGAATACGTTAACACAAAAACAAAGATGGCGGCATAGCCAAAACGGCACTAAAGCATATCTCCGTTGTTATTGGTTCGATCGTGACATGTGAGGTATCATAGGAAAGGGGAGGGGGTAACGAATACGTTAACACAAAAAACAAAAATGGCGGCATAGCCAAAACGGCACTAAAGCATATCTCCGTTGTTATTGGTTCGACGTGTGAGGTATTGGAAAGGAGCGCGTTGGCTCGTGACGTACAAAGGGATCGTTGGAAAGAGGCACGTTGCATATACTATATTTTATCTACGACCATAACACAATATGTTATTTAAACCAATCACGTGCAGAAATCTAAGCTTAACGAGTTGCATGCTATATTTTATCTACGACCGCAACATATTCGACATTTTTTTTTTTCCAATTCGCCATTTTTATTCAAATTCACCATTTTTATTCCAATTCACCATTTTTAACCCAATTTTCCTTGACATTACATCGAAGAAATCTACCATAGTTTACCTATTAGCCGCTGGATGACGCCATTTTTAGTCAATTTTTATTCAAATTCGCCATTTTTATCCAATTTTCCTTGACATTACGTTGAAGAAATCTACCATAATTCAGCTATTATCCGATAGTTGGCGCTATACATCTCGTTAGCATTGGTCTGATTGGAGATTGTGGTACGTTAAAGGTGTGGGTAGTAACGAATATGTTATTTAATACATAAACTATCCGTTGCAAGCTGCATACTATATTTTATCTACGACCATAATATGTTATTTAAACCAATCACGTGCAGAAATCTAAGCATTACGAGTTGCATACTATATTTTATGTACGACCGTAACGTAATTTATGTTTAAGCGGTGGTAGCATTACAGTGCCTAAACGGCTTAACGTAGAGAGGCATAGACGTAAGGAGAGAAATGGACAATAAAGGTTGTAGGTATGCCTAAATGGCTTAACGTAGAGAGGCATAGACAATAAAAGTTGTAGGTCTGTAGTGCCTAAACGGCTTAACGTAGAGAGGCATAGACGTAAGTAGAGACATGGGCAATAAAGGTTGTAGGCATGCCTAAATGGCTTAACGTAGAGAGGCATAGAAAATAAAAGTTGTAGGTATGTAGTGCCCACCGGTATGGGCGCACAAAAAAAAATGTCCCTAGATCTACTGACAAACTGGGCATTTCGCAACATCTGGCAACAGCGCCTCCCATAAGAGCCTGTGTATTAGAGTTAGATAGAAAATCAATTTTTCCCCAGATGCTGGGGAAATTTTAAAAAAAATTTATGGTCCATTCTGCTCATTTTTGTCTCGTTTTGTGGTGGAGGTCCGACTTGTACGTCACGATTGGGTTAATAAAATCGAAGATATAACTAATGCCCATTTGGTTGTATCCTGAAAATACGTAACTAAAGCCCCTGATAACGTATAAGATATAATAGAAGCATTATTTTGATATGTCCAATCCATCCCTCTCTGAGAGATATGCGAGGCATCATGTGATTTAACAAATTGAATAATATAGAAAAATTAAACATAACATCATGCCATAAAGGCATTAGATACAAATGATTTAACCAACAGACACAGAAAAATCAAATACAGCATCATGTTAAAAGGACCTTAGTTACGTATCTTCGGTCCTATTGGTCCAATAGTGACATACGAGTTGTCAAATGATTTAACCAATAGAGTACAGTGACAAAAAAATAAAATACATCATGTCAAAAGGCCCTAGATATGTATTTTCGGTCCAATCGTAACTTACAGTACCTCAACCAATAGAATACGGCATAAAAATCAAGTACATCAGCATGTCAAAAAGGCTTTAGTTACGTATTTTCACAATACAGCCAAAAGGGCATTAGTTATACATCTTCGGCCGTATTGAAACAATCGTGACGTCCAACCAATAAAATACAATGGCATAAAAATCAAATACACAGCATGTCAAAAAGGCTTTAGTATTTTCGTTTCTACTGAGAAACATCCAAATCTTTTGTATACTATTATACACACAGGCGTTCTTTCATTATGTCCAATCTAGTAAACCTCTTATTTTTAACGTGCAACTCTCAATATTTACATTATCTCTCCCTAGAAAATGTCAGTGTATGGAACACAAATATATGCAATCCACCAATTGCCAAATCTATCACTATATTGCTAATACCTACAATACATATCAGATAAATTCTTTCTGTAAGTCCAGACCACCTATATTTCCCACATTATTTTCAAACCAGATTTAGAGAAATCGAACTCCTATTGGTCAAATGAAAAATTCAACACGTTAAAAGGACCTTAGTTACATATTTTCAGTCCTATTGGTCCACATGATTATTTAACAGAATAGGATGACACAGAAAAATGAAATTTTCCTCCCCGTAGATCTGCTAATATGGGAAAAATATTGTATTAGAAATTTTATTTAATTTTTGTTTAATAGCTAAATGATATATGGAAAAATATTAGAAACTTTGCTTAATTGCAAAGCAATTAGAATGTAATTTAAAAAAATACTTCACACTAATTGATGGAGAAAATACAATAATTAAAGACCCATCAATATAATTACTGGACTTTGATATAAAAACGAGAAAATCACTGAAAATATTATTACATTAGAGTTTTCAAGACAGCTAAGTACATTTGGTATATTGCAGTAAATATAGAAGTAAGTACTATTTTTACTTTATTCTGATATTTTATTTATATTCACACCTTGTTATATGTCATTTTTTCGATAAAATTAAACTAAAATAATTTTGTGACCTTTTTTTCTCTTAAATACATGATTTTTCTGTTTTATTTTTTAGTAGTTCTCGATATTTTTTCGTTTCGTGACTATGTAGTTTTATTGCTCTTTGTACATTATTGCCTCTTTTTTGTAAACACACTGCTTCTCCATTCGTCTGGCGTTTGTCTAACTTCCATAATTCTAATAAATTAACCTGTTAGCAAACTTGTTTCTGTCTTTATCAGAAATATCATCTGACAGCTTTTCCATTCTTTATTTTTTGAAGTGCTTCGAAGAGAGTGAAACTGTGTAGAGCAAAAATAAATTATGTGTCTTTTTTCTTCTGTTTTGTCCAGTGCCCCGTAGCGTTGCATCAGATTAGAATCTCACATTTTCAAGTATTTTATTTATACAAATTATTCAAGTAATTTTCTCAATGAAATTACTCTAATTAAACTAAACTTTTTCTTCTATTAGAGACCCTACTTTTAGATATATTTTTTGTTTTTGTTCTATTCAGAGTCTCGTAGCGGGTTCAAATCTCACACAAGAGGAGCATTTTTTTCTCGATTTTTTCGAAGAGAGTCAAGTTGTGTATAACAAGTTATTATTGTTTTAGATGGATCTAGCAAAAATAAATGCCGTTTCTTCTATTGCAGAGAAAAAAACAAAACAAATAAAAAAAGTGAGTGATTTAACTCCTAATACTCCATTTAAAATAGTAGCAGCCAAGCTGGTCAAGGGAAAGTTCAAAAAACAAATTTTGCTGGAACTAGAGGAGAACGTTGTGTTCCTGCCAGATAGAGTAACAGAAGTGTATACTCCATTCATCACCGAATTTATAAGCAAAAAGTACTCAATAGTGTTTCGAGAACTCATCGATATTGGGTTCCACCACCCAGCGACAACATTTGAAATAATTGAAGACTAGATCTTAGAATAAAATACTCAGTTAGTTCACCTCACTCTTCAACATGAGTTCTCAAGATAGTGGTTATAGTTCATCAAGTTCTATTGTGGTATTCGATGATTCATCAAGTGAAATTAATTATGGTACCGAACTAGACCAAGTTTTAACAAAATTCGAAGAAGCTGTGAAGAATGAACCATACTACTTGTTAGAAGCCTCCTTTCCACTAGATAGTTACATAATTAAAGTTGGTCTATCTCCAGCTAGACAGTTTACGGCATCCGTCATTTTATGTCAACATGCCCTAAAAGAAGAATTATTCTACGGTCGAAGAATTAGTATAGACAAATTTGAGTGGAGTAACATAATTAACCTGTTTTCACAAAAGATGAATGATTTTTTCTATGTAGACGAGTTTGATCCTGTCGAGTTTCAGTGTGGAGACTA
Source organism: Diabrotica virgifera virgifera (assembly GCF_917563875.1). NCBI lineage: Eukaryota > Metazoa > Arthropoda > Insecta > Coleoptera > Chrysomelidae > Diabrotica > Diabrotica virgifera. The sequence goes on from NC_065447.1 coordinate 94,492,321, forward strand.
CTGCAAGATACGACAATTGGTGTTGGATTCAATCAAATTCCTTGTTATTGAAAAACATGGTGTGGAATACTATTTAGATGAAAATGATGTTACGCAAATTCTACAAGTACACCACAGTATAGTGACTCATCGCATATCGTTGTTGGAAAATTTAAACTTTCATGCATATTATACAAATGTTGTATATTTTTTGCAACAGAATTTTTGTACCGATACTAGTTTATATGGCCCGTTTGAAGCTATGACTGCGTTTTGTGAAATTTCTCCAGCAGATACTTTGTTAAGCCATGCTCTGAGAGAATATGTATATTATTATAAAATTAAAGTTGTAAATGACTTGAATAACTTAATGTGTTAATAAATATTATGTATGTAACACTTGTGTTTTATTTTAATGGTCGAATACACCTTTGGTTTGTGCTTTTAATCTTGTATTCTTTTAAGCAATTTTCAAAATCTTCAAATGTGATTATATTTTTGACTACAATATATTTTACACCTTTTGCTTTTTTGATTATATAGGGGAGTGCATTTAGATTTTCACTTTGGAAAAAATCAAACAAGAAAAAACTTTTTGTAATTTCATTAAGAAATGTTCAATAAACAACATACCAAAAAGTTCTACCCGAGAAGTGGGTGCTTCATTTTTTATTAAACAAATGAACAGCAAAGTTAGATGTTTTTTAAATAACTCCGAAAATTTAATTTTTAGAAAAAAAACTGACTTGACCATTGAAAAATTCAGAAAATGTTACAAAAAAACCTTATATAAAGATTTTTCTAAAATTAAATCTCTAGCTTCTGTAATTTTTTATTTATAACGCTAAAGTCCCCCTTCTTACACACATTGGAGCACTGTAAACTAGGGTTGGAAGAAGCGCACGGTTGAGTTTTTGTAACGTAATTCCTTAACTAATGGATCAAAAGAAATTTTACAAATTGGACATGAAAGAAGATAAAATGGTTGCAATAAAAAGAAATAAAATGTATGGACATAAGTACGGTGTGGGCGGAAATTGAGCCTTGCATGAATTTTGTTTAAAAATGATATAAAAATGTGTAACTAATACAATTTTACTTATAAAACTCTCAAATCTGCACAACTTACCTCTCAATCATCTTACTAAACGATGTTTCATTCAAAAAAAAAATCTCGAAAATTTAATTCAAATAATACGATGTCTCAAAAAATGTAATTTTTGAAAACTTCGTAGTTTTATAGAATTCCCACCATTTTAAGACGGTATTACTCAAGTTTGAATAAATCTAATACAATTTTTTGATATTGTTTTAAAGCTTAGAATGTAATCTTTAAAAAACATTGAATTATTGTAGTTTAATAATAAAATAAACAATTTCTTTTTGAGAAAACTAAGAAAGATAACAAAAATGTAATACAAAACCGAAAATTACCAGCTGAAAAATGTATATACAGAGTGATCAATGATATATTATGCAGCAATAACTATGTTTTCAAAAACTATACCAACCAATCTCTTTCATTCTGACTATTTTCCGATGTATTTATACAATTACAACATTATTTACTTACAAAGTTTAAAGCAATGTTGGCTGAATGTCCAAAAAACTGAGTATATTTAGCCTATTTTACAATATTTCTGAAAAACTTCAACGAATTTGTCTATTTACCGAAAAAAAAATCTAATTCACACAGTTTTATTGGAAAAATTTACTATTTCACCATTTTATTCACTGTCTTTTTAATCTGTTGAGTAACATATTTAATTTATTTTGATTTTTATGAAGTTGTCTAACCTCGTGTAATTACGATTTTTTGTAGAATTTGGATTGGTTTTATAGGATTATGATAGGTATGTGTATCTGATAACACAATAATTCCAAAGAGACATTCGTTGTAGCTTAGTGTAAATTGGTCTTCTAATACTAAAACATTATAAACCATAATAGAGTAAAGCAATACAGGAGACTTAAAAAAGTGTTAAAATCTCATGGTACAAAAAAGAAAATGTCTCGAGTGTGAATTTAAAAATGGAGTTACTACAAAAAAGAAGATGGTACATACCTTTGAATATTAAAAAATATTTGAAAAATTTTAATTTTTTTGTAGATTGTGTAGTTAATACTAAAAATTAGTAAGGAAATAAAAATGATTATAAATTAAAAAAATCTTCGACGTTTGTTCTTAGAGCATGTGAAACATTAATAATTACCAAAAAATTTCAGTAGGTACCTTTAAATATTAAAAGTATTTGAAAAATTTTAATTTTTGTAGATTGTGTAGTTAATACTAAAAAATTAGTATGGAAATAAAAATAAATATCAATTAAAAAAATCTTCAGCGTTTGTTCTTAGAGCGTAGTTCGAGTATGCCCGAACTTTCCCGATTCCCAATATATCTACTTCTTCTTCTTCTTGTAGTGCTCATCCATTTTGGATGTTGACGATTATCCTAGAAATATATATACTTTGCATACTAATGCACTGAAAAGATTTGTAGTTGTTGTGCTGCACCACATATATAGATTTTTTAGCCAGAAATTCCTTCACCTTCCTGGTTTTCTTCTACTTTTCTCTGTAAAATTAGTTGCAGCAGTTCATATCTTCGCTCTTTCTTACAATGTGTCGGATGTATTCGATTTTAACTGTTTTATTGTGGGTACCAGCTCTTTTTCTTTTTTAATTCTGAATAAAATAATCTAATTAGTTACGTGATCGGAATAAGATATATACAAAAATAAGAAAAAATGTTTTATTTCTTTGGAATAAAATAAAAAAGCCAAGTTGGTTGACTGGTTTAAAGTATTGCAGTGCAGGGGATTTGAACCTATGGTCCAACACTTACTTATTTTCAATGCAATGTAACAAAGTCTTAAATCACTCGACCAACGTGGCTTTGGAACTTTGCTCTAAAAAACAACGACAATATTCACATGTTATGACATTCCTATTGACAATAAAAAGAAATAAAATGTTTTTCAAATAATATTTTATTCAAAATACTGTTATTTAGAGTGTGAGCTTTATGATTATAAATAAAAAAATCTTTGACGTTTGTTCTTAGAGCATGTGAAACATTAATAATTACCAAAAAATTACGGTACCTTTAAATATTAAAAGTATTTGAAAAATTTTAATTTTTTGTAGATTGTGTAGTTAATACCAAAAATTAGTGTGGAAATAAAAATAAATATCAATTAAAAAAAAAATTTTCAGCGTTTGTTCTTAGAGCGTAGTTCGAGTATGCCCGAACTTTCCCGATTTCCCAATATTAGCTGTGAGTTTTGGCATAGGATACCCATATAAAAAGCATGGAAAACGGAAAGTTTCAGCGTTTGTTCTTAGAGCGTAGTTCGAGTATGCCCGAACTTTCCCGATTTCCCAATATTAGCTGTGAGTTTTGGCATAGGATACCCATATAAAAAGCATGGAAAACGGAAAGTTTCAGCGTTTGTTCTTAGAGCGTAGTTCGAGTATGTCCGAACTTTCCCGATTTCCCAATATTAGCTGTGAGTTTTGGCATAGGATACCCATATAAAAAGCATGGAAAACGGAAAGTTTCAGCGTTTGTTCTTAGAGCGTAGTTCGAGTATGCCCGAACTTTCCCGATTTCCCAATATTAGCTGTGAGTTTTGGCATAGGATACCCATATAAAAAGCATGGAAAACGGAAAGTTTCAGCGTTTGTTCTTAGAGCGTAGTTCGAGTATGCCCGAACTTTCCCGATTTCCCAATATTAGCTGTGAGTTTTGGCATACGATACCCATATAAAAAGCATGGAAAACGGAAAGTTTCAGCGTTTGTTCTTAGAGCGTAGTTCGAGTATGCCCGAACTTTCCCGATTTCCCAATATTAGCTGTGAGTTTTGGCATAGGATACCCATATAAAAAGCATGGAAAACGGAAAGTTTCAGCGTTTGTTCTTAGAGCGTAGTTCGAGTATGCCCGAACTTTCCCGATTTCCCAATATTAGCTGTGAGTTTTGGCATACGATACCCATATAAAAAGCACGGAAAACGGAAAGTTTACCTTGGACAAGTGACGGCGTCACTTGTCCAAGGTAAACTTTCCGTTTTCCGTGCTTTTTATATGGGTATCGTATGCCAAAACTCACAGCTAATATTGGGAAATCGGGAAAGTTCGGGCATACTCGAACTACGCTCTAAGAACAAACGCTGAAACTTTCCGTTTTCCATGCTTTTTATATGGGTATCCTATGCCAAAACTCACAGCTAATATTGGGAAATCGGGAAAGTTCGGGCATACTCGAACTACGCTCTAAGAACAAACGCTGAAACTTTCCGTTTTCCATGCTTTTTATATGGGTATCGTATGCCAAAACTCACAGCTAATATTGGGAAATCGGGAAAGTTCGGGCATACTCGAACTACGCTCTAAGAACCAACGCTGAAACTTTCCGTTTTCCATGCTTTTTATATGGGTATCCTATGCCAAAACTCACAGCTAATATTGGGAAATCGGGAAAGTTCGGGCATACTCGAACTACGCTCTAAGAACAAACGCTGAAACTTTCCGTTTTCCATGCTTTTTATATGGGTATCCTATGCCAAAACTCACAGCTAATATTGGGAAATCGGGAAAGTTCGGACATACTCGAACTACGCTCTAAGAACAAACGCTGAAACTTTCCGTTTTCCATGCTTTTTATATGGGTATCCTATGCCAAAACTCACAGCTAATATTGGGAAATCGGGAAAGTTCGGGCATACTCGAACTACGCTCTAAGAACAAACGCTGAAACTTTCCGTTTTCCATGCTTTTTATATGGGTATCCTATGCCAAAACTCACAGCTAATATTGGGAAATCGGGGAAAGTTCGGGCATACTCGAACTACGCTCTAAGAACAAACGCTGAAAATTTTTTTTTAATTGATATTTATTTTTATTTCCACACTAATTTTTGGTATTAACTACACAATCTACAAAAAATTAAAATTTTTCAAATACTTTTAATATTTAAAGGTACCGTAATTTTTTGGTAATTATTAATGTTTCACATGCTCTAAGAACAAACGTCAAAGATTTTTTTATTTATAATCATAAAGCTCACACTCTAAATAACAGTATTTTGAATAAAATATTATTTGAAAAACATTTTATTTCTTTTTATTGTCAATAGGAATGTCATAACATGTGAATATTGTCGTTGTTTTTTAGAGCAAAGTTCCAAAGCCACGTTGGTCGAGTGATTTAAGACTTTGTTACATTGCATTGAAAATAAGTAAGTGTTGGACCATAGGTTCAAATCCCCTGCACTGCAATACTTTAAACCAGTCAACCAACTTGGCTTTTTTATTTTATTCCAAAGAAATAAAACATTTTTTCTTATTT